>NW_027211701.1:1260000-1637500 GCF_022749685.1 Semicossyphus pulcher
GACGCAGAAGAGGACAGTGATTTGGCTGATTTACTGACTGACTGGTTGGCGCGTGGACGAGAAAGTGAGAGCAGGAAAAAAGAGGAGAAGAAAATGGACTGACTGCCTGACGGCCTGGCTGATTGTCGGCTTACTGACTAACTCTCCGCTTGATTTAGCCTCCGAGTCTTTAGTTCGGAAAGTGTGAACACAGCCAAGAAAAGGCCACAGGAGAGAGAACAAAGGCAGGGGATGAAAGAGAGAATAAATGAGAGAATGAGCTGAAAGATTAGAAAAGAAAAAGGGAGAAAAAGGAGAGAAAAGGAGGAAAAAATGGAGCTGAAATTCAAAGTCACAGCTCGGATGGAGAGCAGTCTTTTCCTTCGCCCTCCTCCTCCTCCTCTTCTTCTTCGTGTTGCCACTTTCTCACCAAATCAAACTCTGAGGCCCCAGTCTGGCACTATTCTAACACACACACACACACACACACACACACAGGACGCACACACACACGTACACGCACAGATTGACTGTGTTGTTTTTGTCAATGAGTTTACATTCAGTCAGTGAATTCACACAATGAGAGGCAATTGACTAGAGAGTGAGCAGTTTCCCCATGCATGCACACACACTGTCACACACACACACACTGTCTCACACACGCACACACACACACACACACACACACGCCGATATATTGTGCAGCTTGAGGGAAAGAGGAAAGATTGAATTCTACCTTGTCTGTGTGAGTACTCCAGTTTCTCCCGGCTTAAAGGGTTAATGCCCCCAAAAAAGACATAGGATCCTTTCAGGCTCGCATGAACACTCAGGAGTCGCCCGTCTTAGGAGGATGAAAATTAGAATACACCTCCGTCTATCTCTCCCCTCGCTCCTCTTCTTCTTCTTCTTCTTTGGAAAAGGTTTCAAACAAACAAAAGCACTGATTTGTCTCCTTCTTTCCGCCTCAGTCTGTCCCCTCACTTCATCCAGCCTCTGCGCTCCAGCTGAGGGATGGAGAGGCACAAACACTGCAGACACAAAACACAAAGATCCTCCTTCCTCTCCTCTTCTTTTTCCTCTTCTCTGTCAGGGAAAGAAAAAGCAGAATTCTCCTCCTTTACTCCGATTCCTTCTTTTCTTCCTCCGCCTGCCGCTGCCTCCTTCAGCCTGTGCGAGTGTGTGTGTGTGTGTGTGTGTGTGAGAGAGAGAGCGCCGTCTCCTCTCCTGCTTCTGCCTCCTCTGCTGAGTGTGTGCCTGCCTCCCTCTCTCTCGCCCTCCCTCCCTCTCTCTCTCTCTCTCTCTCTCTGCGAGTGTGAAGCTCTCTTGCTGGTTGAGCAGGAGGGGGGGCGGAGCCATGAGACAGAGGGAGCCGGGGGAAGAACGGGATTGGTTGACACAAAGGGGGGTGAGTGAGGTAGAGAGAGCAGAGAGAGAGAGGGGGAGAAGAAGTGGAGGAGGGAGGGAGGGACTGGATTTCTGGTTTCTGCATTAGGAGGCTGGAGGTGTAGATGTGTGGAGAGAGAGGAGGAGGAGGGCCGGGCGAGAGGCACTCCCCTCTCTCTCTCTCCCTCTCTCTCTCTCTCTCTCTCTCCCTCTCTCTCTCTCTCTCTCTCTCTCTCTCTCTCTCTCTCTCTCCCTCTCTCTCTCCCTTTCTGCATTCTTTCGCTCTGATCTCCCCGATTTCCCGACCACATATGTATTCATAGCACAGAAACTACACCTCTCAGCCGCTCACACATGATCTCTCTCTTTCTGTCTCACTCTCTCTCACACACACACACACCCCATATTCGTGTGTGTGTGTGTGTGTGTGTGTGTGTGTGTGTGTGTGTGCGCGTGTGTGTGTGTGCAGTAAGGTTTGAAGCAGCTGTATAAACCAAAGGTACTGAGACAGACAGAGGGGGAGTGACTGGGTTTAACTCAAAGAGACGCAGCAGCAGAGGGACTTAGATTAGACAAACACACACACACACACACACACACACGTGGGCTGCTAACACAGGCAGCTGTGTGTCACACACACACACACACACATGGAGGTCTATGACTGATACAGTTCCATATAAAGAAGGCCTTTTTCTAAGTGTCATTTTGACAGTTTGATGTGAAAGAATAAAAAGAAAGAGGCCGACACGTTTCTGAGAGCAGCACTGAGACGAGACAGAAACACGCTGAAGTTAACACATCTCTAAAATCATCATGTCACATGACGTTTGACTTTTCTCTTTGACTCACGGTTACTTCTCACCTACACACACCTCATTCACTATAAAAAAACAACCTGTAGAATCTACTAATAAAACTGAGGTAACAATCTGCACTTTATCTGAGTAAATCTGAAGAGTACAATAATTTAACAGCTCTGATACACTAAAGTAAATGAGGTCAAATGTACGTAACATTTCTCAACAGATTACACAGTAACTAATGACTTAATAAAAATGAGTAATAATAACTTTCGACACAGAGACGAGTTTTCACACTCACTTCAGAGTCACCACTGAACCTAACGAGCATGTCTTCGGACTGTGGGAGGAAGCCGGAGTACCCGCAGGGAACCCACGCGTGCACGGGGAGAACATGCAGACTCGAGCCCACTTCGTCTGTACCGGGATTCGAACCAGGAACCTTCTAGTGAGGCGACAGCACTAACCACTGCACCACCGTGCAGCCTTCTGGGAATTCAAGATGCTCAAATAAAAATAAATTCTAACCAACAACATGAGCCTGCTCGTGTTACTGAGAGTCGGCCAGTGTAAGCGCTGAGAGAAGGCTACGCATTTAAATGTCTTGTCACATACGGACACGCAGACGACAAATCGTCTGGTAGATCTGACTAATAAATATATAACCACTTTCATTCATTCTATGAGACACAGCAAAACATTCATCTTAACTTTGACCCCGATGGCACAGCGACACTCGCGAACACCAATTAATCCAACCTCGGCCTGCAGCCCAGAACAAACGTTTGCACATGCTCAGTCTGCAGCACAGGCCCGAGATCTGTGGGTACATGTTATTATGTTATTTTGGGTTGTAATTGTTACTGTGGAAAATGAGGTAATGCAGGTGAACTTTACTCGTTTCAGTATATTTCACTTTCTGACTGAAATACTTTGAGTGTAATTTACACAATTTGCATGGATTTTATTTAGATCTTTTTCCAGTGCGCTGTCGGGCAGACTGCCCTCATGTCTCTGCTGTCTGAAGCACCTGAAGTCATGAGGCATAAATCAGAACGTGAACGCGCTCTGAAACTTAAGTCTTCATTCTGACAGCTCGAGCCACGGCTGTAAAACAGCATTAAACACGTTTTATATGGTAAATCAAAAATATGTTTCAAACTGACTTCAGACGTAAAGATGATGTTTAAAGTCCTGTTTGCATCTGTTTCCTTCCTTGTTGGAAACAAAACATTTTTTATACCTAGTTACAGTATATGGTACAGTATATAGTATAGTATATGGTACAGTATATGGTACAGTATATGGTACAGTATTGATGATAAGAGGTAGAAATACTATAAAAACACTGACTTTATGCCACAAGAGAAATGTGTGTCACAGCTGTATCTCATATTGAACTCCGTCCTTCATCGAACAGTAAAGAAAGCAGACACTCAAATTAACCCTTTGAACTCTGCAATAGAAACAAACGATCCGTGTATTTTTACTTGATGTGAAGTCTTCATAGAATCTGAACAACCAACGCTAAATGTTCAAGTCAATAAACGATATACAGCGACCTCTCCGGATGTTCCTTAAATCAGCGTCTCTCTCTTCATGTCATGTCCGCCCTGTCCACATCTGACCCACTGAAAACCTCCTGAATGGGATCAAGAGGAAGACGGACGGCATGAGAAGATGTTTCATCTGCAGCGTAAACACAGAGTCTGTCCCATATTTTACAGCACGCAGCGTGCCGTAATGACATCATCAACTAACCTACAAGATGACGGCGTGGCAGGCAGAAGTGTTGTCTGTCTGATGCAGAACAATAAAGCCTGTGATTATTATAGTTCTTATTTTAGATCGACTTCAACAGGAAGACGCTCCGTGAATCAACATGTGAGTTATATATGACTAACAATATATAACTCCGGCTATAATATGTAAACCACACACACACACACACACACACACACACTAACACACACAGTGTGTGCGTGGCTGTTAGTCTTTCCAGTAATATCTCTGCAACAGGGGACTGAGGATATTGCCTGGAAGAAAATTGACATTCATTCCATTATTTCACACATGGGCAGCCTCCCTCGTGTTATCCTGCACGCCACGCACAAGCATGGACACACAAACACGCACAAGAGCCTGCAACATTTTGTAGAGCAGGAAGATGTCCTCTGCATGAACAACAGGAGCAACACGAGCTCAGTCTGGACGACTCTCCTGCACAGAGACGGAGCGTGATGTCAGCGGAGGACGAGATGAGCCCACAGAGGGAGCAGCGAGACACAACAACAAAGCAGAGGCCGAGTTTCAAGAAGAGATTCTGTAACTCTGTGTTGATCTCCAAATAAAGAGTACTTTATGTTTCTAGTGGTGGCTAAAAGACAGAACACTGGTAAAGAAAGAAAGCAGGGTGCAGGATATCGTCTGTATGAACATAAACACACGGGGGTTCCTGCAGCCTTCATGCAGCGATGCGTCTGCACAGCCCGCTGCAGCTTTGGATCTGCTTTGTGCCCTTTATAAAAAAGCGTCCCTGCTTAAGCCTCTGAGTGGGCGTCTCCTTTGGCATCGCTTGACTGACAAGTGAGAGTGGGCGCTGCTAGGAGACGCAACGTCAACTTCTGTTGGTGCTTTTTTTTCTTCTGTTCTAAACAAATGCACGTAGCTGTTCACCCTGAGAGAGTAAAGTCATGTGACTCTGCTGAGCATCAGGAAAGACCTCTTCATGCTGTTGTGTTTGATAGAAAGGAGGGTTTCTAACTGAAGTCAGGTCAAGGTCAGGTCAAAGGTATTTACTGAGACAGGTGTGGACTCAGTGTTCTGAATATTAAAGTAATATAATAAAACTCCTTTAGATGATAGAGACGGATCGCTGCTGCCTGCGTTTGGATTTTTGCTTATTGTGACGTATTTTATCATTTATATTTGAAAGCTTCATATCCCAAAAATCTGTGCCGACTACGCTTAAAGGTTGTACTGTAACTGAAGTATTGTACTTTTGTACAAACATGAACAAAATATTTTGTTTAATTAGTTTCTGACGTTGCGAGGGTTTATTGTTTTATTATTCGCACACATGAGAATCTTTGCTTATTATGACGTCGTTTCTTTAAGTATCTTGAAGTGTTTAACATCCCTAACGTGAACATCGTTCGGGTTCGGTTCGTTTGGAAAGAAAAGCTTTGCTATTTAATTTTTTATTTCACGTCTTACTAAACAACACTCTTCTACTCACATTTTACACTGCAGCGTGACCTAAAGACAGCTTTAGCTTTCTGTTGCAAAATCATGACATCTGTAGATATTTTAGTTTGTATTTCAGATCGATGTAACAAGGTGCACTTCATGTCACGTAATGATGTCATCAACGTACGTGCAACGTGGTAACTGAAAGACAGAAGTCTGAGCCTTTTGCTGCAAGAAAATTGTAACTATTATAGTTTATTTGAGATTAATTTAAACAGGATTGTAAAAAGGGAGCTACATTTTAAAGCGTTAAAGTAAAAATAAGGCAACATAAGAGACGCAGAAACGCTGACTTGGACAGTTTGATGTGCGAGTCAGGAAGTCCAAGAACGAGACACGACGTCGTCAGAGACTCCGACCTGTTGGAATAAGCTCTTTATATCCACGCAGCTTTATTTTCATGATACTGATGTGCAAGACAACGAGACAAAATCGGGTGAGTTAAACCAATAAACTTTACAAATCTTAAAATAATTTAAGGCATAAAAAAATAATCTAAAGACTAAAAACAACAAAGAGTCTGCAGCCGCGGCGTCCATGAGCGCGGACATCTTGAAACATCTTGTGAATGAATAAATGAACGAATGAATGAATGAATGAATGAATGAGGATGTAAAGTGACAAAACCAACGACAGCTGGTCAGTCGAGAGAGATAAATATTGATTGAAGTTTGACTATAAGTAACAGATAAAAAGCTGCAAATGATTTAAATAAAGAATTCATCAGAGTTTGTAAGATGTTGCTTTTTAACAGAGGAGGAAAATAAAGAGCTGAAGGCATTAAAAATAAAGAAATACACGCTGAGGTCGTAAAGACAAATGTGCAGCAGAAATAAATGTGTTATTTCTCGTCGAACATTAAACTCGTCCGTTTTTATGAGCTCATCTGATCCTGAAACGTAAAGATAAATGATCGTGGGCCTAAAGAACTAATTTAGTCATGACACACACAACATAAATATTTTATTAATCTATACATCATCATCATCACACACACACACACAGGATAATGATATAAGCATCATCTCCCATACAACTTAATGGAGTATTGATTTTGGCATGGAGGCCAGTGGCAGGCAGACGAGGATATAAAGTGAAGAGTTATTCTTAATCTTTAATGTTGCTGCTTTTATTACATATTTATACAAACGCTATATTTCTATGTACCTGTGTGTGTGTGTGTGTGTGTGTGTGTCTCTACCCATATATCAAGGTGTCCGTCTGTATTTCACATGCTTCCGTGTGTCTTTCACTAACAGGGGTCCCGTTCAGGGTCGACGTATCACCCCCCTGACTCAGCAGCTGGTGTACGCGTGTCATCTACAAACTGTGTCTCACACACTGGGCAGGAGACGGGCACAGTATTAAAGGTACGGAGTCAGAGGAGTGCCAAAACAAACAAATAAATAAAAACAATACTTTGGTAAATAAATAAGAAAATAAATGTGTAAATATAAAAGTGAAAAAATAAAAATAACATTTAACGACAAAATATAAGATAATAATTATAAGCATGTTTTAGAATTAATTACATTTGTATTTATGTTTTTATACGTTTATATATTAAAAAATATACATTTAATTATTTTTAATTTAATTATCTTAAATCCTCAACAGGAAGAGCCGCCCAAGGCCAGTTGATTGACAGCTTGTTTTTTCAAGAAGTAAAAAATATGAAATAAATAAATTATGTTATTTAAGAATTAATAAATACAAAGTAATCAAAATGATTTAGGATAAAAATCTAAACAAATATTGACTAAACTTTTATGTGAATAAAATAAATAAACATGCATATATAATAAATATATAAAAATAAATAGATGTATAATTATTTTTAATGTGATTGTGTTTTTTTATTTCTACAATAATTCCTGAATATTTTCCGTATTTAAATATATTATAAATTGTTATTTTATTGATGCCTTTTACATATTTCTGTTTTTACTTATAAAATTATAAACTTTTTTCTTTTTTTGACGTTACAAAAATGTACCGTGTAAAGTTGAGGACTCTTATTGTGAAAAGGTTTTCCTGTCGTTTGCAGTATTTAAAGTGGGAGCGATCCCCCGTGTAACTGCAGACGACAGCCTGGTGGTTTGGATTTCCAGAGAGAAGAAAAGGATGGATGAGTGTGAAACTGGAACCTCCCTGAGTAATAAATGAGTAATGAGTATTAAACAGTCCAAGCTGTTCTTTTAAAGAGACTCGCTGTTGCATTTTGAATAAATAAAAACTAACAAAAGTGCAGCAGCTATTTCTACAACAAGGACTCACAGAAAGGCTTCGTTCTGACATCAGTAGCTTCCTGCTTGTTGTGCAGGAAGCGTCCGGCTGCAGCAGTAACAGTGTAAGGACAGGTCTTAGACATGCCTGAGAGGATGGAGGGGCCATCTTATTAACAAGGTCAAAGAAACCAGACCACATCAGCCGTATCTTTGCGTCCTTACAGGGGCATTTGAGCGGGGTGGAGCGGAGACAATTTCCGCTTCTAACTCACGGAGCTGTTTGTTCCCTTCGCTCGCTCGCTCAAAGCCCAAAGAGGCCTCAGCTCAGATTTCATCCCGCTCCGCTCAATTCACTCAGAAAAATGCTGCATTGTTTTTCAAGTATTGCAAAAATTTGACTATAAGATATGAACTCTGCAGATTGGGCTGGCTTTCTCCCCCATCTACCCCAGGCCGACGTGACTCAGACGTATGGTGTGAGCAGTTCTCCACAGAAATGGGAGCAGTAGATGACTCCAGCTTGTTTAGATAATCAGCTCGGGTCTCCATCCATGAGAATCTGCTAACACGCTCACCAAAAGTCTCTCCATGGCCTCGCCCCTGACAGCAGTGTTACACAAAGCCGTACCCCTAGAGGTGCCTCGGAGTACTGCAGGAGATATTTTTAAATTGTTCATTTAAATATCAGAATCCCTGTGAAAACACAGAGGAAACAGAGCCTAAAACATGCTGTCAGTATCAGGAAGAATACGCTTTAATCTTCACTTTAAACCCTCCCCGGACTCTGAGCCTGTTTGTGGGGAACAGTGAGCCAGCAGCTGCATAAAACAAGAGCCCCTCCTGACGTGTGTGGCTCTACCTCTTTATATCGACTTCTCTTCTACCTAGGATACTGTGCGCAGGTCAGAGGTTACCGAGCTGAAAAAACACATTCAAAGGGGGGTCCATAGTTAAGAAATTACATTATAAGATAACCTGTCAGATCGTCCCACGGTGGCGTGATGCGGTGACCTGAGGTCACCAAGCATCCAGCGGCCGACAGGCCGAGTCTGCTGATGCTTTAAGATGCAACCAAAGACCGGCTTTGGATTTTAATGTCTGTAATCCATTTACAGTTACATCTGATTGTTGTTCTTTAAATGTTGTAAAGCTTATATTGAACTTGATGTTGCTTTATTAAGTCCATGCCTCTGTGCTTGTTTGTGTACGAAGTCTTGAACCAACACAGAAAGGGTCAGAACACAGTGCTTGTTTAGCTTCAGTCTTTATGCTTCTCGTGGCTGGAAAATTCATCTTTACAACCATCTAAAAATCATTTCTCTGGAGCTTTCTTTTGTTCTGCCGGTGACAGAGATAGATTTGCGTCTCCTGGGCCATCTTGCATGTTGGCTGATGATGAAGGCTATTAAAGACTAACGGCGCACCACGCAGGCGGCGCTCCTTTTATCAGCTTCGCTCCCTCATTATGTCGTAATCATGCATTTGAAGAGACATCGATTTTCTTTAAGTAAATAAACCGTGTGGGGTGTTGGTTTGATTGAAAAGGCAGGGTGCACACGAGTGTAGGCGAATTGGTCGCGTCCACACTGTCCATTCGCTTGTGGGCACACACCACACTGTAGCGCGTCCCACAAACAGCAGGGGATCACTGACAGCCCCCCTAAACAGCAGCGAGTCGGTGAGACCCCACCACAACGCCAATCTGTCAGTTTCAGCTCCAGCGCCAGCTGCCCCCCGGAGCTTCCCGGAAAAGAGCTGCCGTAGCGAAAACAGCTAATAATATAAGTAACTACCATTAACTCTGAAGCTCCACGTGAAGGACATGGTGAAAACAAAGGTGCTGATTGGTCAGAAAGGACTGCTGTGAATCTGCACTCAGTAAACTGAAACTCAATTTAAAGAACTGAATTTATTTTTCAAGAAATCTGAATTTTATTCACTTTGAAACTAATAAATTCAGTTTCAAATTATGTGATTCAAATTCACATTTTTAATTCAACTATTCAACTTGAGCATTTTAAATTCAGATATAAACGATTATTTCTGCCCGTAATGATGTCGTACGTTACGTTACTGTTTTTTAAAAAGAGATAAAATAAGAATTTAATCTTAAGAAATGTTTTGAAATGTTTCTACATTTGGATTCTTCTGGATCAATATGTTTTGTGTTTTTCTTCTTTTAAATCTTATTGTATTGTAGTTTCAGTACTTTAACTGTATTCTGGTTTATTGACCTTTGACTTCGACAGATTCCAGAGATGTGACGTTTGAAAACACTCAGAGACGTCCACAGTAACAAGCGTAGGCTGCAGGGCTCTGTTGCAGCTGCAGAGTTTGAAGGTTTGGAAGGTGTTTGGAAGGTGTCTGCGGGTCAAGAGTTTTAACATTCATTTTTTAAACATGCTTTTTGCAACAATCCTTTCAGTACACGGTGATGACATCAGCGCAAACGTCTGGTGCTTCTGTAGATAATATAAAAATGTTTCTCACACATCCAGTTCTCAGCGAGGAAATGTGTTTTTGTAGCGTCCCGTATCTTTGACTTTAAATGTGTTCCTGTGTTACTGATATTCCCTAAACTCCACCGAGTGTCCTTGATTTTACGCTTCAGAGTCCCGGCCTCCAAAGGAGAAGGGATTACATTAGAATCTCATCCATTCGGAATGTTTCCCCACATTAGACATAAACTGCAGTGAGAAAAACACACTCCTCTATTTACCTCCTTTATCCCCCAGCTCCCTGAGAGAGAGAGAGGGAGGGAGGGAGAGAGAGAGAGAGAGAGGGAGGGAGGGAGGTTTCTTCTCTCCATCCTTCCAGCAGTGAGCCTTTCTAACACCAGTGTATGTGCTGGTGCCCCCCCACTGACACACACAATATAGCCTCCATAGGCCTTCAGAGTGTGTGTGGTATGTGTGTGATCGATAGACAGAGGGGGAGGTGTGTGTGTGTGTGTGTGAGTGTGAGTGTGTGATTCAGTGCAAGTTCAGCTGTTCCCGCCATTTAAACACCTCATGTGTGTGTATGATTGTGTGTGTGTGTGTGTGTGTGTGTGTGTGTGTGTGTGTGTGTGTGTGTGTGTGTGTTAGGGGTCCCTAAGCTCTTTTATTTCATTGTATAGGACCCCTGCTGGGCAAGTTCACAACCTCAGAGCGAGAGAAGGCAAGAGGGAGAGATGGAAATGAAAGAGGAGTGTGAGGAGAGAGAGAGAGACAAAGAGACAAGAAAGAAACGGAGCGAGAGAAAGGAGAGAAAGTGGCTTAAACAAGCCAACTGGTGAATTAAAGAGGGAGACGGAGCAATGAGGCGAGAATCCTAAACCAGCAGAAAGGAGGGAACACGGAGGGAGAGAAAAGAGAGCTTTCTCCATTCTCTTAATCCTTCATTCAGTACGTGAGGATTTCAGTCGATGCTGAGATAACGCAGCGTAACTCCCTCTCACTCTGCTGCGTGCGTGCGTGTGTGTGCGCGCGTGCGTGTGTGTGTGTGAGTTCAGACATTTCAGCCTCCTGGCCAGACTACAAAATAACTGTAATCATCTTGACCAGTGCACCCTGTAGCTGTGTGTGTGTGTGTGTGTGTGTGTGTGTGTGTGTGTGTGTGTGTGTGTGTGAGTGTGTGTGTGTGCGTGCACGTCACCCTGTCAACCTCTGTGCAGCCCGTTCTAAATAACAGTGATTACGAGCATCATACGGGGGCGGACTAAAGCGTTTAGGATAAATGATGGCGACCTGATGTTTTACCCACCTGTGGTTTAAACACAACACGCTCAGACACACGCAGATCTGTCCTCAATTTCCCTCCAGATCAATAAAGTATCTATCTATCTATCTATCTATCTATCTGTCTGTCTGTCTGTCTGTCTGTCTGTCTGTCTGTCTGTCTGTCCGTCCATCCATTTAGATCACCGCTCTGACCAGTCACATGATATCACAAGATATGTCAAATTCACCGCCGCACACACGCGTATCGATCAGGCACAAACACAACCTCGTCAAACCGGCTCCAAGCTGATAAATAACTGGGTGATAAAATACAACACACACACACACACACACACTCTGTCTCTGTGGAGAAGACTCACTGGGTGTGTGAGAGAGGTCGTTAAATATTAGTCTCTGCCAGCACAGTGTGTGTGTGTGTGTGTGTGTGTGTGTGTGTGATGTCATAAAACAGTGCACACCAAACATCAGCTTGGTTGTGCAGCCCTACGCTTCAACATAAGAAGCTGAAGGTACGCCCTCGTGTCAGTGGTCCCAAGCATTAAAAAAAATGCAGCCCCTGTAAGACTTTCAAAATAAAGCGTTCAGTTTATCAGCAGTAAATAAGCAACGTCTGGTTCGACTGTCAGATTAAATCAAGTTGGTAACAGTAAATACGCAACTTAAAGCTGTCAGTTAACCAATAATAAATATCTAATAACTGTTCTGATTTGACCTTCAAAATAAAGGTCACGTAATGATAATTATTACGCATTTTCAGGCTGGACTTTCAAATTAAAGCGGTAATGAATAAACAGTTTCTGGTTAGAATTTCAAATTAAAGCAGTCAGTGTAGGGTTAACAAAAAAGCAACGTCCAATTACACCTTCAAAATAAGAGGTAAACTTTGCATATATTAATAAACTAAGTCTGATTAGCCTGTCAAGTTAAAGCTATCAAGTTGGCAACGATAAATACGCAACCTCTGATTAGAAGCTCAAATTATGCTGTCAGTTTACCAATAATAAATATCAACTTCTGATAAGACCTTCAAAATAAAGAGGTCAAGCAAATAATAAACACACATTTTCAGTTTAGACTTTCAAATTAAAGTGATCAATTAACTTTTTAAAAAATATACAAGGTATGGTTAGAGTTTCAGAGTAAGCAGACAAGTTAGGGTTGATAAATAATTATCGTGACACTTTCAAAATAAGATAGATAAGCAAAGTCTTATTAAAGTAAATAAATAAAGAGGTAACGTAAATGATAATGAATATGCATTTTAAGTTTAGACTTTCAAATTAAGTCAAGTTAGGATCAGTTCATCTGATTAGGCTGTCAAATTTAAGTGTTCAAGTTGGCATTAATAAATATAATCTTCTGATAAGACCTTCAAAATAAAGAGGTCAAGTTAGCGATAATGAATAAGTTTAACGCTTCATGCGTTTTCAGTTTAGACTTTCAAAGTAAAGTGGTCAAGTTAGGGTTTATAAACAAGCAACGCCCAGTTACAGCTTCAAAATAAGAGCTCAAATTAGCATCTATTAATAAGCAACGCCCAGTTACAGCTTCAAAATAAGAGCTCAAATTAGCATCTATAAATAAGCAACGTCCAGTTACACCTTCAAAATAAGAGCTCAAATTAGCATCTATAAATAAGCAACGTCCAGTTACACCTTCAAAATAAGAGCTCAAATTAGCATCTATAAATAAGCAACGTCCAGTTACACCTTCAAAATAAGAGCTCAAATTAGCATCTATAAATAAGCAACATCCAGTTACACCTTCAAAATAAGAGCTCAAATTAGCATCTATAAATAAGCTAAGTCTGATCAGACTCTCAAATCAAAGCAGTCAACTTGGTAATAATAAATGAACTTCTGATAAGACCTTCAAAATAAAGAGGTAAATGATAAACACACATTTTCAGTTTAGACTTTCAAAGTAAAGTGATCAATTAACTTTCTTTTTTTTTTTTAAATACACAAGGTATGGTTACAATTTCAAATTAAAGCAGACGAGTTAGGGTTGATAAATAATTATTGACACTTTCAAAATAAGATAGATAAGCAAAGTGTTATTAGACTAATAATAAAAATGTAAAGCTAAGAATAATAAATATAAAACATCTGGTTGGACTTTCTAATAAAGTTTGCTGAGGTACATTTT
This sequence comes from Semicossyphus pulcher, assembly GCF_022749685.1. NCBI lineage: Eukaryota > Metazoa > Chordata > Actinopteri > Labriformes > Labridae > Semicossyphus > Semicossyphus pulcher. The sequence goes on from NW_027211701.1 coordinate 1,273,513, forward strand.
ACATTTTATTAGTTCCCGTTGAGCAACAATATTAAACGTGCTGTCGAAGGTTTGTTTTTATGTAGGCAATAAATCTACTTAGATTTGTAAAAGATTTAAATAATTACACGCACGAGGTAAGTGATGTTACTAAGACTCACTGATTGATTTCACACGGGAATCAAACCCTTGAGTTGTCTTTGGACTTTTGGACTCTTCATACATCACCTGACTTCAATAGCACATCCAAACAATCAGCGTGAGGACGTGTCGAGAACCTACAGCTTCATATTTTGAAGCGTTGGGACACCGACCAAGCTGCTGCTCAGTGAGTTAGGAGTAAGACCGGGCTGAAAGACACAGGAGGTGGGAGTGTGCCTGTGGGGGGGGTTACACTGCTTTCTTGGTAACCGCTCAGCGATGCAGACGGCCGTGCACACACTAATGTAACAGGTGCATCTGTCATTAAGTAACAACTGCACGGCCGTTAGAATACACGGCACACCGACGCTGGGCGTCATGAGAAAAGAGAAAAGAGAATGTGAACTGAAGTTTAACTACAATCATTACATTTAAAGGAAATCACTGTTCAGGTCACTTCAGGTCCATCCTGCTCTCATGTAACATCCTGTTCTATTTAATCATCACAAAGAGAGCGCCTGATTTTAGGTTTCAAAATGTATCTTTGTGCAGATAACAGGAGAAAATCTCAACAGCAAACACAAACATGATGGATGCGCCTTACTTATTATGAACAACCGTAACTACACTAAAGCATCTGCACGAGAACCTGATCGATACATCGGGCGATATCTTTGTTTCAGTGTGAGCTGATTGTTTGCATATATGCAACAATATTTTATAGAACATAAAATCCGTAACGATAGATAAACAACAGACAACTTAGATTGTTGACTTAGTTTGCCCAGCAGAGGGCGCTCTGGCTCCATAGTTTACAATCCCCTCCGCACTGTCTGCAGCTCGCGTAGCAGACTACTGCTGATTCGGAAATTTGGATCAGTCTCAGAACACACACATCGGTCAGGCTGCTGTCCACATATGAAAAAGATTTCACTCTCACTCACACACACACACACTCTCTCTCTCTCTCTCTTTCTGTGTGTTTGCATGTTAAATAGTTGGACTGGTGATTTCTGCTCCTTCCTCTTTTCAGAGAAGAACGAAGAGAATGAAGAACAGAGTGAGGGAACAGTGAGAGATCAGGATGAATAATCAGGTGTGTGTGATTTGAGGGGACACAGGGAGCTCTTACGGTGAAGAAGGCGCCTCTGATGGTGATGTAAGGCTTAAAACATTGACTTTGTGTCACGCTGTACAAACGGGAGAGAGGAAGCTTATAGTCCAGAGATTTACCGGACACCAGCCTCTTACACCAGTTACACTCCAGTTCAGCAGCTTACTGTGAACTTTAGCTCGCTGATGCACAACTGGGTTTTTGCAGAGGTGACATTAACGCAGTGAACGTGTGGCTGTATCGTAAATTACCCCTGAAAGTGTATTTATTTCATATTTACATTAAACATTTAAAGAAACTAAATGCTCAAAAGAGAAAAAAATCAGTGTCCTCTTTCTGTTCAGGTTAGAAGACGTCACACACACGTTTGGACTGACTTTCACACGCACAGGCTACAACCAGACAGAGTCTACCTGAGACACTGCATCATATAAAATAAGCATTAATAAATGTATTATTGATAAAATACTGAGCAGATTTTATACTTTATATTAGAAGTTTATTTATATTAGAAGTTCAAGAAATTCAAGCCAATGGAGACGTTCCTGAAACCTGCATTCTTTCTAAAGGCCAGCAGGGGGCAACACTACTACCCACTTCCCTCCTGATGTATTCCCTCAGTAAACATGTTCCTAATGACTTTATGGTCTCAGTCTCTAGTTTCACGTCTTCTTCAACACAGCATGATGTTCATTTAGTCACTGATGCTCCCATTGAGAGTCACACAGACCAGGAAGAGGGGAGGGTTTAGGGGGACACCAGGATAGAGAGGTAGTAATGCGTATCCAGCCAAATGTTGTCACTTCTTGGCGACGGCCAAAACGCCGAACTCAAGGCTTTAAAACATGAAAGTCCACAAACCAACGGCTGATGTCATGCTGGTTTTTCCACTTCTTTTATGCAGCCTGGAGTGTTCAGACAGAAGAGGGAACCACTGAAAGACTCTGGATGTTTAAACAGTGAATGAAAGCAGCGAGAACATCTTCAAACCACTGATCAGCGCTGTCCTCACGCTGACTCTGAGGTGAGAAACACTCATACAAACACACTCATTCATCAGAGGCACACTGACTAACGCCCGCGTCCTTACACCTAAAGAGTTACACCCATCTAATAAAAATAAGCTTGAGTTTAAACATGAGCCCCGCTCTCTCGTCGGTTTCAGATTGATTGGCGTTGGCACATCTTGGCACAGACTCTCACACAGCTCAGTGTTTGTTATGAATATTGTCTTATTTTGACAGCCGCCTCAGGGTCTGCGCTTTGTGTTAAATAACTCCTTCTTTATTTCCATCACACGACAGAGCTGATAAAATGACACATCGCTGGCAGCTGTACTATTAATGTTTTCTGATTACTTCAGATCCACTAATATCACCACTGACACTGCCAAGCTTTCATGCTTTGTGTGCTGATTTCTGGCATCAACACTTCAGACTCTGGCTGAAACCCTTTTGTAACTCTCGTGGTGACACTTTTATGAATGAAGCTGTCCATAATGGAGCAGGTAGTGTGAGTTAAAGAGGCAGCTCCTCATCAACGGTCATCAGGCTGAAACTAAAGCTGGTAACACGTGTGCATGAAAAGTCACAGACTGTGTGGGAGGAGTCACAGAGCCGCTGAAGCCCTCTGAGTGTTGGAAGAATATTCATAAGGAGACTAAACCATATTTGGGCATGAATTTTTCTGTCTGTCAAGCACTTTAAATACTGTTGTTTCCTAAAGGACGTAGCCACCGTGACGTCACCCATTGGTTTGTCGACTGCCTAAATGAAGCCGAAGTATGGCCGCCGCCGTGTTGGTTTACTGCAGGCAGAAGTGACCACATGTGGAAGAGAGGGTGGAGCTGGAGAGGAGCGAGGAGAGGAGCGAGGGGTTACCAAACACTGACCTATAAAGGCTTATCAAAGAGTGTGTCTGAGGCCGATCCTTTACCTCATGAATGAGCTGGTTAAACTTGTGATGGTGACTGACCGCTGCCCACTTTTAGACGAATAAAAAGTGCGTCTTACACACCGAATGTTACGGTATGTTTAAAGACAAAGAAATGCTACTTCTTATCTCAAGCTCACACTAGGTATGCCGACATGACCTGAGCGCTGTTGTAACCACATGCTGAGGAATACAAACTAAATCTACGTGAGGTTATTTAACAGAACCAGTGAAGCTGCATCACGACGAAGGAAAACGTCCCTCTTGTTCATTTAGTGTCTCGATCACAGAGAAGAACCTGCAAGCTGCAGGGAGAGAGCGCTCAGCGTGTGAGGAGAGAGCGCAGGGCTGTAAACAAATACAAGGTTTCAATTAGAGACCTTAAACCCCACAACCAGCTGTGTGTGTGTGTGTGTGTGCGTGTGTGTGTGTGTGTGTGTGTGTGCGTGTGTGTGTGTGTGTGTGTGTGTGTGCGTGAATCACTTTGAGAACATGCTACGATTGATTCCAGCTGGTAATGATATTTGCTGGTTTTCCTTTTCTATACAGAGGAGTTCCCCCAGCTTACAGCAACCACACACACACACACACACACACACACACACACACACACACACACACACACGCACACACACACACAGACGCAGGGGGAGTCAGATTTGGCTTGCTTCATGTAACACAGTACAAAGAGGGCGCTGTTCATCCAGCTCAAAGAGGGCCTGAGCTCTCAGGGTTTCTAGCTGACTGAGGATTGTGAAAGACGTGTAAAGCTCATAAAAACACACAACCATCATGTTGCTCTCTTCTCAGGGAGGAGGATTAAAGAGCCAGCGAGCGGCTTCGTCCATAAAATAGTCTTTTTACAATGTTTTTAAAATCTAAACAGAGGGAACAACATTTAAAAGCCTTAACGGGACCTCGTGGGGCTCAAATGTCCGGACCAAAGTCGTCTTGGACCATGATGTCATGTTTCTTTAATTCATGGAGCACAATGCCCGACAGGTAGAAGATGTCCAACCTGCATCTGTCCACACGACTTTGTTTTCTCTGACTAGATGAAAACTTTAGCGACATAACAGAGTGAATCTCCGTCCATGCTAACATGCATGAAAACCTGATACCACTTCTGGACACTGGAATAAGCGTCATAGCCTCGATAAAAAGATGGCCGACTCAGAGCTCCCTGTAAGTGAAGCCCAACCCTCTCTGTCGCCCCCTGCTGACTGGCTGCAGTATAGCTCATAAAGCCCGCCTCCTCCATGTTAACAGATGGGACATGAGTCAAACTATAAAATCAAAATACACGTCAAATACATTTTTCTCAAACATGGTTTCTGTCATTATAGTTAGTTCTTATCATGCTGATTTATGTCCAAGTGTTCATTTTTCTCACAAGTTTACTTTTAATTAGTTATTTGATGCTATACAAAGGGGGCGTGGCCTCATGATTGACAGCTCTCTTGACAATTGGGGCTCCTGCAGCGTTCTGTTCCCGAGTAGCAGAGTAGAGGAGGAACGGCGAGAGGAGACGTAACTAACACTAACACTACAGTCATTGAACTTTCCATCAGCGTGAATATCTGCTTCAGACCGACACAAGAAGCTGTTCTGCTGCAGACTGAGCCCACCTGAGGGCTCCAACACGCCAAGGACACCTGAGGGCTCCAACACGCCAAGGACACCTGAGGGCTCCAACACGCCAAGGACACAAGGTAAAGGTGTGTTATTTTCCTGTTTAGTATGTTTGTGAGAGAGAGAAGAAGAGGGAGAGAAATGAGCAGGTGATAAAGGCAGTAATACTGTCACCTGATATCTGTTTCACACACACATAGAGGGGAACGGCCCATATTAAGTGACAATGTAGAAGAAGGATGAACAAGTTTAAGCGGATTACAAATACCTTGAGTGTGCAGTGTGTAGGTGATAAGACCGGGGGGGGGGGGGGGGGGGTTGGGGGTAGAGGTGTAGATTAATACAGAGAGGATGACTCATTCATGAGAACTGTTTCACCTTCTGTTCACACAAGCGTTTGATTTTCTCTCTCCTTCCCGTCCTCCTCTCTCTCCTTCTCCTCTCCTTCTAGATAATGTGATTAGTTAAAAGCCTCCATCCACTCATCACGCTGATGGAGATGGAAGCACAGTGTGTGTGTGTGTGTGTGTGTGTGTGTGTGTGTGTGTGTGTTTGGTCACTTAATGTCGATCAAATCTCGAACCTGTCACCTCAACCCCTCTCTCTCTCTTTGACACACAAATGCCTCTTTCCCACCGAAATTTGCGTGTTGACGCAGGTTCTTCAGACCCGGGAAGACCCGCTTATAGATGCAAATTGTCTCTTTCCCCATTGCCAGTGAAGTATCCTCCTGTCGGTCTCTTTTCTGCTGCGTCACCGTCTGACGTCACAAACGCGCCGGAGACAGGGTTAGTAACCAGTGAAGATGTTACGGTGGTTAGGTCTTCATTTAGTCTGTTTATCAAACTCGGTGACAAATGTGGGACGATGTTCGAGCGCTGCTCGGACGGAGACGGGCAGAATTTGTTGCCGGTCAATGCCGGTCGGAGCCGAGGCGATAATTACCCGGGTCTACAGCAGAGTCATGTGACCCGGGTCTGAATGCTGATTGGAGCCTTTCCCATTAAGCAAAATAGCCGAGTGTTAGCGGGTGTTAGCAGGTGTTAGCAGGTGTTAGCGGGTGTTAGCAGGTGTTAGCAGGTGTTAGCGGGTGTTAGCGGGTTTTTTGACCAGTGGGAAAGCAGCTAAATACACAGTTTGATTTCAGAGACCCGGGCAGCTTTCAACAACAAGTGAACTCTCAGTGAAGATTAAATATTTTAAATCAAATGTTTCATCAATTAAATAGAACTTGTTTGTAACATTTTATTCCTGTCACTTAACTTATCTCATCCGTTGGTCTCCTCTCACATTAGAACGTGTAGGTGGATCTTTTATTTACTCCTTACACGTGTTTACGAGCTCTTCCTGTGTTAGCTGCTTTTACTGTGAGTCTCTATAAAGCTGGTTGGCTGTTTCACAGATCCCAGTATTGACCTGAGGGTGTCCTGTTTAACCAGTCACACTCCCTCCTTTGGTTACCGGCTGTTTACAGCGTCTCAGCCACTGTTGGCTCGGGGCCTTAAAGATGGAGCGATAAAGATTTTATTGCCCTGCTGGTAAAAGTGGACGGGCATATCTGGGGATGATAGGGTTTGTTGATCAATATCTGTTACTCACTAATTACTTTGAGTTTGAATAAGAGGCATGCTGGATCTGTTCAGCCTGTGATCGCCCACAGAATTCTCTTTATCTCTTTAATATCAACCTGTTCTTCACATTATTACACACACTGTAAAACATGTCTCGTGCTGCAGGGTGCTCAACACAGACAGAACTATACAAACTAAGAGACACAGACACTTCACAAGGACACAACACTACTGAACTAGATTTCTATTGTCATCTTTTCATCATTATTTTGGTGTTTATGTCTTTGTATTGTTTCATCAGACAGAAGAGAAGACAGTTTGGAACAAACACAACCTGTATAATAATACAAGTTATCTATCAGACTATAGAAGTAACAGCGTGGCTGCTCCCTCGCCCGGTGAGAGAGAGGCAGGTGAGCGGCACATACTGGGAAACTTAAAATAACCTGTCTGCTCATCCCTCCGCCCCGACCTAATCTCTCCAGGGCAAAGCCAACAACTCCTGACTCCTTTTGCACCGGCTGATGTTTTTTGCACCAGGCTGTAAACATGTTTATTTCTGCTGTAAGGTTTAACATGGGGCTCTATGGGGACTGACTCACTGCTGGAGACAGCCTCAAGTGGACACCAGAGGAACTGCAGCTTTTGGGATTTCTGTGTGGGCTTCATTTTTCCACACCGAGGTTGCCGTTTGGAAATAACTGGACATAGGCACTGTGGCGTCAAACACTGGTTTGTGAATCTCCCTTTTTAAAGCCTCAAGTTCAACATTTTGAGCCGTTAACCAGATCCTGCCAACAGGGTGGACACGCACAGCTACATGTCGATTCCGCCTTTAAGCATCCCCTGCTTTCTGGTCTGTGTGACTCTAGATGGTGCCATGAATAACAAACAGAGGCTCCTTTTCTTAAAGACTTCTACACAATCACACTTCTTTTAAGGACCAGCGGACTCGGCCCTGCTGGACGTTAGAGAGAATGCAGGTTTGAGGCACTTCTGCATTGGATTCCCTTTTGAAAGCAGAGATCTACTTCTAATATAAAGTCTGTGTTAATTAAGTGATCGTACATGGAGCTAACCAGGTGTGTAAAGGCAGACGTGTCCCGCTGTGGTCAAACCTAAAGGTGAGTCCCTTAAAGGAATCACACTAAGGTTTGTTTAACTTCCAGCTCTGTTAACTGAGAGAGACTCTGGAGGCGTTCGGAGCAGTGGACTGGTTCAAGGATATTAAGTGCACACTCCCACCGCACTCTGATGCTTCTTTCACCATAAATTGTTCTCGTTTCTTTTGAGCTAATAGAGCTGAGGGGGCTGAGACTGCAGGAGTACTAAGTGAACCCCCAAACACCCCCTGTTAGATTATAAACTATAAAGAGCCCTGCACGTCTGATTACAATGTTTGGTTTAGAGATATTGAGTCTCTTTTATGGACGCTGCTCTTCTGCTGTTTATTTTCTTCTTTCTGCGGTGAATAAAAGATGCTTTCAAATCCACCTCCAGCTCGGTCCCTCACAAAAGGTCTACATCTTCACTAAGAAGTAGCTCCTCTGAAACTGGTGAGCTCTGTGAATGTGTTGCCAGAGAAATAAATAAAATCTTTCAAAGAGTGTTGGAGGCCAATCACAAGTCGAGAGAAGGCGTTCTGCTGATGTGCTTAATGTAAGAAATCCTGCTGAGCTTTGGTACCAGCTGACTGCAAACCAACTCCCCGAGGAAGGAAAACATACGTATCAACAAGGTGTGTGTCTCGATTAATATGTGACAAGTGTTTCACAGATGGAGAGACGATTTCACTGGACTTCTTCTCCGGGGCAGGTCAGCAGCTAGCTTCATGTTCCGGATGTATCTACATGTGTTGCAGTGATGACGTTGTGTTGGTAGATCAGCCATGAAAGCAGCAAGTGAAGTATTCAGTAGGGATGGTTATTGTCAGGACTTTACAGATTCCCAGTATCAATACTGATAGTTATCGATACTCTTACCGATACCATCATTTGGGGTAAAAAACAAAGACACGTCTTTGTTAGGGTGTCTGATAATGTGCCTCTGTAACTGGGGTTAAAGGCTGTGGTCATCTCCCTACAGTAACAACAGGTAACATGAACAGTAGATGTAGTGACAGTCACAATCATAAGCAATACAAACTGAATTTTCTGGCTGCCATGGCAACGCAAAAGTCACACTTAGGCGAGCTATCAAGCTTCTGCTAACGTGACCCACTGAGGCTGCTGCTCGACTGAACATAACTTAGATGTGCTAACGATTGAAGCTGGCTAACAACAGTCACCGAACAACTACAGGCTTATTTATAAGAACCATGTGTTTTAACTGCATTTATAGTTTGGCTCATCCCATCTGCAGCGTCGCTATCAGAGCCACTGGGACCCAGAGGCTGCACTACGGATGTACTAGCAGTAACGCTAGCAAGGCGGTTAGCATTAGCTGCTTTGCTAAAGCAGTCAAACACGCTGCTTCAGATTTATAGACTGTTAAACTTGTGTTTCATAAGGCTGCTGGTGCTAGTCCTCTTCAGCTACCTTTTGATACAACTGGCAGGAAGATGCAGCAGAGTCACATTTGGTGAAGTGAGCCCAAACTATGGAACGTTTGCTCCGTCCGCCGAGTTGACCTACGAGACTTTCTCCAGCAATGTTGGAGAAACCTTTGAGGGCAACAGTTTAGCAATTGACTTTGTCTATTAATATGGTTGTATGTAGTGAGCAAAGCTTTCTAACACACTGTGCTGTGTATGACGTCTGTGCACTGTTGGTAAAACTGAGAGGAAGTTAGAAAAGAAGGAAACATGACGACTTTACAAACAGATTAAACATGAAATCAGAGACAGAATGAAAGTTTGCATGTTCCCACATGTAGCTGAGGGCTGTTCCTGACATCATCCAGTGTCTGAGAGCTGTCTTCATTTTGCTCTGTGTGAGTGAATCTGCTTGTTTACACGATGCTGTGTGTGTGTGTGTGTGTGTGTGTGTGTGTGTGTGTGTGTGTGTGTGTGTTACAGTAAATCTGTACAGAGGGGAACCAGAGACAGAAAGGGAACTGTGCTAAGTGTCGTTTACAGCCAGTTAGTCTGACAAACAGACAGACTGGCCTTCCCACTCAACAGGCCTGCACACACACACACACACATACACACACACACACACACACACACACACACACACATTCAGCTAAACAGCCTTTGTTAGTGTCATAATCACATTTAGAAGGAGCCATATGACACCAAACTATCTGCCAAGGACAGACAAGGCGATGTGGGAGAGTGTGTGACTCAGAGAGATGAAAAGAAAACAAGGTTGTGTGTGTGTGTGTGTGTGTGTGAAGTTTCTCTGTAAAATCACCCATATGCTGAGGTCAGCCACACTATCACTTGTTTTCCAGACACTTTTGAGAAGGCCAGCACGTGTGTGTGTGTGCGTGTGCGTGTGCGTGTGCGTGTGTGTGTGTGTGTGTGCGTGTGTGTGTGTGTGTGTGTGTATGTGTGTGTGCGTGTGTGTGTGTGCGTGTGTGTGTGTGTGTGTGTGTGTGTGTGTGTGTGTGTGCGTGTGTTAGAGAGAGAGAGTGACCTAAAGAGAGAGAGAGGGAGGTGTGAGAGGAGGGTGTTTATTTCTCCTTTTGCAGTGAAAACATTCTTCATGTGATCAGTAGGTGAAAGTCATCTTCAGCTGACGTGAAGTTTGAATGCATAAATTAAAAATCAAAACTTTTTATGAAAGACAAACGTTTCGTCTGGTCAACAACTTCTGATATGTTCTACTTTGAGGAACATTTGTGTCCACTGCCAGACACCGTCCATCAACTTCACCACACACTTATAAATGTGAGCACTTTAAGTATTAAAATAATTTATAAAAGATCATTTAATAATGATATTTAAGTTTAATTTAAAACAAAACATAAAAGGTGAGACAGACTACAGACACAGAAGCACAATGCAATAAATACCTTTTGGCGTAAAGGGGTTTAAAAAAGCAGGGAAATAAAGTAAAATAATGGTATGACAATTTGATTTAAAGTATTTTAAACCTCTTATTATACAATAATAATAATAATAACAATAATAATAATAATAATAATAACAATAACAATAATGACAATAATAACAATAATAATAACAACACTAATAATAATAATAACAATAACAATAACAATAATAATAATAATAATAATAATAATAACAATAACAATAACAATAACAATAATAATAATATATTTGATCAGCTTTCGTGTTTTCTGAGACTGACAGGATGTAACAGATTAAAGAGTGGGACTTTGTGTCTCTCCTCTTCCGAACTCTTTCCTCCACCATTTTTGGATTGAGGATAAAACTTCTTAAAACACAGAGATTTACAAAGTTATTGTTATTAAATAAAGAGATTGATAAAGTGCAAAGACAGTGTTTTGCACTTGTATAATGTTTATTGGTGACATCACTGCGTCGCATTACGTGCAGTGTGAATGGTGAAAGGCCCTGGTGGCAGGCGGGCGTAGGATAAGTTGTCTGCAGAAGATGTGTGTGTGTAGAAGATGCTCCAGGATACTCCAGGAAATGATGTCACAATTAGTCAAAATACTTATGTGAGTTCTGTATTTTTATTGCAGATGAATCTATTAAAGCCTTTTGTTCAACATCTCAAAAAACTTAAAACATGAACAAATAACTTTAAAATATTTTGTTCACATTTCTTCATTTAGAATTGTTTATTCTTGTTTATTCAGCAAAATCTGATGAAAGGACGTTCCCCATGTGCCCTGCGTCTGTTTGGAGCGTCGGCTGTGCACGTCCTCAAAAATGAATACAAGATGCAGTCTGCACAAGAACAGTAGGGGCAGTGTAGAGTCAGAGGGGGTGTGACAGGGTCAACACAGCAGCAGGGACAACAAGGGCAGAAAGTTCTGAAGACAAGCTGACAGACCGAGTCCACAATGATCCACATCTGTACGATGTGTCGTTGCCGCTGCACAGAGATGAACAGGCCTGTCAAACAGCTGCAGACAGATAAGTTCTGTTTTAGAAGTCGACGTGGAAACCTGCAAAACTAAATGGAAACAAGTCCGGGAGCGTTACGTCCGAGCACGGAGGAACATGTTGGAGAGACGGAGCAGGGACGGAGCAGACGGTGTGTTCTGTCCACCGCTCATCAGCCTGAGCTGGCTGCAGAGTTCTGTCAGTCACCGGGCCACTGAGAGAAGAATGAACATCACAGTAACCTCCTCGAGTGTCTCCATGTCTGTTGTTTACATCCCGCACATACGGCAGCTGCATACGGCCTGAGCTCTCTGGTGCCCTCTAGAGGTATCCTGCTGTAACACGCGTCGTGCAGAGACGTGAACAATAACGATCACGCCGCAGACAGATGTGTATGAATATCTCCGGCCTCAGTCTGTACAGATTGTAAGTGTATGATGCCTTAAAAATACTCCAAGAAGTGTAAAAATATAAATGTATGCACAAGTAAACTTCTTACTATTGCAGGCTTAGACGTTAACCAGCTATGAAGTTATAAAGGTTGGTTAATGTTTAAATAAATCTCACCAGAGGAAAAAAAGGCCTTTAATGAACACACACACACACACACACACACACACACACACACACACACACCTGTCCCTCCTCTACAGGAAACAGATTACTCTCAGCTCCCTCTGCAGTCTATTTAATTATCTGTGTTAGCACAGGAACAATTGATGTACCTCAGTGGAACTGTAACTGCTGACCAATCACATCGCTCACAGTGACAGAGTCCTTCATGATGAGGGATTCAGGCGTTAGTGTTCACCAGGGATTCACCTGCTGTGGGGGCAAAAACATGCTCTCACACACTTTGCACCCTGCTGTTCGTCCTCGAGGATGTTTCATTGTGTGCACCGTATACGGACCTGTGATAGATACACCAGCATCAGTGCTTTAGTGTTTTCTGATATGTGCTATAATTAAAACTCTTTAAGAAAACACTGCAGAGCATGGAGCAGAGTATCAGCTGAGCAGACAGAGTACTTTAACCCTTTAAACACAGGGTCTATGTTGGGATTGTTGCTGAGTGTATTGTCTTGGAATATCACTCACGTCATCATCAGGTGGTCCGTCTGTTCATTCATTCATGCTGCACACTTCCTGACTGAGTTTGTCATTTGCTCTGTACATATTGTTTAGGACACACGTGTTGACTTCTGTTTATCTGCTCTTTACTGTAACGCTGCACTGTCCTCTTTGCTGCTGTAACAAAGGACAGATAGAGGATGATCTTATCTTATAATCTGTATAACTAAGTAAGTTATGCTTCACCAATTTAATAAAATTATTTAGATCATTTTAAACTCAATTATGCAAACAACTAAATATATAATGTAAATATTTGTCAAATAACAAATACGACTATTATTAATAATTTTATTTTAATGTTTCTGTTTTGTTACTGCTTCCTTATTTTATTATTATTATTATTATTATTAATTTATTCTATCTCATGTCTCTATATTTAATATTTGACCTTTCTAACCAGAGCGTCTCAGCAGAAGTATTTCACACGATTGTACGTGTGTAGGAGGAGATTTGTTTTGTGGTTATGTTGAAGATTTCCTTTTCTTCATTAAGATCATTGACATCATTTAATTTAAGGGTAAACATTTATATTTACATGTTAGTCTGTTGCTCTTATTCTGAAAGGTAACTATCTGACATGGTGCACTCTGCCTGTAAGGGTTACTAATAATTAAGATTGGCGGAGTGATATGCGTTCACAGTTGTGCTGAGTGTTCTGTTTTCCTACAGTCTGGGCGGTCATTAAAGGTACCGTGAATCACAGCAGAAGTTTCCCCATGCTCTTGCTTTACCCACATCCCGAAGGTGTCTTTAATTAAATACATATTAAGTTTCTAGTTAACGCTGAGCAACCCAGCGTGATGATAAAACTTACCAGCGTTACACTTGTATAACCGGATGCTTTCACTGAAGTTTACACTGCATGTAACACGACGTAACACACTGTCACACAAAAGACAAGGCTTCGATTTCTGTTGCAAAAAGAACAAAAAGAATGAATGAATGCTTCAGTTGTATATTTCATTTTAAAAGGACTTAAACAGGATCAGGAGAAAACGATCTCCCGTGGACGTTAAGCCGCTGCTCGTCCCTTGTTAACACACGTGTTTTTTTAACTGTAATGTAACATGATGGCGTCATCAACAAAGTACGTAAAGTAAAGTAAAGTAAAGTAGGACAGATTGTTGGCGTGTTGCTCCGACTGGGTCGGCCCCATGTTTTAACTGAAACACATCAAAGATCATGTGTACACCTCTGCATGCAAGCAGAGTCAGTGAGAGAGAAGCAGTGGTGGAGGAAAAAGAGAATGATATATAAGTGTAAAGGACAGAGAGAGAGAAAGAACAAGTGAATGAGGGACTGAGAGAGATGAAGAGGGGGAGGAGGAGGAGGGAGAGAGAGAGAGCGGGCGAGTGGTAATGTCCTAATGATGTAGTGGCTGTCAGAGCATTTGCTTCAGAGGCCAAATGATCCTGTAAGAACAGCACAGCTATTGATCCAGCTATTACACAGCTCCACATACTAATGATTGTGTGTGTGTGTGTGTCTGTGTGTGTGTGTGTGTGTGTGTGTGTGTGTGTGTGTGTGTGTGTGTGTGAGAGAGAGAGAGAGATGGGATAACAGAAACAGGTAGATTCAGTGCTGTCTGTAAAAGAGGAGGAGGAGTGGGGAAAAGAAAAGTGTATACAGTATGTGTGCAGGCTTACGGTGTGTGTGTGTGTGTGTGTGTGTGTGTGTGTGTAATTCTGACATGACACTTCATCAATACTCCCATTACTGTGTGACAAATATGAAACCGAATCTGAAGCGGATCTGTTTGATATTAGATCTTAGTTCTCACCTTGAATACTTTCAACGCACTCACACACACACACACACACTCTCTCACACACACACACACAAGCACACACACACACACACACCATACTTTGCACCTCTCTATTATTGATGAAAAACGTTAGAAGCATTTTTCTAAAGTTGTATTTTACTTTGACCCAAATGTTAGGAACCATCACACCCCATCACGCTCCTTTAAGGTCATGTCTTCGTCTCAGTGTATTTTCATTTGGTCACTTCCTGTTTTATTTTGAAACATACCTGTGTCTCTAGCTGTGTCTCACTTCGTGGGCTGCATCCTTGGAAGGGTGCGGTCTATGAAGGATGCGTCATTCGTTGCCTGTGTAGACGCTAAAGCCGAACTGAAATGAGACGGTCTGCTCTATGGAGGATTTCCTGTGCACCAAATGCAGCTCCTGTCGCCTAGCAACAGGTAGCTAGCAGGCTAACTAGCTAGCATAACTAACGTCGCATAACTTAACCTTATATTTTAAAGATGAGTTGTTTCAAGCGCCCTTTAGTTTTATTTAACATTTATATCTCAGCTGTTTGATCGAGTTGAAACCAAAAACGTTGACATTCACAGTGTATTCCTCTGATGGAGCCTTTAAAGTGGGCCAGCCTTCAACTGTGACGCAATCGGCCTTCAAACACGGCCTTCCAAGGATGCAGCCCCTGGACTGGGACACAGCTTCTGTCGTTCAGATCTCCTGCTCCCCGTGTGTTCAGCTCTTCCCCTCGTTAGCCCCTTTCACACGCATCTATTTATGACGCCTCTGTAACGTTGCATCTTCTATGTAAACGCACGGAGGTGTGAAGCCCCTGTCTGCCTTCCCTCTCGTTGCCAGTTCGTTGTGTGATCCTTCGCGTCACCTCGTCGCGGCCTTTTCCCCCCGGTGCTTGTGATTATTTCTGTGAATTGACCACTTCCTGTTTTCTGCCCCTTCCTGCTCCTGTGGATTTGTTTGCTGGTGGAACTGATTGACCGTGTATTAAACTTTGGACTGAACATTAAAGACTCTTTCTGCTTTTAGCAGCCTTGTGTGGAAAATAATTTGGAAATACATTAAATGTTGTAAAATATTCATAGTTTACCAGAGCCTCTCAGGATGCTTGTTAAACTCAGAGATGTTCATTTTACAAAGAAGCAGCAGGAATCACTTCATCGCTGCTCTCAGCTCTGCTTTAACACACTTGGACGTTCCGGAGAGCCACGACACACCTAAATATATCTCAGGTGATGTGCAGCATGCCACGTGCAGAGTGTGTGTCAGATATCACCTAACAAAGCGGCCTCAGTTTCCTCTGGACGGACTCTCAGTCAGTTCTGTTTCTGATTCCACTCTGTAGTTTCAGTGTGCAGCGCGCGTCCCACCAGTATCATCACTTTAATGTGAGCGAACAGAGCCAGCCTCCCCGAGGGCTTCGGAGGCCTTCTGAGGACTTTTAATGAACATCCTGACTTATTTTCACCACTGCTGGAAAAGCAAGGCTGCATTAAAATGCAGAAATATTTGGAGTTCAGCTTGTTCCCTGCACACAGGAGATAAAATACAGTGGTTTGGGTGAAACACAGAGAGAAGCAGCTAAACTGAGTTCCTGTACGAGGCCGGTGCAGAGCTGCAGAGAGAGAGAGCCTCGCCTGTCACCACAAGTAAAAAGGCCGTCATCTATCTAACCCAGAAACCTGCTGTAGAATTTATTAAGCTGAAAACTCCCCCACCCGTCTATTCCTCTCCGTCTATCCGCCTCGCTCGCTCCTTCTCCCTCTGCACTTCTGGTAATGGATTCTGTCTAAATGGGTTCTGAGAAACACAAGTGAGGAGAGGAGGAGGAGAGGAGAGAGGGGAGGAGACAAGGGAAGGAAGGGAGGAAGGATGAAAGACTTGTTGCTTGTGTCCTTCAGGAATCTGAGGGCGTAATGACATTTATCGCAATGAAACTTACGGCTACGGCTAAATGTAGGCTGAGAGGTTGTTGGTTATTCATTCAAACCAGATTTTGCAGACAACCATCTCATGCACGCCCGGTCGCCTGCATGTATTCACCACGTTTCACACTACCAGCAATGTCATGATGTCATCAACAATCATCCAATGTAATCACACAAAAGAAGGAAGCGTTAACTTTCGAGATAATAAACACTCGAACCATTATAGTTCGACGATACGACTTAGTGTGCCTGTTTGCAGATGCTGTGTGCAGATGCAGGATTTTGCCAAAATGATTAGAGATGTACGATATTGGATTTTTTGCTGATATCTGATGTGCCGATATTTTCCAACCTTTTTGCCGATTGCAATATTACACATGTTTTTTCCACCTAATTGCAGAACATGAAGTCTCCTCTGTAGTGGAATTGATGTCATGCCTGCTCTTGTTGTAGAGGCCAAAAACTGGCACACTGCAGACATCCAGTGTGCACGCAAACACGCGCCGAGTTAATGTCGTAGCATTACGTCAAGCTTCTTTAGGGAACCATCGAGCATTTAGGCAGAATTACAGCGTTGTTTTAGCGTTGTGCATATCGGCCGATAAGCAATAATCTGCAGACACCGATAACGTGCATTATTATACATAAAAATGATCTGTTGTTCATTTTCAAAGGGTTTAATCATTAAATCACTCACCCTGTTTTTATTATATATAAATGTTGATACAATGCATGAATAACTGTATATACTGTATTTTAACAGGGAGAAAGATGGAACACATATTTAAATACTGACCACGATAAAGGAAAGAAGAGAAGAAGGGAGGATGAACGAGAGGAGGAAGGAGAGAGGGAGCGATACGGCATGCTTAATGATTTAATGTTAGCCACTTGATGGAATGAAGTGTCTTCTCCATGTTAGCGGCGCCAAACTTAAACCCTCTAGTCAGTTAGTCTGTTATTCATTGATTTCTCTGGTCAGAGCTAGATTGTTATTGAATATGACTGGCACCAGGGCGTGTGTGTGTGTGTGTGTGTGTGTGTGTCCTGTGAACTCAAATACATTCAAGTTGTGGCTGAAAAACAGATTTTTCTGCACACACACACACACACACACACACACACACACACACAGACACACGCAGAGTTTTTTGGAAGGTGTGGAAGCGGAGCCTAAAATCTGTGTGCAGTTGGTAACACACTCACTGCTGCTCCTCGCCTTCCTGCTGTGAGACAAGAAGATGCATTATTTATTTGTGAAGGCTGTTTTGTATTAAGCGTGCAGCAGCAGCTGAGCAAACACTACGTAACCTGCAGTAATAACGTCCCGATGTTTCAGGACTGCAGCGTGTGACAGAAATACGTCTGCAAATTCGTCCTGATGCATGTTTCTCTATCATCTCTGCACACTTACATATGCACCTTTGTTATTGCAGCGATCCGTCTTCTGCAGCACTCACGTCTGTTGTCTCCTCCTCTGACATCGTGTGTGTGTGCATGTGCGTGTGTGTGTGTGTGTGTGTGTGCGTGCGCTGTAAGATGAGTATCCTATATATAAAGTTCTTCTGCAGCTGCATGAGTAAATATGTGAGAATATGAACGCTGTGTTACCTGATGTATAGTTTAATAAGAACACAATATCAATATTTAAGGAACACATATACATAACCACACACACACACACACACACACACACACACACTGAAGAATATCCCTGTGAGAGATCTACCAACAGTACCGCTGTGACACAAAGACGGATGATTTGCATGTGATAAAAACACTTGAGCACACACAGCCTGAACAATAAGTCATGTCAGCTCATTACTGAGTTTTTAATGTTTCTAAAGATTACACATTCTGACATTTGTATGATTGATGTGGATAACAATATGGGTATAACAAACATAGCCAGCGATTAAAAACACTTATGAAATTAAATTTGAAATCAAAATCTAAAATAAAACACAATAAAAAGTGTAGCGTGTTCCTCGCCGTGGCCTTTCTTCCACATATGCATCATTGGCAAACCAATAGACTACAGCCCCCTGCTCACTGTGTGTAGGCCACATGTGTCCTGCGTCTTTAACCTCCTTTTTTATTATAAATATTGTTTTTTATGTGTTTTCTTTGATGCATTGTAATTAGCCTTTTTTCCAATTTCATTTAGCGGACGCTTTTGTCCAAAGTGACGCACATCACAGGCAAGGATCGAGACAGGAACAACACGAGTAAGAGCCAGCTTCACATGCTGGCCCGGGACCACGGTTAAACACTCATTTTATGTGTGTGTGTGTGTGTGTGTGTGTGTGTGTGTGTGTGTGTGTGTGTGTGTGCGTGTGTGTGTGCGTGTGTGTGGGTAATTGTGGCATTTACTTTTTTATTTTAACTTACAAATTTGCAAATGAATCAACTCGATCCATTTGAAGAAACGAAGGAAACAAAAGCGTTTAATGAAGCGCTTCACTGTTTTTTAGACTCTTTATGAAGATCAGACTGTACAATTACAAAGTACACACACACACACACACACATACACACACACACACACACACGCACGCACGCACGCACGCACGCACGCACGCACACACACACACACACACACACACACACACACACACACGTTGGCAATCAAGCCTCCATGAACATCCTCATTAATGGAAGAATAAGACAGAAAGAGAGAGCTTCAAAAAAATGTGTCAAATGTGCAACAAATTAAGATATTTGTTTTTTTTTTCCGAACCAACGTGCATCTGAAATGATAAAAACATATTTATTTATTGTTAATAAATGTAAAGATAACTATCGTTCTATGATCTTGGTATGTATAAATCTGTTTGTTTTTTTTCCAAATGTCATTTTGAACACACGTCTGGTTTGAGCGTTCCCCTTTCCCTACACAAATTAATCAATATATATAATATCAATACAATAAAACACATACAAGCTTGTTGGGGGATTTTATGACTTAAGTATTCGTATTATTCGAGGTATTAATAACTGATGGAGAAGAAGCACAAACAACCTTTCCTCTGACTCTAAACAGGTGAACATGTCCTCGTCAGCTGTGGACACTGTTCATCACTTGTAACGCATCCTAACTTTATTTCTTAACATTCTTTTTTGGCCTTTATTTAACAGGACAGTGAAGAGTGACGGGACATACGGGGAGAAGAGAGGGGCAATGACACGCAGCACAGGCAGCGAGCCGGAGTCGAACCTGCAGCCGATGCATGGAGGACTTTGCCTCTGCACATGGGGCGCCTGCTCTGCCCACCGAGCTGAACCGGCGCCCCAGAGATGAGCTGTAAAGATCCTTACAACATGTGTTACGCTGCGATCTAATAATATGCTGTCTGTTTCAGTTCAGAGGTCAAACGTCCACACTGAGACGGGGAAGTGAGGCAACGACAAAAGGAGAGACAGAAGATGAGTTAAATATTATTTCATACCAAAGCAATCAAACACATGATCTCCAGTCATCGCAGAGCTCTTTGTTTAGCTGAAAAAGTTGGTAACCTCTGAAGCGTGTCCCTGCACCGCTCACATAAAGCAGCCGCGCAGCCCAGCGAATGAAACTGAACACATGAGGAGTGACAGCGGTGCATGTCTGAGCTCGTCCCTCCGTCACTGTCCGTCTCCATCTGTCTGCTTCATGTTTTACTGCTCCGACAACAGGGAGCTCACAGGTGACACATCACACACGGACAGCTGGCAGGCGGCTGTGGACGCCATCTTGTTTTTCTGTATAAGTGACCATTTTCAGACAACGCCCTCTGCTGGTTAAAGAAGGGAAATTTACTGCGTTCTCAATCGTCCCTGATGAGTTGTGATCTTCATCTGTCTCGTACCGTCACATCCCTCATTATGAGCCATGTACGTTCAGAGTTCGGAGCTGAGCTCTTCCTATCGTAGTGATTATTAAGAGAGGAGAGGCGTCGTATACAGAAGCATATTTTGTTGGTGTTTGTGGTGGACAGACGTGTCTAACCAAAGACTGACCCAACAGAAGTAAATGAGACTTCTTTTTTAAAGTCATAAATAATGTTGCCGTGCAGGACGTTCAGACTGACGTTTACTAAGTTTTAAATGAGGTCATCGTACGTTAGTTTTCCCTCAGACGCTCTGAACACTGGTGCAGCAGACTTTACAATCTCGGCTGCATGACATCAGCTAGTCGCAGATTTCTTCCTCTGCTCGAGGCACAGCAGCCTTACACATGCATGGATCCTCCGAATCACCTTCACCTGCTCAATCTTTCCAGTTATAATTTCTCGCAGTGCTCAGAGAGGATGCTGTCGCTGCTGCCCCTCGGCAGGTTTACAGAAAGCTCCTCAATCAGAAGGCAGAGGGTTAAAGAGAGCGGAGCCAGACGGAGGCGCTGCGTACAGGGCCACTTCAAGATACATAAGGATTTTTCTAAACTGTGAATAATGCAAAAATAAATAGCTGGAAAAGAGAATTATAGGTCCTCTAAGTAAAATGACAAGCGTACTTAATTTAACCCCAACCACAGTCTTTGTGGTGCCTCAATCTGACCACACTGCAACTGCAACCTGTGTTTTGGTACCAACGTGGTCGAAAAACATGTAACCAGGAAGTGCAAACAGACATGGAATCAAAAACAAAAGGCACAAGGAGAGAGGGAGAGAGAGAGGAGAGAGGAGAGAGAGAGGAGAGAGGAGAGAGAGAGGAGAGAGGAGAGAGGAGAGAAGGAGAGAAGGTGAGAGAGGAGGGAAGGAGAGAAGGAGAGCGAGGGGAGAGAGGGGAGAAGGAGAGAAGGTGAGAGAGGAGGGAAGGAGAGAAGGAGAGAGAGGGGAGAAGGAGAGAAGGTGAGAGAGGAGGGGAGAAGGGGGGAAGGAGCGAGAGGAGGGAAGGAGAGAGAGGAGGGAAGTCAGGAACAAGACAATGTTGACGTTTGTTGAAGCTGTTTTTTGGAATTGAACCAACAACCTTTCGAGTCCTTTCTGTTTGAAATCCACGACTGCCGTACGACTGACTACAAATCCAGAGCGCACCACACGACCTGGAACTACCTCGCTGTGGCGCTGCGAGTGTGTATGTGCGTCTGTATAACAGCTAAGGTTAGAGTGTTAAGCTGCTTAGAGATGCCAACTGGATTAAGTGTTTTGTTGACACATAGTAAAGTAATCTGGTTAGCTCAGATGAGATACACGCCTCTTCCTCTCCGTCCGCCTGCTGCTTCCTGCTCTCCCATTTTACTCCTTTTTTGGTCCTTTCCCCCCTTTCTCCATCACATTGTGTCTTTTTCACTCTCACACTTTATCCCTTCTTCACACACCATAAACACACACACACACACACACACACACACACACACACACACGCACAGAGTACGAGCTTCGACTTAAAGAGCTTGGGAGGGGAGGTTAGCTAATATATTTTAAGCTCCTTACTATGGCTCGAAACCAGACATCTATCTGTTGTTCCTGCATGCACACATTTATAAGCTGTTGTCATTAAGCTCCTGTTTAGTTCACATGTGCTTTGTATCTCAACTACAATAGTGCTGCATGTCTTTGGTTGGTTTCAATGTTTCCGTCATGAGACCAAAACTGTGCAACAACAGATTAAGGGGAGAGTTGCAGCAGTGCGAACGGGCCCGTCTAAGCTCAGCTCAGGTTTAACCTACGACCCAACTTGTTCATTTTATTTAACCTTTATTTGATCAGGAATATTCCCAGTGAGTCCTGGCACAGGCTGCAGCACAGAAAGTTTCACATGAAGAACAAACAACAGAGTAAAAGAAGCAGAACATCAAACAATAAATCAGCACAGGTCACATGGTCCTCAGTCCTGTTTTTATAATCTTACAAGCTAAAAACAAAAAGGCTCCGGTTTAAGGCGACCCTGCAGCTCAGACCAACATGACGCAGCAAAAAAAGCCCTTTTCCCAGAGACAGAGCGAGTCAGAGGACAGTGAGCGTGGTCGCCAGCGGCTGGTCTTTGAACCTCAGGCGCCTGTTTCAACAGCCAATCTCAAGCCTCCTGTTTTTTATGTTTTCACCACTTCATCAAAGCTGGTAATGCAACCGCTACGAGCTATTCACTATCACAAGCCTTCTTATGTTTGTAGACTCAACGACATGTCCAGCTACAGATAGAAAGCCCTGCAGTCACAGGCGGAGTACAGAGAGCTGTGCTGTGGAAAAAGGCTGAAAAAAACAACCACCAGGAATGAACAAACTGCCCGTCCCTCCATCGCTAGGCTGACACTACAGAGAGCGTTACACCGAAGAAGAGACATGAGGAGGAGCAAGCTAAAGAGAACAAGTCGGACCGAGACAGAAACGAACCAGAGCAAACATCAGAGCAGCGTTTCTGAGGTGGAGAGAGCTACGGGAGCTGAGAGGATCAAAAAGCGATGCTGAGTGAGACAGGTCTGCTCCACAGGTAATTACCCCAGCTTCATGTCTGCTGTATTTGTTTCACATTGCTCAGACGTCTGCGGTTACTGTGACGCTGCAGTCGGGCTAACGTTAGCTTGTTCCCGCTGCTGCTGCTGTTCAGCGTTGTTTCATGGCGGTGTGGCTGAACATGTCTCTGTGACGTGTCCAGGCAGTGTGACCGTGTCAGACTTCTCCTGATAGTTCTCTTTGCCTGTGCTCTCATGGCTAAATGTTCACATCAGTGAGTTACTGCTGAGCTGGCTCTGTTTTTTCCACAGTCTCTGTTAGCAAACTAAGTGCTGCTGGTTCTGCTGAACAGAATTAGCTGTAGATTACCGTTCAGTTAAAACACTGATTTCTGGTTTGATGTGTATCTGCTTCGATAGCAACGGCTGCGGTTGTTGTCATTTCACGTTTTTACCGGTGTGTCCGTCATATTGTACGCCTGGCTTCTTCAGTTGCCGTGGTTACCAGCCCATGCGCGCATGACAGCCTCCTCTGCGGGGAGGGCTTTGGAGGCAGGACAGAGCACCGCAGAGAGAGAGGGGGAGGGGCCTGGAGGTTGTGATCTTTCATATTTGGAAGCAAAGTCGTCTCTCTTCTCGATCTTACCGACTGCAGCTTTAAGGACTGAAGGAGAGACACACCTGTATCTGTGTGATCAGGACAGACAATGGAAATGAATCTTCTTCTTTCTGTCCCTGTAGTTGAGGTCACCACTATCAGGTAACAGGGCAAGCAGCAGCTGGGCACCCCTGGGTCCAGACACCACAGAAGTGTTTACGTCTGCCAGTGTGTGTGTGCATGTTTGTGTGTGTGTGTGTGTGTGTGTGTGTCCGCTGGGGAGCCAGCCAGACGTCTCTGGTCTAATATTTCCTCTCAGGAGAACAAATAATGCAGAGGCTTCTCCCTTTCCCTGTCCTGCCTCTATTCTTTATCCTCCTTTGAATCCCTGTGCCCGCTGAACCGCTCGGCGTTTTCTTCTGCTTCTCTCTGATGTTCCCGCTCTTCTCCCATTCTTCTCTCCCTCCAGGTTTTCTTTTCTTTCCCCTGCTTCCTCCCGCGACAAAGCCCCCCGATAGAATCACAGAAGTTGGTTTAAGTTACTGTACACACACAAATACCCGGGCACGCTCACATTCTGCAGTGAACCAGGGTCAGTATCAAGGGACGGAGCAACAAGAGGTGTTCTCTGCGGAGGAGATGTATCGCCTGCTGTTTACAAAGAGCGGCTCCAGCATCATTCACAGAGTGAAGAGCTGCATACGACAAGAGGTGAAGTCGAGGTGGCTGCTGAGTGGTGTGTTTCCTCATACGTTTACTCTCAAGCAGCCTCTCAACACGGCTCAATACAGCACGGGCAGCAGAGGAGGAAGTAGGGTGTGATAGTGTTTTATCTGTGTCATTGTACACACAGCAACAGCACTGCAGGCTGCGACCACAAACTAATCCAAGATGGCGCCGTGTTCTCTCGTATCTTTCGTGGTTTGCTGTCTATCTCTCTGTGTGTCGCGACACGGAGTCGCAGTCCTTGTCTGTGATTCTGAAACGGAGGGTGAGGCTGGGCTCCGCTCTCTGCTCCCTGATGACTGCCTGTGAAAGCTAAAACACTCTTGAACCAGATGGTGGCACAACATCGTCTGCTGCCGTCCACTGTGACACCCTGCTTCAACACGGAGTCACAACAAGCAGAAAATGAGTTTCCAACAGGGGAAGTTCACATGAAGTCACAACAATAACTCAGAAAGACTTGTTTTGGTCCCCGATCTGGCTTGAAGTTAACTGTTGCTCACACGTGTGATGTGGAAGCTTGTGAACACGCTGACGTCGCAGGAACGACTCCCCCGGCTGAAGAGCAGCCGCGGAGCACGTGGATGCAGCAGCAGCTCTGCAGGACAGAAGCTCTCTGCTGTTCTGGGATTTTAAAGAACTGGAAATCTGAAGTTTCAACCAAGAGCCGAACATAAGCTCGGAGCGTATTACGTCAGTGTAACTGTAAAAGCTTCAGTCTGTAGTGCTGCTTTAACGCTTGCCCTCGATGCATCCAAACGATCCACCATATTCCCAGAAACTAAGAGCCCCTGAACAAACACCTGGTTGGCGTTTGCACGTTTGTTCTTAATTTCCTGTGTGAAGATAAAATAGTGTAATTTCAGCTTTCATTGCAGTCCTGATATTTCTTGTTACTGGGTGACAGGGGCGGACTCAGGCTGTGTGAGGGGCCGGGGCGAAGAAGATACAAAGGGCACCATCTGCATGAACGACTTGGTGTTGTCTCCACTAAAAAGGCCCCTCAGAGGGCACTTTATGCTGTTTTATTGCACATTGAACCACACAGAAGCTTTATCATGTTTTATCTACCACGGGGGCATCCATGAGGGCTCTTTTGCTGTATATTTCTTTTCTTCTATTGGAGGGGGCACCAGATGATACAGAGAATAATCAATAATCAGTCTCAGCATCTATCCAGTTTTGAACTGAGCCAAACAGCGCCGTCATGTCGCTGCCCCAGTGTGCGATTGCATATGCTGCAACATTCTCGACCCTGAACAAGCCGAGTGCGATGGGCTCTAATCCTCACAGTACTGACAAACGCTGTCCTCATGAGGGTGTCACGCGTGTAGCTTGTGTTAAACAGAGAGGTGACATGCGGCTTGTTGTTATCGTTCCCAGGACAAACCAAGTTTTCTGGGCCTCTGGTATCTTTGTTTTTAACTTGTTTTGATTGGACAGTTAGCCTCCAGCTATAAAGTGTCACCTTCAGTGTTTTGTGGTCGTGTTACCTGCCGTGACATTCACGATTTCACCTAACAGCCTTCATCTGGATGAATCACCATCCCAATAATGACCCAGTCGCCAGTGTCAGGGGACACAAAGACTCTATTACCACTGATAAAACAGGTCCACACCCACTTCATCTTCACACACACACACACACACACACACACACACACACACACACACACACACGCACACAGCTGCATTTTAAAGAGTCATTAGCCTTTGAAAACTTGACGACTACTCACTTTTAGAGATGGGAAGTGTTTCCTCCAGAGCTCTGACATCCACAGCATAATGCCATTTAATAAAAACATTATCAAAGTTAATATAGCAAACACGACGCGTCAGCACTTCACCTCCTGTTAATTACAACATCACATCTCTTAATGAAAACCCTCTGTGTGTGCGTGTGTCAGGCTTAATGAAAATACTGTGTGTGTGAAATCAAAAACAAGTCCTTTATTAAGTCTAAAGACACACCTGTTTGGGAAAACTACCTTGAGGATAATGAATAGGCTTCACAAATAAACACACGGAAAAAAGTGCAAGCACATGCACAAAAAGAAATCTGCTCTAACACTAGTGTGTGTAAACATCTCTACAATGACACGTGCACGCTGAACCTGAAACACACACACTCTGTGCATGATGCGGGCGCAGAAATCTACGACGGCGTATAAGGGCCATCGTAGAGAACAAATGAAGTCATGTCCAGTCGCTCTCCAGTCCTCTCTGGACACCTGCGCAGGCGTGAGATGCACTTACAGTGGTCAGCCACGACCTGGTGGTTGTTTGTACCGTATATGAGCCTCCATCCACACAACAAAACGAATGTTTATATTCTGTCTGTTACGCAGGTTTGTTAGAAGCCGTCATGAGTGCGTAGGGTAACGTGTGTTTGCAGCAGAGGCTCGCTCAGTCCTTCTCCTCTCTGCAGTCTGCTTCTTGTGTGCAGAGAGGCTGAATCTGCTCCGAGCTCCGGGCCATGCACGCCTGTGTGAGAGCCAACAGGGCAGAGACACAGGTGAATCAGAGGGAGGGGGCCGTGAGCACAACATCCTGTTTGGGGGGTCACGGCTCGAAAAGGTTCCTATAAACACGATGTTACTAGTTATTGTGTTATGACTTTATAATCTTTATAATCTCATACATTTGCTACTTTATTTTTTTTCTGTCAAATTTACGACTTTAATCTCTGAATTTTCGAGTTTTTTCTCTAATTATTTCTCCTCTCCTCCGGATCCATTTTGTTGTTGTTGTTGTTGTTGTTGTTGTTGTTGTACCATGGCCCATTACGTCGTAAAAATCTAAATTGTGGTAATTAAATTAATTTAAAGGTTTTTGTATTTGCACTCTGCAGCGAGCTTTTCCACATGAACGCACAGGAAGTGAAGAGAGTAAACATTTAAGATCAATGTGAGGAGTTTATTTTACACTTTAAATAAATCTTTAAATAAATCCTCGTTCAGGCAAAAAAGAGTCAGTTAAAATGTTTTAGTCATCATAATATAGTTACTAATCTGCGGATACTTAAAACTATGATGCTGATTGACCGTCTGATGAGATATATGTAATCTGCTGCTGTTTGGGATCAGTTATAACAAGAAGAGTTCCTGTCTCTGTACTTGTTTAAACCTCATTAACAGAACACACTGTGTATAAAGTATAAACACGTGACAGGGCTGTGATGACGGTCCTGATCCGGAAAAATAAAGCACAAAAATAATGACGCAATTTTCTACAATTTGACAATTTGTGCAAATATTCAAAATGACTTCAGGAACATTTTGATTAAAAATGAAAGTCTTTTTGTGTTTTGGTGATTTCAAGTTGCACCTTTCAGTATGTGTCAGCGCCAGCAGCTGTTTTATCACATCTACGACTAATACGGCAGTCTTTAGACAACGAGAAGAGAATCCGGCTGTTGCAGAACAATAGAGGGAGCGTGGCCCTTCTCTCTAACACACACACACACACACACACACACACACACACCAAAGACCAGCAGAGTCACAGTCGGACGTGAGCGTTACACCTCGTGTCTGATTTTCCTTTTTGTTGCAAACAGAAGTCAGGATTCATTTATGATTCCACCAGAAACATTACAAAGTGTCGGAGTAAATAAAGAAGGCACACAGTGGTCTCGCTCTGACAAAGTCCCAAATGAATTCATCTTCACATTTTCTTTTCTAATTTGATGAATGGAATCTCAGTGTTGGAAACGGATTCCACACGTATAGAACAAGATTTAGCTGAATGCTGTAAAAGGTCTAAGAGTGTCTGAAGCATCAGCTACATGTGCACTGAGCCGGAGACGCAGCTGCACATTAGAGCTGACTGGAAAATGAATGTACAAGAGAGTAAAGAAGAGTGTTTGTGTGCGTGAGCGAGGAGAAGTTTCCAGCCAGTAGTGGAATAAAACATAACATCCATTCGTCAGATTTTGACCTGTAAAGAAGTTTCAGTTAGCATGGTGTCCTACCGTTGTCGCTGTCTGACTTGTTCTCGTGCTCCGTGTCGGTGAGAGTCAGCACCGAGTTGGAGCGGCTGGACAGGCAGGAACTCCTCCCGGAGGATTTACCCAGACCCCCGCGGCCCCACAGACGCATGGCGCGCTCCGGTGACATCACGGCCTGGCTGTCGGCGTCCAGGTCCTGGGCTGTTCCAACGGAGAAGCCACGGTGGGGGAGGCCCATCTCGGAGCAGAAGGCCAGGCCGCGGCGGGACGGCGGCTCGCAGATTCCCAGCTGACGGAGGCTGAAGTGCTGACCTGAAACAGACACACGGAGACGTCCTGAATATTTAGACATATTTTAGAAACATATCTGTTATGTTTATTGTTGTTTTTTAATGTTATTCAGGTTTCTTCACAGTGTGTATACGACTATTGCTGGTACGTCAACTCTGAAAGTCTTTCGGATTCTGATTGAAATATGATTTAGTTATTAAACAAACTGGAGGCTGTGAAAAGGGACATTTTTTCTTCTATGACTGTTTATATAGCTAATAATAATATAGCTGTAGATGAGGTAATTCATGTTGTATTATATGCCTTTAAATTGACCTTTGAATGTGACATTTAAAGGCCTAAGAACTTCACAATGTGAATAGAAACAACAATAGTTTTTATGAACTCATATTCAGTGTTGTTAAAATATGTCCCAGCTGTTAAACTCACATTATGGTTTTTTTTCTGCACTGTTTAAATGTAATAAAAACCTTTATATTATATTCATGACCTCTTCTCTTCTCACAGCTGTTCTCTTTTTGTAGAGAAAGTTTCTCACCAGGAACTAAATCAGGGAATCAAAAATAACAATCACACCTTCACAGAGGCCATCGTGACTTTTTGAACCAAACCAGAGATACTGAATTCACGGTGTTTGGAAGTGTTCATGAAGCTGAAGCCTGGGGAAATTTAACATGTCGGTCTTCTGAATATTACTTGGATTCAGCCATTATTAAAATCACTCAATGAATTATCTCTTGAGCGACTCACACAAACAAGAAGTTATCTTACTGAAGAGTAACAAAGAGAAAGATAGAAGTGCTGAAACTCTGAATCATTGAACAAAACAAAAGAAAATCTGTTTTTTAATGAAACATGAAATGCCCAAAGCTTTCTATGATGTGACATGACACATCCCTGATTACTGATGTGTTACCTAAGAGGACATTTTTTTTTATCTTATTCCCCATAATATGCATCTGTGATCATTATTAAGAGACAAGATAATCCTTTATTGATTTGCAGCAACACAAAGACAAAAAAGCAGTAAGTAAATACAAATAAAATGAACAATAGATCAAATGAATAAAACACATTTACTTGTCTCTTGAGAAATTACTTGTATAGTTCTTAAGGCTCAGGATTAAGGATTGCATTTAAAATGTCATGTGTGAAGATATAATCATAAAAAATAATAATGAAACATAAAACTTTTTCTGCAGTAAATGATGCTTTACTTTTAGTATGTTAATGACACTTTCTTCTTATTAACAATGTTGCTTATTAATGTTCCATAATGCTGATTTTTTTAAATCAGTGTATAAATGTATAATATATATACCAAAAAAAACATAGAAAATATCTGCCTGGAAAAATAAAAAAGTCTCTTAAATCCATGTCACTTCTTAGCATCATACACTCATAATAATATAATTAATATAAATGATTAATGATGCAGGGCTGTAGGCCTTTTATAAATTCTGATATCATGTGCAAAATTACTCTTCAATATCACCCCAAATTATGTCTAATATCATGTGCAAGAATACTCTTCTATTGTATATCAATCAATCAATCAAATTGTATTTGTATAGCGCCAAATCATAACCAGAGTTATCTCCAGACACTTTACAGAAAGAGCAGGTCTAGACCGACTCTTTGTTCTATATTTAAAGAGAGGCCCAACATGAATCACCATGAGTAGCACTGAGCAACATTCGGTACATTGGCAGAAAAACTTCCTTTAACAGGCATAGGCATATATCAGGCTATATTACCGGTATGTTCATTAGCATGTGCAATAATACTGTTCTATATCAGGCCATATTATGTTCACTATCATGTGCAATAATACTGTTCTATATCAGGCTATATTATGTTCACTATCATGTGCAATAATACTGTTCTATATCAGGCTATATTATGTTCACTTTCATGTGCAATAATACTGTTCTATATCAGGCCATATTATGTTCACTATCATGTGCAATAATACTGTTCTATATCAGGCTATATTATGTTCACTATCATGTGCAATAATACTGTCCTATATCAGGCCATATTATGTTTCTTTATCATGTGCAATAATACTGTTCTATATCAGGCTATATTATGTTCACTATCATGTGCAATAATACTGTTCTATATCAGGCTATATTATGTTCACTATCATGTGCAATAATACTGTTCTATATCAGGCTATATTATGTTCACTATCATGTGCAATAATACTGTTCTACATCAGGCCATATTATGTTTCTTTATCATGTGCAATAATATTGTTCTACATCAGGCTATATTATGTTCACTATCATGTGCAATAATACTGTCCTATATCAGGCCATATTATGTTTCTTTATCATGTGCAATAATACTGTTCTATATCAGGCTATATTATGTTCACTATCATGTGCAATAATACTGTTCTATATCAGGCCATATTATGTTCACTATCATGTGCAATAATACTGTCCTATATCAGGCCATATTATGTTCACTATCATGTGCAATAATACTGTCCTATATCAGGCCATATTATGTTCACTATCATGTGCAATTTATATTTATAGAATACATAATCATGTGCAACACTTCCACTTATTTATTAGTACCATATGCAAACGTATTGTAACTTTAAGTATCAGGAGCAATATAATATTTTGTTAATTATTTTGTATAATTACATCCTATATCATGCGCTACCGTTAAATTTCTAATCTTGTGCGACATAACTTTTTACAACATTACAACATTGTTAATCAAATTGACACCACTGTTTTCTGCTTATTTTTGTAGATAACTTATTGTAATATTGTTATTCTATTCAGCACTGTCTCTTTTGCATTAACACATACACTTTATATTTTATATTTTTTGGAGCACTTTTGGAGCAATCTGGTGCTGGAGGAGTAAAACAATGCTGTCTTATACTGTCTTAAATGTCATCTCATGGAGCATTTTTATAAGCATTTATTTAAATGGGAGCAGCAGCACCTGTTGGTGTGGGTGGAGGACTCTCTGAGTGACACCAGCATTAAGTGTTTTAAAGGCAGGAAAAAAATATGTGGATATTCTGTAAATCAGATGGAGACAGGAATGATCTGATATTTAACGTTTTCTTCATCTGAATGAAGCAAGACTGGACAAAACTGTGAACATGAGCCTCAAAGCAGAAATCTGCATCAAAGATTTCTCCAACATTTCCAGCAGCAGCTTCAAATTTTAATTCAGAGAGCCAAACTGATGTGCAGCCGGCTGCTGAAATTCAAATGAATACATTTTTCATTACATTTATCAGGAGTAACTCTTTCACATCGCCTGGAAATGGGCTGAAATCACGGTGAAATAACACACGTGATAATCCTTTAAAATATAAATGAAAAGAAGACAAATAAAGTATCTGGGAAATCTCAGTGTGTGCCTCTTCATCTTTAATCAGCAAATGAAAAAGGAAATTATAAAAGCTTCGCGTAATTAATGGCACAACAAGAGATAACGAGTGCTGCCGTTCAATTAAAAGTTATATTAATTTTAAATGAGCTCCAATTAGGACAGCGTGAAAACGAAGGCGATAAGATGACTGAGTAATTATGATTTTTTCATTTCTCAAATATTGACGCTGTGTTAATTGGAGCTGGAGAACAATGGACGTCTCTGTGGTTCAGCATGTTTAATGTGCCAGTTTCACCACTTCATATATTCCTTTCTCTATATTACACTGTGACTGTGTCTCATATGACTGCATGTGACAATTAAATATGTTTGATTGAAAATTCTTTCACAAGTGTCATAAACATCTCCTTCATCACCCTGTCTGACCGGCATCCTTCTGCACTTGAAGCATTAATGTGTAAAAAAAAGGGGGAAAAATAAAACACACGAGTGAACAATAGATTTAAATATCCAGTAATATCATACAAATGTGTTTAGAAAGAAAATAACATTAACAGAAGGTTGGTCATCTATTAAATTAATGTGTCGATTAATGACACTTAAATCTCACATATAAGAAACAATTAAAGAAACAAAAGTACATTTTTAAACTAATTTTACACAAACAAACCCGAGGATTATAACATGATCATATGTGAATGAGGATGTAAATGCTGTCTTGTGTGTATAGTTTTGTTTTGGTGTATTAATGTGAGGCAGAGCTCAGACTGCAAAGGTCCAATAACACACAGCTATGTATAAAATTAGTGTTAAAAATAAAAACTAAGAAGCTACATACACCAAACCTATTAACCTTTTAACACATTTTACTGCCTAAATGAGGTGTTAAAACAAAAAATGTTGGATTTACTCCAGTAGATTTGTTCAGCCTGCAGCAGTTAAACAGGCTGTAATGGCTGCAACATAAAGTCCACTTAAAGTTCAGGTTTTTCCACTGACAGGCTCAGACTGTTATTCTAACATTGTCTAACATTACAGTGACAGTTATAGTTAGTTTTTCCATGTTACAGCGTTAATTGATCGAGGCAGGTAGAGATGCAACTCCTCTGTTATAAGACATAAAATCAGTGTTTTTCTGAATGGAGTCTGGTGTGTCTGCAGAGAGCGATGTAACGTCTGTTTGTGGATAAAACAATCATCTTCCTCTGTAACAAAAAGGTCTATCTCTGTAGGGATCCTTTCTGTCATGTTGTCACACACTTAGAAGAACAATCTGAGCCTGTCAGTGGAAACAACAAGAACTTTTAGGTCAGACAGAGCGCAGTTTGCAGGCTGTAAAACACGAGGCGCATTGCACTGCCTTGTTGTTGAAGCCAGCGGTTAAAAAAGAGCCGCTCGCTGCGCCTTTTTTTTCTGTTGTTAAGGCAACCACCGAATCATTAGCTGTCATTAACCTAACCGTTATATTGTAAACTGACAGAAGGACCGCCTCTCCATTCATCCGATTGGACAACCAGAAAAAACCTGTGAGTCATTTAGAGCCCAGACTTTGTAAAAACATGAAATAAACAAAAAGGTTTTAAAACATCCTTTGAGTTCAAAATGCACCATTTGTAATATGTTTGCTGTGAGGGTGCACAGAACAAAACAGTGAAGGGCAGCGTATATGTCTGCATATGTGTGTGTGTGTGTGTGTGTGTGAGCGTGTGTGTGTCTAGTCTCACCTTGTCTGTTGTAATCATCCTGTTCACGGTGAACCATGTCCTTGTGTCCCTTTGTCGTCCCGTACAGTAACCTGTCACAAACCAAGGGCACAATTTATCAGCTGTGTTTCTAAAATAAAACAAATCCTTCAGAATAAATTCACTGAGCAGCTGCTTTGTGCTTCTGTTGTCGTCATAGGAACCAAATAAAGTTTTATTTTTATCTGGGATCAAACAGGACGGGAGAGGAGGACAAAGCCAAGGTGGACCTGATGTTTTGTCTCCGATAATTAGTTAACAATTATTAATATAATTATTATAATATAATATATTCTAAAAAATAACAGGAGCTCAGTGATGTGAGGAGACGCTGCAGTGAGTGAAGAAATGAAGTGAAGCAAACTGAGAAGAAAGAAATAACTGATAATTGCTACAAATCAGCTCGACTTCTGTGTGGGACATTTCACACTCATTGTGTGAGAAGTGATCAAATAAAATGAAACTGCATCATAAAAAGCAAATGGCATAAACGCTGATGTAAAGCGGTGAATCACCGTTAATAATGGCTCCACAGTAAGAAGAGTAATTAGAAGAGACACGAGAAGATGGAGCGGGACATTAAGTGCAGCTGTGTTTGGAAAAGCAAACACTTTCTTCTCTTTCTTAACAACCTGGGTCACATTCACCGTCAGCACCATCTGCCTTTATATAACTGGCAGACACACACAACAGTTAATTAAGAACAACAAAAACTACATGCTCCAGTCAGAAGGGTGTCGAGCAGACACACACACACACACACACAGATTAAAGCCATGTGGGAAACCAAACGTGTGTGTTCTGATGATTCAGGTCAGACAGCAAACACTGTATTTCATTTGATTACGTTCAAGCATACATGAAACTATGAATTAATGTGTTCATAAACGACTTTTTGAACATGACAGTGAGGCAGCTTCTGGTGCTGTGGAGCCCGTGGAGTGTGCTGCTGGGTTAGCGGGCCCAGCACACACTGAACCCACTCAGGACTCAACTGACCAACAGAAGGCAAGTTAATGTTTACGACAGCATCGGAGTTTGGAGACTTATAAAGAAAGTGTTTTTGTTGCAACATGGCTGCGGAGAAAATAAATGGATGCACTGATCTAAAAGGAAACAATCTTTTATCATTTAATAAAACCTGACGACCAAAATAAGAAAATAAGGGAATTATCTCGACAATGACTAAATGTTCAGGATACCGCTATTCAGACGACTTTAAAAAAAGACGTAAATGTGATTTTTCATTGACAAAATGTAACATAGAAGCTGTGATTTGTCTACATTTGAAAGAATGCTCTGATTTTGAATCGACTAAATGATCAGATGTGATACTAAATATGATCAAACTTACATAGACTGGGGCTAACACCGATCCATGACTGGAGGTTGATGCAAATGCACAAGCGATCATCAGCATCAGATTTGCACTTTGTCCCAATGAAGAGGTCATGACCTTCTTTCTGCACTAGCAAACATGTTGTTTGAAAACGAGCTTCTTTATTGTAAAGTTTCGAGCCCTTACGTTTCATGCAGAGGGAGAAACACCCGAAACATTAGAAACATTCTCTTCATTTCACTGTCACAACTTGTTAGTTTATCTGGACTACGTTTGGCAGTCCACCTGCTGTCGGCCACTCGCTCACCGTGTGTTAGGAGAAGGTGTCATACT
The DNA here is from genome assembly GCF_022749685.1 of Semicossyphus pulcher. NCBI lineage: Eukaryota > Metazoa > Chordata > Actinopteri > Labriformes > Labridae > Semicossyphus > Semicossyphus pulcher. Next base: position 1,308,432 of record NW_027211701.1, read on the forward strand.
GATAAATATGCTGCAAAGGATTCCCATCAGGTTCCCCCGCTGTGACTCAAACTCTCCCAGCCTGGTCGCTTTATGTTTCATTATTGTTACATCATATTAAGTCACCATATCAGAGTGTGTTTCATGAACGCACTTCATTTGGAGTATTATCTCTGCACGTGGAACATCTTCTCTGTTCACAAAGTTAACTTTTGCACACTGCCTCGGCATCACACGGCTCATTCCTGTACAAACTCTTTACATACACAAAGACACATTTTAACTTATGTTCTATAATATTCTTTTATATTTATATTGTTTATTTCATTCTCTTTCACTTCCTTAACAACAGGAGTATTACTGTTCAGTCCGTCTTTATTCTGTTTTGTTTGTTGTAAAGTAACAAACACTCCGTTAGATTGAAGACGACCACGAGGAAACTCCAGCTAAAAGTCTGAACTGTATTATCTCAGCGCTACTGTTACACATATTTAGAGAACACGCTGTAGTTTCAGCGTCTACAGCTCGGGGCTCTGACCTGGTCTGGTCTTGGTGCTGGTCGAAGGCCTTCAGGGTCTCACTGGACGAGTACGACTTCTGGGTGGGGACCCGGAGTCCCTGCGAGCTGATGGCACAGTCTTCACTGTCCCCAGATGAACCTAGCACAGAGGGACACACACAAACACACTCACCAATCAGTATTTATGATTTCTGTTTAAAGTACAGACACAGAAATATCAATTGAGGTGAGAGTTTCCAATGCCACGATGTTCCTCTCAGTCCTCAGATGTCCCCAATTAAAGTCAGAGCTCAGTTTTCATTAAGGTGGATAATCACAGGAGGGAGGCGGACGCTGTGCCAGAGACGCCTGCTGGCAGAATGCTCACATTGATGGAACAGGTTGCCAATAAACGCACACCTCCACAATAGTCGTGCGTGTGCTGTCCGCCTGTTTTACAGCAGTCACTGGAGAAACACTCCTACAGCACAGAGAGCGTCACGCGACACCGACCTTTGAAAGAAAACTTTAAATCTGTGGCCCTCACGTCCATCTGAATGTGGTCTTTAAAGAGGGATCCTTCTTTTCAACGACTGATAGGTACGTTAAGTTTTGGAACTTGTGTGTATCTGTGAATGCAAACGAGGTACCTGACTCGCTGACTAACTCGACTAATGGATGAATGAGAAATAAGGGAGCCATTTAATGAATGAATGACTGCTGAACTCACCTGTGTACGGTCCCTCCCTGTCCTTGCGGCTCTTGGAGAGAGAGCAGTATGGACGTCGCTCTTTCACTTCCATAATGCTTCTGCTTGTGCTGCTGGCAAACATACAGGCATGCTGCTGTTCAGCTGCATAGACAGAAAGACGGATGGACGGACAGAGAGAGACAGACAGAGAGAGAGTGAGGGAGGAGGCAGAGAGAGAAAGAGAGTGACAGAGAGAGAGAGAGAGAGAGAGAGAGGGTTGTTGTCCACCTGCAAACACACAGAGACAAAGAGGAGCAGTCGGTGACGGAGTCGATTTAAAACTGATGTCGGAGTACATTCATAAACATCAACAACTGCAGGAACGGTGGATTACATTTGATTGTTCAATGACTCAATTCAAACAGCACCACACACACATGATCTGCACTAAAGCTGTCAGGAGCAGCAGAACATATTGTTTAGCAGCGATACCAAATGTGCAGCTCAGAAAAACAGGAACAAAGAGGCACATTTATACTTTAGTCAGGTTTGATAGACAGTCGTTTAACCCTATGAATACAATCCTGCTTAAAGCCCCCTCCAGGTAAACTCCAGAGTTTAACCTTGTAAACATCTCCATGTGGTGTTCCTCATGTGCTGCAGGACACATCAGGGACAACATGAGCATCATCTCCATGGCTGGGCCTGTCTGCTTTTAACCTGCAGTGTACCAAGGACAGGCTGAACAACACGTGTTCAGATTGGCAGGTTTGAGACGTCACAAACCTAAGGAGCCAATCCCGTTAATGGACGGGGTGACTCTATGCATATCATTATGCGTAACCTATGGCAACCACTTCGGCGATGCACGAGCCAGCTGTAACCGTCATCGTCATTTCTGCAAACTCACTACTGACTGCTAACGCTAACGTTACTACTGCTAATTACTACATTTCAAGCTGCTAAGTTCAACAAGTCACCACTAAACGATGGCAGAGACGTGTTTCGTTTTGCGGTCGGAAATGTGCATAGTGGGCGGGGCCTGTGCAGAGTCAGGATTTCGTTTACAAAAATTGTGCCCATAAATGTTCATAATCATATTTTCCACGACCTATTTTCTCAAGAGAGAAAACGTTTTGACTAAAATGTGACTTTTTTTTTTTTACTAAAATGTGACTACAATGTTTTGAGTTGTGGTCGACTTAAACTATAAAAGGTAACAATGACTAAAATGTGACTAAAGCTAAGAAGCATTTGGTCTAAAGACTGAGTCTAAAATAAACACTGCTGCAGCAGCGGCTGAGTCTCGCTCGGGGAGATCATCGTTGACATAATCATGTTTAAAATGACACGAAATAAAAACTGTAACAGCTCCAGCATGACTTAGAGCACAAACATCACCTCCAGGTCGGACAGATTTCAGGGATCAGAATCAGCTTCATGAAGTATCAGAAGATACGAGAACAAACATCATCAGAGTGTGCAGACAGTCATTCAGGCACATTTTCACTGCCCTCATAAAAAACAGAACAAATCACTTAAATGACTTAGACATGAGTCTGCCACTGCCCACATGGATGTTTGAGCTTATTAAGATGTCTTTTCTTCAAATGCATCACATATCTAAATGCTGCACAACCTAAGCCAAAGCTCATCTAACTTAATAAACCATAATAATTGATGAAAGGAGGGTTGGGCATTAGAAGGCATCAATACTGGAATATTCTATAATAAAAAATCAGGTATCTGATTAACGTCACTATAAAAGCAAATGATGCTGCAGAACAAATGCTGGGGAGTAAAAGTGGCACAACCTGATGCAAATCAGAAAATAAACGTTGGAATAAAAATGCACTAACAGTAACTGTAAAAGCTTTATTTGTTGTCCTTCAGTAAATATTTTAGGAAATACGCCTGTTTTATTTCCAGGCAGCAGTCGAGTCCTCTGATTGGTCATAATGTCAATGTGTTTAATGTAATGGTGCCATCTGGGATGTAAACAGAGCGAGCGAGGAGCTGCACATTCCTCTTCACACAGACTCTCCACCCGCTGCTGCGCCCTCATTACTCTTCTCTTTCTCCGCTCGCCGTCTGAAGCATGCGCAACTTCTAGATTAGTGTGATTCTACAACACAAAGAGGTAGATGGAGGAGGTATGTTTAGCATGTTTAGCATGCTGCAGCTAACATGTTTACTTTATTCTGTGAACAGGAACAAATGTCCTTGAGGTGAGCTCAGGATTTAACCTGCGGATACTTCTAGCTAAAAGACACTTACGGGAAAAACACTTCACTGATCACAGTCATGTGAGGTCGTGTGTTTATACAGACTTCAATTCAAACTCTGGCAAGGCCCGTCCCGTCCCGTCCCGGCCCGGCTCGGCCCGTTATATAATACAAAGACTGTATGCGTTTGAATAACCAACCAAGAAGGCTGCAAACCTTCTGAGTGCTCTGTTAAAGTATGAAACAAGCTGGGGGGTAGTTCAATAACTGATGGCGACTAAATGATGTCATCCTAATGTTTGTGTGTTGTGTTGACCCTGAGGCCACACCAATGAGCGGTGGGAACCAGCCACCTATCCTTGCAGAAGTCACGTGTTCGGTTGCTCTGGTTGTTTGCAGGCACCAGATACATTTTGGGTCTTCACTGAAAGTTGGGAATGAGCTGAACGGTCCCAGACTAATCTGCATGTTTGAAACGGTCTGGCGACTCCAGGCTAAAATTCATGCAAATATATCACCAGAGTCACTTCCTCTTCTGTCTGAAAGCAGCGTTTTCTCTGGTTGAGAGGACAGCAACACAGCTTTTATAACACGGTCCAGCTCCAGGGAACATCTCACTGCTCTGCTCCAATCATGCTCTTACTTCATATTTGAGGACATTCACAACATAAATGTCCCCATTACTGACACACTCTATGTGTGTCATTTGACATGTAAACTACATGGGAGCATAGCCATGTGACGTTGACGTGTGTTTCTGTATAAATACACGGAGGTTCAGACCGTCAGCAGCTCTCTGTCCCTTTGATTCAAACATCCCCCCTGCCCTGCCCCATCATTAGGGCGGCTAAGTCTCCATGGTCCTCTGAAGCTGTAATAAATACGCAACGTTGGGTTAGACTTTCAAAATAAAGGTTGCTGACAAATAATTTACATTTTATGACTTTTGCATGTGCGACAATAACGTGTTATTGTCAGTCTGTACCTGGTTAGGCTCAGGGAAGTAAGAAAGTAAGCACGAACATACTGACGTTAGTTTTCTAACTAACCATATTTGATGCAACTAATTTACGTTATGTAACATACCCACCCCTACCACAAGTACAGTAAGGCTCTCTACGGTGACAGCAATAAGCTAGCTAGCATCCAGGAATGACTCTGTAGCGGATGGTTGCAGCATCAGCAGTAATGCGGGCGTACCGGACCGTCGTGGTGAAGAGGGAGCTGAGCCTGAAGGCAAAGCTTTCCATTTACCAGTCGATCTACGTTCCAACCCTCACCTGTGGTCACGAGCTTTGAGTAGTGACCGAAAGAATAAGATCGCGGATACAAGCGGCTGAAATGAGTTTCCTTCGGAGGGTGTCTGGGCTCAGCCTTAGAGAGGGTAAGGAGCTCGGAGTTGAGCCGCTTCTCCTTCGCATCGAAAGGAGCCCGTTGAGGTGGTTCGGGCATCTGGTTAGGATGCCTCCTGGGCGCCTCCCTGTGGAGGTTTTCTGGGCACGTCCAACTGGATGAGACCCCGGGGCAGACCCAGAGCAAGCTGGAGGGATTATATATCCCCCCTGGCCTGGGAACGCCTTGGAGTCCCCCAGGAGGAGCTGGGAAATGTTGCTGGGGAGAGGGACGCCTGGGTCACCTTGCTGATAAGCAGAAGATAATGGATGGATGGATGGATGGATGGACGGTACAGCGTAGGGCAGAACAATAAATCGTTCGCATGTACGATGTGAGCATGTGCAGTGGTCAAATCGCAGGACGTGCGATATTGAAGCAAATTAAGTGAAACATTGTTGTTGATTGGTGCAAAAGGAAAACGACTGCACGACTTGTCTAAAAAGGAAAAGTCCGTCTGATATCACGAGTGCAGCTCCTCATCAGAGCACAGAGTGGGCTGACCGCTGATCTGCAGACTGTGTGTCACCTGATCTGTAAACAACAAGCACACGATGCTGCTGCTGCTGTCACGGGCAACGTCGGCGGGATGATCGAGGCTTTCAGTTATCAGCGGCGCTGGTTAACACTGTGGCTGCATAAACGGACCGTTCAAGGAGCACACGTGCTGCGGAGTGTTTACTTTAAGCGGCTACACCTGCAGCGCACACACACAGCGTGAGGTTGTGTTTTTCCCGACAGGAAGTAGCAGACGGTGAGCTTTCATTTCAGAAGGTTACTGTCACCGCGCTGGTCACACTAATCAAAGTTTTTAATATGACAATATACTGTATACGTTACAGAACTGCAGCCCACATGTGTGTTTGTATTTGAGTTATAAAGAACGTGTCGCTCCACCTGAACTATTTGACTTTGTCGTGCAGGCGTCAGAGTCACAGAGAGAGCGGTCAAAGTAGGACGAAGGTTTTGTTTTGTTTGCAGAAAAGAGACGTAAAGCCACAATTAATAAAACGTATTTGTAATGTTCATTAAAATTATTTATCTGGTAACATTTCCTGTATTTAGACACTTTTTTTTATCGCCATAAACATCGCAGAACACAAAGTTTTGGGCCGCTGACAGAGCTGTCATACGTCCTGTGTACATTACGATGGTGTAACCTTCGTGCAGAATTTGCTGATTGTTGGTTTATTAGCGGCACAGCTGCCAGACCTGCTGCTTTTTATGCTCCTCTTTATGCTGAGTAACATGTATTAAGGTAGATTTGATCCTGCGATGGGGCGGTAAGCTGATCGGATAAATCCACAGGCTGTCAGCACTTCTTTGAGTCATGCGTGCCTCTTTTATTTACACAGATTCACCAGCTGCCGTCGGCAGAGACTGTCGGAGGAAAGGAGGAAGACACATCAGCAAGAGGCTCGAGTGATTGATAGCACTGCCTAAATAAAAGGTGTGATAACAATATGTGTCAGTATTATGTCTCAGCAGCAGTTTAGATTTAAGATGGAACACTGAATTCAGATACAGACGAGAAGAGAGTCAGTCTGCGAGAAGAGACACAAAGACGGCTGAGAGAGTGAAGACAGGCAGCAGTGGTCAGACAGCTTTATAAGCCGTCAACTTAATCACAGACACTGAGCCTTAAATCCCCTACCTTCTGGACCTGTGTGTGTGTGTGTGTGTGTGTGTGTGTGTGTGTATGTGTGTGTGTGTGTGTGTGTGTGTGCGTGCGTGTGTGTGTGTGTGTGTGTGTGTGTGTGTGTGTGTGTGTGTGTGTGTGTGTGTGTGTGCGTGTGTGTGTGTGTGTGTGTGTGTGTGTGTGCGTGTGTGTATGTGTGTGTAGAAAATGAAAGAAAATGTGTATCTTTCTTTGAGTGGCGGTGTAGTGATGCGCTTTGTGATCGCCCCTCTTGTGCATCTTATCCCATCCTCTTTTTTCTTTTAACTGAGCTGTGTTGTGTTCACCATAATCTCATGTTGATGTACGATCTATGTTATATGGGGCGAATACATTATGGTATCAGATCAGTGTTGTTTGCAGCTGTTGAGGCAGAGTCTCAGGCAGACCTGTCTCATATGCACCACCTGCTGAACATCAACAGGTTTATTACAATAAAACTTCATTTATTTGACACAATTATTGATTAAAAGCTAAAAACACATCGTCTTTCTCTCTACCCCACCTCTCTGCTATAAGTGACAGATCAGAAACAAAGCTGTGTAACACTTCAGAACAATCAGCGTGCATCTCTCGCTGGGTTTGAAACTTAGACCTCAGAGCCGCCACCCAGCCTGACCTCTTTGGATCAGCTGCAGCACCAGCAGGAAGCCCACGCAAACATAACAGGAACATGTAAAGTCCAGAACGGCTCACTGTGGAGCCTCCGTGGTGCTAATGAGAAACATGCAATTCATACGTTCACTGCTGATCTGCATGGGGCCGGATGATTACGGAGCGCCATGGCAGGAGCAAGGGTCCTGTTTGCGGGGGGGGGGGGGGGCTGAGCCGGATATGTTTATCGTCTCAGAGCGGAGTGTCAAGTTGTCAATCTCTGATGGAAGTCCAGGTGGTGTTGATGTGAAGCACACCTCATTGGTGTCAGTTCTAAAGCCGTGCAGTAACTGGTAGGAGACTGATAAAAGCTAAAGGCAGTATTAAGTCTGCACAGGAAACAAAGAAGCTTTTTACAGGAGCATGTAGCACGAACAGGACAAAATCAGCAAAGAGATAAGAAGTACGGCTTTGTCCACAGGGGGCGCCAAAATCAACACGCACTGAAAGTTCCTCACAGGAGCTTTAAATACAGAATAGCAGCTTCTGTCCTGCTAACGAGGTGTTAGTGTTGTGTTCATAATCAGAGCCAACTGGATGCTGAGCCTCAGTTATAACAAAAACAGAGCTAACGTTCAGCGATACGTTTGTGACTGAGAGTCGCATCATGTTCAGTTTGCAGAATCGGGTGAATTCCTGTAATTAAAGCTCTGAAAAAGCTCATCGAGTGGCTGAATAAGAACAGTGCTGCTCTCATCATTTACATGAAAGGACTCCAAGCTCGACCTTGTGAGAAGCAGCTGGATTTGAAGCTGGATAAATCCCACTTTGACCATGTGAACAAAGAAGAACTGCAGATCTTCTATTATTTGAAGCTTGTTTTAATCACAGTGCAGCTGCTGTTCTGGCTAAATGCCACGTCTAAGTGGAAGGAGCGTGTAAGAGCTCGACTTCCAGCTCTGGAGAGTGCGGACGGTGTGTTCGGCTGCCAACAGTGCAAACCAGAGATGTGTGCATGACGAGGAGGTGCCCACAGGATGAAGCTGGTGTGTGTGTGTTTGTTGCTGTGTGTGTTCTCTGATAAGTGTGTCTCTGGTGTTGTGCGATGAGCATTTCAGTGTGTGTCTGTTTGTGTTCTCGCAGTGTGTACACACAAAGGAGCTGGAGCTTTGAGGAGGCGTTTTTCTGACAGCTTACACAGTCGAGCTGCTGCTGCTGCTTCTGTTAATCACTCTGCTATTAATTTTTATGTTCAGTGAACTGCCTGGCTTCGAGGGCTCCCAAGAACACACACATTATTATTCAGTGACATCCCTTACTGTTTCTTTTTAAACCTCCTGTATCTCTTACGATCTTTTATTCATCGCTCTCTTCTCTCACCTCATAAATGACAAGAGGAATGTGTGAAGACACAAACAGACAAACAGATGTCTTTAACAGCACAGACTCCCGTTGGCTCCATGCATTACCTCTGCGCCTCATATCCTGCAGTCAGCAGAGAGACAATGCATCAAATATTTTGATCAATTTCAAGAGGAAACCCGATATCTTTAAACTATTTTATATTTTGGGGCTTGTGTGTTTCGACTTTCCTGGACCAGAAGGATCTGCTGAACACGACTGTGTGGTTTTCATGTCTGTAGAGCAAAGAATGCCTGCTCTAATCACCTGTTGCTTTGAAGCTCTGCATGTCACAACTGTCAATCTGTCCTGCTTTAGAGTCACATGTGAGAAATTTAGCTCCATTTTAAAGGTTAAATTCTGTCTGTGAAGTTTTTGGTTCCAGAGCAGAGTCTGAAGTCATTTCAAAGCTCCTGTTCCACTTTACGATGACATCATCCACTCAAACACTACACGCAGTATTTTTACGAAACATAAACTGCAAATTCGTGACAACCCTGCCAGCGATGAAGAAGCTTCTTGAGACCAGTGAAGTCTTGTGACCGTTTAAACGTCAACAGCTCTGTTTACACGGCGCACCGAGGCGTAAGGTGCAAAGACGTTAGCGTGTTTTCAGCATCACATGAATCAAATCAGAGTGTTTCAGTCATTCTTCTTATATGAACCGGACTCAGACCGGCATATTTAACTTTCTCTTTCCACTGTGCCCCTGCACACGCAGAACACACACATGTCACTGTACGATACATGTGGAAGCACGGACTGCTGTTAGAGCCACTGAAGCGATCCCACTGCCCAGCAGAAACCAACATGAGCTGCGCGCTTTGCGCTGGGTGTACGATGGGATGATCTTTGCATGATAAACTTCAGCTCTAATTTGGTAAAACATTTCATTTCATTCACTTTGAGCAGATTCTTGTAAAAACAATCCATCAGAAAAGTCACAGCACATCCGTCCCACTGCAAGTTTTCATGTGTGTCTGCCACCACGCAAACATGTGAACAGAAGAGGAGAAGTTAGACGTACGCCTGCTTTCAATTGTTTTTTTAATTCTAAATCTAATTTTTTTGGGCCTTTTGCATTTGTTAGCTCGGTGTGTGTGTGTGGGGTTAGACGTGTATCACAGGGCTGCAGGCTGGAGTCCAACCTGTGGCCGACGCGTCGAGGACTCTGCCTCTGTACACGGCGTGCCTGCTCTACCAACTGTTGAGTATTGTTGTTGTTTGATGAAGAGTGGTCATCGAACACAGCGTCGGTGCAGGAGCATAAAACAGCAGCAAGGAGAAGAAGACAAGCCTGCACACCTTCTTATGTGTAAGTAATGTGCCACTGTGATGACAGGTGTGATCAAACATGCAAACCGCCCAAGGTGAGGTATGAAAAAATGAACAGGCTGTGAGTTTGCTTTGCTGACCAGCCACACACCGACGAGCTCAGAAAACACAAACTCAGTTTAAACAATATGATGCGACAGTTTATCAGAAACAATATTTAGATGATATTATCATCGGGGATCACTTTGAATAAAGTAAAATGCTGCAATAGAATATTTGTACTATGTAACAGCTGCACATCCGACCGTGACGGCTCCGGGCTCAGGTGACTGCCTGTGAGTCACAGGTAAGTCGCTCCAACAGGTGACTCTGACTCTTGTTGGAAGAACACGACTCAGACAAGCTCTTTAAATTATTCAGCTTCTGAGGAGGCTCTTGTTGAGCGCTCACACCGAGGAGCTCCTCAGCTTTGAAGGAGAAGCTGTTGTTTCAGATACTGTCTCCATTTTCTCTCATCGCTGTGCAATCTGTGCACAATCTGTAGAGCCTCTTTAGTCACAGCCTGGACACCACAGCTGTCCGAGCTCTGCCAGAGCTACGGCTGCACCTGCATCACACAAGCTGCTCGTCCAACATCTCACTCTTTATTCTCCTCCTACTTTACAGAACTGCAAATGGAAGTCAGGTGGATGTCCGACAGTCGAGTCACATCACTGTCGTTTCCACATATATGTCTGGCTGAAGCATGACGTCTGGATCTTTAGCTATCACATGAAAGGCGGAGCTAATGTTAGAAGCAGCTTGCCCTGAAGCCCCCCGCCACAGAGCATGAGAGAAACACAGATCTTTAATGTGAAATACATCATTCTGTGTTTGACTGATTCGCCAGAAGAAGAGAACAGTGGATCATTTAACCCCCGATAAACACTGAGGGGTCATGTTGAGAATGGGTCTGTGAAGTTCACCGCCTGCCATGCTGTTCCTCCAGCCCGGCACAACGACACAAGTAAAACACAAAGTGCAGTGGTCTTCTCCACTTATGATTCGTATTGTCGACTTTTAATTGGTTAATTCATTCAACAAAGCAAATGTCTTCTACAAAAGTTCCAATAAAGATGCAGCAAGTACCGTTTAAAACATTAATTGTATATAAAGATGGCCGACGCGTCTCCTCCTCCCCTCGTTGTACAAAAGTGAAGCCCAAACTCCCCCGGAGCGGGCGCTGCCATCATCTGTATCCAGAGCGTGCACAGTAGAGATCGGCTGGTGGAGCCGCAGTATTGACGTCCCGCCCCTTCTTTCACCCGACACACACCTTTACCTTGTGTCCTTGGCGTGTTGGAGCCCTCAAGTGTCCTTGGCGTGTTGGAGCCCTCTAGTGTCCTTGGCGTGTTGGAGCCCTCAGGTGGGCTCAGTCTGCATCAGAACAGCTTCTTGTGTCGGTCTGAAGCAGATATCCACGCTTATGGAAACCTCAATGACTGTAGTGTTAGTGTTAGTTACGTCTCCTCTCATCGTTCCTCCTCTACTCTGCTACTCGGGAACAGAACGCTGCAGGAGCCCCATTTGTCAACAGAGCTGTCAATCATGAGGCCACACCCCCTTTTTACAGCAGTGTATTTTGATTTTATAGTTTGACTCATGTCCCATCTGTTAACATGGAGGAGGCGGGGCTTATGAGCTATACTGCAGCCAGTCTGCAGGGGGCGCTAGAGAGGGTTTAGCTTCACTTACAGGGGGCTGTCATGTCGGCCATCTTTTTATACAGTCTGTGGTTAAGAAGCGCAGGTCTCTAGATAACACTTTGAAAATATAATCAAGTTTGCGCTCAGCAGCACGAGAACACAGGAAGTTTATTATTTCCACAAATGTGGCGACAGACAGAAACATGTGCTGCAAAGTTTGATGACAGCGCAGAAGTCTGACTGACGGCCAACGTGGGAGAAGTGACAGACACAACTTGGCTGTCAGAAACACACTCACATATTTGTTGTCCACTGCTACAAACACAACAACAAACACAACAACAAACACAACAACACACACAACAACAAACACAACAACAAACACAGCGGTGACAGCACAGCCAAACTAAAGACATACACTGGTACTTTTATTTATCTGGGGTCTGCAGATATAAAGTGACGTCACTGTTTGCATGAAAGAAAAGAAGGAGGAAATATTAAGAGAAACAACAGGAGGAACACACAAAGGAAAAGATTAAGATTAATGGTGGAGAGGAGACGGAGTGAGGAAGGATGAGAGGCTGCATAAAGGACAGATCGGACAAAGAGAGTCACCTGATGGAGAAAGAGCTATGAAGAGTAAGAACCAGGGAGAGCGTTGTTTCCTCTTCCATAGGTGTGAAATGTACATGAGAAACAAAGACTCCACGACCTGCCGCTCTGTGTTCCTCTCTGCTGGGCCGTGTGAGGACGTGACGGGACGGAGACCGGAGGAGAGCGATGAGTGAAAGCAGCGATCGCTTTGCTGTTGTTTTTTCATTAATAAGTGAATTAACGGAGCATGATCAGGTGCTTCATCAATAATTAAATTGTTAATTAAAATCACTGTGCTTCATTGAACAATGAAGGGAAGCTAATAGGGATTAAAGAGCCAGTTCAGGATTCCTCTTTATTAGCGTAGATCAATTAACCTTTAACTGCTGTCACTTTAAAAACCTCCTCATTTTTTATTTGCATGTGTTTCTCAAGTAATGTCCAATTAATCTCAAAACCATGAAACATAATCATTCATATGCTCCTTCATAAGCGTGTTAAAGACACGACTGTGCACGGTGAGAGGGGCTCATAGTTTCTATACGTTTCATTTATAAGGTCTTTAAATTCTCTTCTTGTATTTGCTGTTAAAAAATGTGATTGTTTTCATGTCGATGTAAAACACTGAAAAGTACCAATCATCCATCCATTAGCGATACCACTGGAGCCTATCCCAGCTGTCATTGGTCGAGAGGCGGGATTACACCTGTCAACAGGTCACCAGTCAATCAAAGGCCTGACACATCAGCTGTGTCACAATCCAGGGGCTGCCTCCTGTGAAGGGCGTATTTCAAGGCGGACTGCGTCGCAGCGGCGCCTCGAAGGCGGTCCCATTTCGAAGGCTCCTTCAGATGCGGTCGACAAATGCGTCCTCCTTTTCCTGGGCCACAGAGGATCCATTGGGTGCATCCTTCACATATCCCACGATTCATTGTGTACCCATTCAAACGAGATGGCGGACTCTTAAATAGCCGAGGAGAAAACTTTAAATGTTTCAATAGCTCGCGATGCAAGTGATAAAAAAACGAAAGGAGCCTTGAAACAAATGATCTTTAAAATAAGTTTAAGTAAGGTTAAGTTACGTGACATTAGTTATGCTAGCTAGTTAGCTAGTTCGCTAGAGGCGTTTGGTGACGCAAGTTTAAGGGCGTGAACAGCTGGTGGAGTAAACAGGAAGTCCTCTGTAGACCACACCGTCTCATTTCAGTTTGGCTTTAACATCAACACCGGCTACGAATGACGCGTCCCCCGTAGCTCACGTCCTTCGAAGGATGCAGCGCCTGGATTGGAACACAGCTAGAGAGACTTACGACCTTTCACGTTCACATTCACGCCTACGTACAAGTCACCAGTGAACCTAACGAGCATGTCTGTGGACTGTGGGAGGAAGCCGGAGTACCCGGAGGGAAGCCACGCATGCACGGGGAGAACATGCAGACTCCACACAGAAAGGCCCACTACGTCTGAACCGGGGTTCGAACCAGGAACCTTCTAGCTGTGAGGCGACAGCGCTAACCACTGCATCACCGTGCCGCCCAAGTATGAATGAAATGAAAGTGAAATGGATGTAAGTAATTGTAAACATGTAAAGCACTCTGTAACTTTGTGTCTGAATGTGTGATATGAATAAAGTTTTATTATTATTTAACTCTGGTGCGTGGAAACATCCGACAAGCTGCAGCTCAAACAGACGACATGTAAAGAAGGAAACACAGAGTTTCTGCGGTTAACTTAATAATTCACAAAAGTGAGTGTTTACAGGATTCCAATAAATAAAGATGAATACGTTGACCTGTTTCTTTTTCAGGTGTGATTTAAACATTAAAAACGTTATGACCTGAACTGAACACATAATCTGTCAATGATGAAGAGAGGACTCCGACTGTGAATGAGGTGTGTGAGTGTATAAAATGAGTGTAAAGGTAAATTCAAAGGAAGGGTTGGAATTCTATTAGAAATGAAGAAAAGAAAAGCATGAATGGAACAGAACATAAAAGAGGAGCAGAGAGCAGGAGAGAGTCCAGGGACAATATTAAATGTCACAACTGGTTCTTGTGTGCACAAATTAATGGTTTGAAGCCTGACGCACACCACCTCCCCGTGCACACACTCTCTGCCTCGCTCCATTGTTGACTGTAAAGTCGGACCAGAAAGCCATAAAGAAGAGCTTTGAAATCGGCCGCGCTGTAGCCCTGAGTTATTCACTGTGCAGAGACTTCTGCAGAGTACATACACGTGATCGATGTAACACTTAGGTTAGGAAACTCTCAGTGTTGCCTTTAATTCACTGCGTGCCTGCAGGTAGAAGTGTGCACATATGCAGGAGGAGAGAACGATGAAAGAAGATTTAATTCTGATGAATACGATTAAAGCAGAGAGGTGATAAATGTCAAACAGCAGAGAAAAGCTGTGCATCAACTCTACCCAGAGGCTCCAAACATCGTGTTTGCCTTTTGTGTTCTTCACATTACTGTAGATTATGTTTCAGCTCATTCTTTTGATTTTACTTGACACCAGTACGTCTACGTCAAGAGAGAAAATCCAGGTGTTGCCATTATTTACAGTTGCTGACTAAAAGAAAATGAATTTTTCAGGATGCTGTGTTACGATGCGTTTGGACCAGAAATCCAGAGAAGTGTTGCCTCCCGATCCTCGCACCAGCTCGACTGGAGGATCACTTGTGTCTGGTTGCAATTGTTGGACATAACATGCGAACATTTGCCCGCCCGATATGTCAGAAAATGAAACGCCGTCATGTCTAGGTTCATAACATCACCTTTGGGCACACAGCTGGGTTAACCTCCCCTCCTCCTCCTGAGCTGTGTCTGATGAACTCTCCTGCTGCTTCCAGCTCCTTGAGGCTGACCAGTGCCCAGTCTGATGAGCTGTTAGCTCGGATCAGTACCAGGATTTCTCTGATGGACACCAACTACCGGCGTTCTGTTTCAGCTGTGGAGCGCCTGTCCATCTGTCTCCGCTGAGTGGCAGTTTCACTGTATCTAGCAAGTCACAGGTGGGCTGAGATCTGTCTCACTACAGCGCTATGAAGCCACAACAAACAGATGTTACTGAGATTTAATGACAATAAACAGGCTGAGAGGATGCTGAGAGAACTACATCAGGAGGCAGGTTTGTAAACAGGCTGAGTTCATGCTCTGTCAGGTCTGTCTGCAGGACGACAAGAACACAAGCTTAAAATGAGAAAAGAAAAGTTGTAAAAATCACAAAGTAAAAAAACATTTTTCTTATTCATGTTTCACGATTTGCATCATCTGCTTTGCCTGGTGCAGTTTTGAGATGATGAAATGTCTTTGCATGTTCTGGCACCGCTTCACTTCATGGTCGAAACACTGCTTCAGACGTGTAAAAGATAAACGTCAGCACTTAATGTTAATGACATAAAGTGCACACTGCCACAACCTAGTAGATGAGAAGTTTTTGTGTGAACTAAGAGTGAGGTACCCGTAACTACCTGAGGACAGGGACAGGTACACACACACGCACGCACACACACACACACACACACACACACACACACACACAGCTACACTGATAGTGAGGCTTCTATTCAAACAGTCCTCCTCTATTATTACATGTTTTTAATTGAAAGGCTCTGAAAGGCCCTTTTGTCTGTCATCAAAGGTTAAAGGTCATTGTTAAGATAAGATAAACCTTGTTGATCCCACAACAGGGACATGTTCAATGTTCACAGCAGCAAATGAGGAAAAACTACTTCATTTCAGACTTACATCTGTGAGCAGAGTTATTTAGGTTTGTTCAAACTTGGGTTTGTGTGTTCTTAGGTAGAGCTCGTATGTTTAAGCAAGCAAGATGGCGGCGCACACAGACGCAGCGGTTCAATGCTCTCCTTATCGGTGCTTCGTATGGTTGTTTTTGTATGTTTCGTTTGTGTTTCTGGCGAAACTGTGTTGGGCGAACAACATTTACGGCCGACATGATCTTCTAAAGATCGGAATACGGAGCGAGCTGTTCGCTGTTACAGCGGAATTCCACCGCTCACACGGAATACCGGCAGACATAGCCAGGGCACCCGGCTCTCTGTGGATCACCATCCCCGAGGGCAGGAGGCGGAGGTGGCGCAGGGACAGGAAGCAAAAGCGGGGCTGCAGGGCCGGCACGCTGGTGAGGCTACGCAAGCAGCCTCACAAACCGCCGCTTCCCAGCGTTTTTCTCACCAACGCCAGGTCCCTCGCCAACAAGCTGGAGGAGTTGAGGCTACAGATTGCAGCGAACAAGTTCGTTGCGGGCAGCTGCATCCTGGTAATCACAGAGACCTGGCTTCACCCACTTATTCCGGACACGGCTATCGAGCTAGCAGGCCGCACAGCACACCGGTACGACAGAACTACAGACTCCGGTAAGAGCAGAGGAGGGGGGCTGTGTGTTTATGTTAACAACAGCTGGTGCACGAACACAAAGACTGTAGCCAGCCACTGCTCCCCGGACCTGGAGTATGTGACTGTCAAATGCAGGCCCGTGTATCTCCCCCGGGAGTTTACTGTTGTCATGGTAACTGCTGTGTACATTCCACCGGATGCTAATGCTAGCTTGGCTCTTGGACATTTATACCACACTATTAGCAGTCAACAGAGCATGTATCCTGACGTGGTTCACGTCATTGCAGGGGACTTTAACCACGCAGATTTAAAGGCAGTGCTCCCCAAATTCCATCAGCACATTAAATGTGCAACCAGGGGAGCAAACACACTGGACAAAGTCTATTCCAACATCAAGAAGGGCTACAGGGCTAAACCACTACCACACCTGGGCCAGTCTGACCACTTGTCTCTGCTTTTAATCCCTGCATACACCCCCCTCAGGAAAAGTGCTCTTACCACAACAAAAACTGTTAAAACATGGCCTGAGGGTGCTTCCCATCAGCTGCAGGACTGCTTCCAAACAACAAACTGGGATATCTTTCAACATCAGGACCTGGAGGACTACACAGCAGCCGTCCTGGGCTACATAAAGTTCTGCATGGACACTGTTACCGTGGACAAGTGCATCCGGGTCTATCCTAACCAGAAGCCCTGGATGACAAAAGAGGTCAAGAGCCTGCTGACGGAGCGAAACACTGCTTTCAGGTCTGGTGATGGGGCACAGTACAGTGCTGCCAGAGCCAACCTAAAGAGAGGCATCAGAGAGGCCAAGGCTGTTACCGGCAGAAAAATAGAGGACCAGCTCAGCAGCAACAACACAAGGCAGGTGTGGCAGGGGGTCCAGCACATCACTAGCTACAGGTCTGGCAACCTCTCAGCTGCTGACGGTGATGCCTTGCTGGCAGAGGAGCTGAACCTCTTCTTTGCCCGCTTTGAGGAGGTGTCACCTGAGGCGGCTGCATCCCATCCACCAGCCCACAGCAGCCACATCCTCACAGTGGAAGAGCACGAGGTGAGGCGTACGCTAAGGGCAGTAAACCCAAGGAAAGCTGCTGGACCTGACGATGTTCCTGGACAAGTGTTGAAGTACTGTGCGGACCAGCTGGTGGGGGTCTTCACCAGGATCTTCAACCAGTCCCTATCCCAGTCCACTGTCCCTCCCTGCCTGAAATCCTCCACTATAGTCCCACTGCCAAAGAAGACCACCATCACTGGCTTGAATGACTACCGTCCAGTGGCACTCACACCAATAGCCATGAAGTGCTTTGAAAAACTGGTGCGGAGTCACATC
Source organism: Semicossyphus pulcher (assembly GCF_022749685.1). Taxonomy (NCBI): domain Eukaryota; kingdom Metazoa; phylum Chordata; class Actinopteri; order Labriformes; family Labridae; genus Semicossyphus; species Semicossyphus pulcher. The sequence continues at coordinate 1,326,136 of NW_027211701.1, forward strand.
ATGTCAAACCTGCCACCCACCTTGGACAAACAGCAGTTTGCCTACAGAGCAAACAGGTCCACAGAGGATGCAGTAGCCACAACTCTTCACACTGCTCTGACCCACCTAGAGCAGCGAGGGAGCAAGGCTGCTCTTTGTGGACTTTAGCTCTGCATTTAACACCATACTCCCCCTCAGACTGGTGTCGTAGTTGGCAGATCTGGGACTTTCATCATCCATCTGCTGCTGGATCCTGGACTTCCTGACGGGCCGCTCCCAGAGAGTGAGGGTCGGCCCCCACACCTCCTCAGCCCTCAGCCTCAGCACTGGCTGCCCACAGGGCTGTGTGCTGAGCCCACTACTCTACACCCTCTACGCACATGACTGCACCCCCGCCCACTCCAGCAACACCATCATCAAGTTTGCCGACGACACGACAGTGGTGGGACTCATCTCCGGGGGGGATGAGGAGCATACAGGGACGAGGTGAAGCGGCTGGCTGGGTGGTACGGGGACAATAACCTGCTCCTGAACACCACCAAGACAAAGGAGCTGATCATCGACTACAGAAGGAATAAAACAGATATTCAGCCATTGAACATCAGCGGGGAGGAGGTGGAGAGGGCCGCAGTCTTCAGGTTTCTGGGTGTCCAGATTGAGGAGGACCTGACCTGGAGCACAAACAGCACAGCGATGATAAAGAAGGCCCAGCAGAGACTCTACTTCTTGAGACTCCTCAAGAAGAGCCACATCACACAGAAACTGCTGGTGTCCTTCTACCGCTGCTCCATAGAGACGGTAATAACATACTGCATGTGTGTGTGGTTCTCCAGCTGCACAGCAGCTGACAGGAAAGCGCTCCAGAGGGTCGTCAACACGGCCCAGAACATCATCGGCTGCCCTCTTCCCTCCCTGGACGAGCTGTACAGCTCTCGCAACCTCCACAAAGCCCACAACATCCTCAGAGACCCCTCACACCCGGGTCACCACCTGTTTGAACTGCTGCCTTCGGGCAGAAGATACAGGACAATTAAAACAAGGACAAACAGGTTAAAAAACAGTTTTTATCCAAAAGCAATAACGGCACTTAACTGCAATAAATAACGGCACTTAACTGCATTAATGCACTTTATTATTTATTTATTACCACTTTATTAGAACTGGAACATGCCCTGTGTGTGTGTGTGTGTGTGTGTGTGTGTGTGTGTGTGTGTGTGTTTCTATGTGATATATATATATTTTTATTTTTATATATACTGTTTTTTTACTGTTTTATGTGTTCTTGTCTGCACAAATAAGGTTTGCACTCAATTTCGTTGTACTTGTACAATGACAATAAAGATATTCTATTCTATATTCTATTCAAACCGTCCATGACAAAACAGCAAAGTCCAAGGTCAGCTTCTAAACGACCCTCTTGATGAAGAACGAGACGGTTTTCTTTACTCAGAGCAGAACGAGTGAGTCATGTCAGGAAACACTTGACTCTTCTCTCTGATCTACACTCACAACGAAGCTCCGAGTGTCTGTTTTAAGATTCTGCTTCAAGGAGCGTCTTGAGGAGAGTTATTGTTTCATCTGTGGATGTTCAAACAATGTCTGTAACGTCAAGTAAGGTCACGATTAACTTTAGAATACAACTCGCACACAAAACATGTTTATTTCTGCTGTAAAGTTTAACATGGGGCTCTATGGGGACTGACTCACTGCTGGAGACAGCCTCAAGTGGACACCAGAGGAACTGCAGCTTTTGGCACTTCAGTGTTGGCATCATTTTCTAGCACCGGAGGTTTGGTGCTTGTGAGGTACATGGGTGGATTAAAACCCAAACTTCCGCAACAATTTCCCTCCCACTTTGGTAAATCCATTTTCCCTTTGAACCTGCCAACGCTGCTGTAGACCTGCAGCAGAGACACGGTCACATCGGCCTCGTTTTTTCACCTGAAAGCAACGAGCTCCACAGGAAGGACAAAGTGTGGGTGGTTTACACTATCGCCTGAGATCCAAACTCCCTCGACCCAAACCGCAGCCTATTGTATCGGTAGGAACACAAGATTCAGGGCAGATTTCTCTGCAGCAGCGGTCACCGGGTTTTCCCAACCACAGCCCACACGCTCCATCCACACTATTATCCCAAACAGATCACCAACAACGCTGTCACCGGATTATTGCCAATCATTTAAATCTTGTTTGCTTTCCCACCATGATCACATCACTCAGAACTGGCAACAGCCTAGAGGATGTGTGTGTGTGTGTTTGTCTGTGTGTGTGTGTGTGTGTCAGGAAGTAAAGCCATCATGGAGGTCACCCTTAACATAGCTGCAGGGAAGATACGCAAACACGTGCACACTCACGCACAAACTCTCACTATCCATCTCAGTGACCTTTGGGCAACACTTGTCCCCTACTCCTTGTTGGGACCATCTGCAGACACACACTCACTCACAAATACACTGAGCATGCAGTGACTGAGGAAATATAAGAAGACAGAGGATTCTGACTAATACTGAAGTTTGAATGATCTTCTGTCCACTGTCAGTCGCAGACAGTCGACTACAAGCGATGCTAATGTTCATGTGAAAACAGTATTTAGTCCAACACAGGACAAATAATTGACACCTCCGAAGTATCTTGAAGTGCAAATACTTTCTGTGTTTTGTCAAACCAAAGTAGCAATATAGACCCTGTGTTAAACTCACAGGAGTAATGCAAGCTCTAAACAAAGCTCCAATGTCACATTTATTGTAATCTCTATTTACAGATTCTTCATACAAACGTAGAATCTGCAGGGACGTGGATTTCCAGGAAGGCAAGTGTTCTGTTTGAACTACGCTTGTAGTCCGAGGAATACTGACCAATCACGTATCAGCAGGCTGCGGCACATGCAGGAAAAACAGTCGATGAGGAGAGCAAAAGCAGGCGGAGCGTAATCCACCTAACGACGTCCCGGCTCCCATCGGCTTCTTATTCATCTCTATAAACAGACATCTGCATGCTAACAGCTAACAGCTAACAATGTGTTCTAGAGCTAAACTTTAACGTGAGATGAATTCCCTTGACGCTGTGTCACGAAAGCTTTTCAGTCGGTTTGTCTTTCTGTAACAACGCAGCACGCGGAAAAGGCACGTTCAGCGGTGTGCCCAGAGGCGGTATCGTCTCCGACTGTAGCCGATGGGATCTGAGATTGGATTTACAGAAACAAAATGAGCGTATCGTGTGAGTGTTTAAGGAGTCAGTTCTCTGTTCATTTCCATCACAATTTGTAAAATAGAAAATGCACGACAATCTGTTCAATTTGTTCTGTCCAAAAACTTACATTTACATACAAGAAATAGTTTACTGCCTCTGTTACAGACTTGTACAGGTCTTGTGTCCATTCTGTTGCCACGTATTCTTCACAAGAACACGACACACTAACCGCGCCCAATGGAACTGACATCAATCAGGGACGGCGGACAGGAGCTTCTTTTCTCTCCTCACATTTGTAGTATTTGTATGCTGTTGTCACAGCCATTGTTTCCTCATGATTTATTCATTTTCTTTAAGGTAGTGAAACATCACACCTCCTGAATGCAGCAGCTGGTAAGTGTCTGTAAAGACTGTATTGTTCTCTGATGGATGAGCCAATGCTGTCAGGTACAGCGAAGGGAAACCAGGCCACCTAATGTCGCTCCTGGTCGTCGTCTCCAGGCGGCTTCCACGGAATCGGGAAGCAAGGGAGGCCGGGTGACCCGCAAAGGAATTGTCTGTCGTCGATATATTCTCTGGACGGGGATGGCCAATTTTACGGGGCGTCCGGTGCAGCGATAAGGAACTTCCAGCAAAGACTTCCTTTTCCGTGCGCTGCATTGCATCTTGAGAAGAGAGAATGGTGTTGAGAGAGGATGTCTAAGAACAGATTGTTAGACATGCAGATGTCTGTTTATAGAGATTAATGAAAGATATACCTCAGCCAGGTGACCGCTGATGGTATAACTGTGGATTGTGTTTTTCCTGCATGCAACCAAAACCCGCTGCGGCATGTTGGTCAATACTACTCAGACGATAAAGACCAGAACGCTGCCGACACCAGAACCCGCTCATTTTTATACAGAATCTGCAAACAGAGATGAAGACGGGAGACCTGTGTGTTGTAGTGATGACAGTTTGTAGGTCTTCTGCGGTTACCCACAAACGCCAGCTGAATTGATTCTAATCACAAAATGAGATCTTTAGCCAGTTAGTTTGTGGTGAGTGAAACTTTCAGACCCTGGCAGCGGCCTGTCCATAACCTCCCCAGATTGATTGCATTAAAATGTATGACTACCAGCTCACAGAGAAGAGGCTCTCTGCTTTGTGCAGCCCTTTAGCACCTCAGGTCCGTCTGAGACACTCACAGTCAGACTCGTAGCTACTAAAAGTTTGCTGTTGAGCTGCCAACTCTTCAGTCAGGAAGTCCGACAGTCTCACAGCACAGCGGTAAACAAGTCAGCTACAGGGCAGCGGGAGCAGACTTGGTGTAAATGTGGTATAAAAGACACGATGTGTAAAAACAAAATATGATCTTTGATGGTCGGAGGGGGAGGGGGGGCTTCAGTCTGAGGCCGACCTCTGCCGCTCGGTCCGTCTGACCCAGCTGTTCTCATATCGGCTGAATAATCAAACTATGAAGCTTATCTCAAATAATCAACTTATCCCTTTTTCTCTTTTCTTTATTTCACTCACTCCATCAACCGCTCTTCTCCCTTTCATCCCGCCTTCTCCCTCCTCTGCTGTTTGTCTCATTTTTCTGCCTCCGTCTTTCTCTCAATCCTTCCCATGCATTTACCTCTCTCTCTCTCTCTCTCTCTCTCTCTCTCTCTCTCTCTGTCCATCTGACCTCAGCTTCATCAGTTCACAAAGTGCAAATCTGCAGGGATAATCTCTCTCTCTCTCTCTCTCCCTCTCTCTCTCCGCTTCCTACCTTTCCCGATCTCTCACCTAATCTCCCTCTCTTCTCTCAGATTAAAAAAGAGAGGGGGATGAGAAAGAGAGTTGCAGGGATGGAGATGTGTGTGAGAGAAACACACACACAGAGGTTTCACAGAGAGAAGCATGAATGTAGTGAAGAAGTTAAAGGTGTGAGGAGGAGGCAGGAGTGAAACAACAGTATGTGCTTGTTGTCGGGGGGTCAGGGTGAGAACAGGGTCAGCCAGTGTGTCCAGTTCAAGGACAAACCAGCACAGATGGACTCATCGCAGGCTTTTTCATGTATTGATCGCTGTTGGCCAGTGTGCCCGGGTCAGTAGCAGGTCACCTGCAGGTTACTAAAGTTCACATGTAAGACCTGCTTCTGTACCAGAATTAGATTTCAGGTCGACTTAAAACCCCCGAGCTGCACACCAAACAACAACGGCAGCAGCAGCAGTCAAAAAGCAAAGCTGAACAGATATATTGTTTCAGGAGCGACAAGTGTTGAGCCGGGATGTGTCACAAAACACTGACAGCCACACTCACGTGTTTTATAAGGGAGAGCCACAGCTGATCCACTGCGGCACAGTCACAACACGTGCAAAATGCTAATGATGCTATGCTATGAATGCTATAAATACATATTTGGATGATAATGATGACACATGTTGCACTGACAACAGCTTCAGCCCGTTTATCTGTGTCCTCTGATGCCTTAAGCTGGCAGACGTCTGTGACTGAAACTACCTCAAACGTAAACCCCCCAAACATTCAAAGGTAGGTTCCCATCCATCCATCCATCCACCCATCCATCTATCCATCCATCCATCCACCCATTCATCCATCATATAGACTGCTTATCCTGGTCAGGGTCGTGGGGGGGCTGGAGCCTATCCCAGCTGTCATTGGGCGCCTGTCACCAATGAACCTAATGAGCATGTCTTTGAAGCCGGACTACCAGGAGGGAACCCGCGCATGCACGGGGGGGAACATGCAGACTCCACACAGAAAGGCCCACTTCGTCTGAACCGGGACTCGAACCAGACACTTTCTAGCTGTGATGTGACAGCGCTAACCACTGCACCACAGTGCAGTCCCTCAAACTAGCCTTTAAGTCATTTTTGTTTCACATCCCAAAACTCACAAAGCGTTATACGATAATCTAACTGCAGGTTTCTGATTATCACCTGACTGGACTGCTTCACTTTAAAAGTTGTTGCACGTTTCCTGTTGCTAACTTGACCCATGAGCCCTGCACAGGCTGAGGTGGAACCTGGATCCTCACAGGACCTCTGAACGGGATTTTTTAGTCAATGTTTCAAACCGTAAATATTCACATTGAGGTAAACATGCAAACACTTTTCCTTCAGCTGATTTTCTGCAGATTGAGTTTAAACTTGTTCCACATAAAGCTGGAAACTTGACGCTCGCGCCCTGAACGCAGAAAAAGAGCACTTTGGTGCGAATATTGTGGGTGTTATAAATTCATCTAATCTGTAATAAATACAGACATCCCTCCACAGTGAGGATACGCTCTGCGCTCCTGTAGCTGTGTTTAGTTTCTCTTTGTCAGGAATAATAATGAAACGGTGAACTCAGGCTGAGGGCATCACTTCCCACAAGCATCTGTTTAGCGCTATTAGCTGAAATCCGAGGTGGCCGGTGGATACAGAACCTAACGCACAAACAGATACCCTGAGCAGTTGGAGGGAGGGATGGAGGGAGGGAGGGAGGGGTGAAGGTCTAGTGTAGGCGGAGAGGGAGGGAAGGTCAGCTCTTGTTAACAATGAGTCCATTGATTCCAAGTTCCCTGGCTCTTCTCATTCCTTTCTTTGTCCCTCGTTCCTCCATCTCTCCTCTCTCGCTTTCCTCTCCTCTTTGTCTTTTTCTCTCCCTCTCTTTTTTTTTTACATCTTTCATGTTTCACACTCCAGACACTTCAGGGGACAAACGATAGCTTTACAGATTTTTATAAAAATGTAACAAGTGTCTCTCCTCAGCCCGGCTCCTTCTCCTCTGCCTGTTATAAGTGCTCCTCCTCCTCCTCCTCCTCCTCCTCCTCCTCCTCCCTCTTCAGGTAGCAGCTTTCACATGGCCACATCACAAAGGCCCGATTGTACTTCCTGTGCATTTATGTCAGTGTGTCTCAGCGCGTCTACAGACATTTGTGGCATGCATGTCTGTCTACCTCCCGCTAACACAGCCTTTATGTGTGAACATCTATGATGGTGGCGCGGAGAGGAGGGCCAGCTGTAAGAAACACCAACGGATCGCAACCGAGGGAAAAGAAGCAGGATGACACGATCAGAGAGGAGGGAGGGAGGGGCGGATTGTCATATACAGATGTTAAATATTTAAACATGCAATGAATTGGAGAATGTAAAGATAATTTCATGAGAAAAGTATAAAAAACATGTAAAGAGCAACAGTTTGTAACTGTCACAATCCTTTTTAAACCGATTTCAAATCAAAACTTTAGCAGCCAGAGCTTTCAACGTTTGCAACAGAGAAAATGTTCTCCGTCGTCATGTTTTACATACGTTGTAGATATGTGTGGGCGGGGCGTGCATTTTCAATATTCATGCGTCGATGATCTCATCTTGAAAATATATTTTTCATTGTTTTTACCGGAGCCTGGTCGTAATGTGGCACTAGCATCAGACTGTGGTTGTAGCACATCTGAAAGCTGTTTGCTAACCGCCATTTAATAACCAAAGAAGAAGAAAGCAGAGACTTGTGCAGAGGGTAACTGTGATCTCGCCACAGATGATAGTTGTTTGCATAATCCTGTTAAAACTGATCCAGGTTTAAAAACCATGATCTCTGGAGTTTAACTTTTCAGACTTGTTTAAGCCTGAGGACGTCATTTAAAGATACTTCAGTAAACGGCTCCTTAACAAGCAAAATCAACACGTAGAACATGAAACTATCAGGAAGGTCACTTTTCACTTTGCCCAGAACAATGAGAACATCTTAATTTGAAATAGTTTCAAAGTTTATAAAATCAATAAATAAAAGTCAGATTGTTGTATTTTTATCTATTTATAAAATCATTCCAACACTACTTTAGTTTATTGACTCGTTTCACCTCTTAGCTTAGGTTGTACAGATTCAAAGATCTCAATTATTTAAATAATCACAATTGGTAGAAAAACCGACGCAGCCCTGTCGGACTCATTTGTTGCTCATATCTCAACTTGACCAAACAAGTTCACAGCTGAGGCCTGAGGTCTCACTACTGTAACTATCAGGTTTCACCAGAAACATCTGACTGCGATGAAATAAGCGGCTGATAAACGGGATTATTGTGGGCTGACTGCACGATCCTGTACACTGTGTTAGAAGAGACCGAGCGTCACAGTGTAACCTTCATCAGGAGGCAGTAACTGGAGCACAGCACTCGCTAAATGGGCCAAAATGACTTTATTACAGAACAATTCATCACTGAGAAATCTGAGAGTGGAAATTAGAGAGCAGAATACGTACAGAGGCCGAGCGAGACAAAGGAGGCGGGGAATGTTTGGAGTCAGATGCCAAAGCAGAAGCCGGACCTGGAGGTGGTGAGAGCGACCGGGAACGTACATGAAGAGAGCACAGGCCGCTCTGTGAGCCACCACACGGTTACAGATGAAACCTTACAGCAACAGACGTGGTCCAGCGACACATGGCTGTTTTTGGCTTCATCAGTCATTTATTGGTGTATTAAAAGCCTTCCTCCTGTATCTGTGAAAACTAACCTAAAGGATGTGAAGGTCATGAAACTTAGTGGGACAGTTAATTCTGAATGTTCAGACATTATTATTTTGTTTCCTTATATCTCTACGTTTTTTTTGTTTTTAGATATTCTCTGTGCAGACAGTTTACACAGAATAGAAACACAGTGTCTTCAGTGGTGTTTTTACTTATTTTGAGGTCATTTATTGGCGTATCTTTAAACGTTTCAGTTATGCTGTAGCTATCATGGTTTTTATTTTATAACAATTTCAACAGGATTATTCAATCCCTTATGTCCTGGCACCAGATTGTTGCCGCCATCTGCTAGCTGCGTGTTTCCACCACACTTTAAACTGAACATATTTACTGCTGTGGAACACTTTGTGCAGACACAGTGAATGAAGGACTTTGCAAACACAACCGATTGCACCACACGTGCAACTAACATTCTTCAGTGTCCTTTAAAGGGCATTTACATTTTCCAGAACAACAGACACATTTTTACCAAACGGCAACCTCCAGTGTTGAAACATGTTAAAAGCTGCAGTTCCTCTGGTGTCCACTTGAGGCTGTCTCCAGCAGTGAGTCAGTCCCCATAGAGCCCCATGTTAAACTTTACAGCAGAAATAAACATGTTTACAGCCTGGTACAAAAAACAGTTTGGGTCTCTATAGCTCATTTCTCTCTTCATGACAACTGTACGGGGAGAATCTTTATACAGCTCACCTGTTTACATTATATTAAGGCTTAAATTAAAGGGGCGTGGCCTCTTTGAGTGACAGGTGGAACATATATGAAACATTCTGGCCATGAAACAAGTATGTGAGTTGTAGTTGAAATTCTAGTGTTACTGTATTGATATATTTCTGCACTAAGTAGCAGGTATGCTGCGTGCGACATACCTGGCTGGTTAGCCTGTTCAGTGTCTGTCACACATTTATTTAAAGGAGTCAGGATAGTTGTTGGCTTTTCCTCTGCAGACCGTCGTGATGAGAAGACCCGTTATTTTTAAGTTTAAGTTTAAGTGTCGTTCATCTGCTGCTCTCTCACCGGGCGAGCGAGCGCAGAGTCCGCTACTTCTTGAGTCTGATAAACAAACACCTGCAGTCAGTCAGCGCCACACACAGAATCTCGGTGGGAAACAGGAAGTTAAACCAGCTCATTCACAAATGAATGGATCAGCCAAATCCCGTCATTTACTCGGACGTGAAACCAGTGGGTGACATGACGGTGGCTACGTCCATTATTTATACAGTCTACGATTTTTACCAATCCCTCTGAAAGCGATCAGCTGTGATGTATAGGTGGATAATCCAACAGCCTCCCGTTGCCTTATACGTGTGGGTAGACTTAACTTGCAGTCATCGTGGTCAACTTGTTAAAAAGACAGAAGAATTAAAATATGTGCCACTCATCTGTTACCTAACTCTACAATAAATAAGAGGAAATGAAAGCTGGCCAAAGAGACTTGAGCCGTCACTGTGCGGTGAAAGAGACACGATATTCAACACAACCGCAGTTTACACTGAGAAAAAGTTTTCACACTGATTGCCAATGTTTTTAATGTTATTTATGTTCACAATCTCACGTTGCCACAGTAACAAAGTTGAGCCTGGATGTCACATAAACAATGGTTAAGACATGTTTATGGTTGGGCGACTAATCCAAACACTTTGCTGAAGTTAAGGCGAGCTTACAGTAACCCTAACTCAACACTTGAAGTTTGGTTAAGGTAAGGAAGAGGTCGAGGTCACTGACAGGGCACAAACTCTGGCCTCCCTCATGGAGGTACACAGAAACACACCAGTCCAACCCCAACAGCCTTTGTGTCGGTCTGAAGCAGATATTCACGCTTGTGGAAAGTTCAATGACTGTAGTGTTAGTGTTAGTTACGTCTCCTCTCGCCGTTCCTCCTCTACTCTGCTACTCGGGAACAGAACGCTGCAGGAGCCCCATTTGTCAACAGAGCTGTCAATCATGAGGTCACGCCCCTTTTTTATAGCATCAAATAACTAATTAAAAGTTTTTAGAAAAATGAACACTTGGACATAAATCAGCGTGGAGGAGGCGGGCTTTATGACCTATACTGCAGACAGTCAGCACATGCACACTTTGACATGCGACTGGACAACACCATCGTGCTTCAGATGTTATTTGTGACAGCGTTGGAGCAGCTTATATCAGAAACAAGCACCTCCTGGCTGGTCCTGATTTCCAAGGACGAACTGTTTGTTTGTCGAGCTCTCCACTTTTTAAAGATAAAGAGTTACAACAGGAAACTGAAGCTTCAGTTCTCGTCTGCTTTCTTTGCTTTCAGGCCAAAAATAAACTTGAATAATTTCATGTTCTGGAGTGTTTGAAATCCACATTACTTTTCTGTAATGCAGATCACCGAGCGAGCGTGTGTGTGTGTGTGTGTGTGTGTGTGTGTGCTATTATTACCGTGCAGTGTATCCCTTCCAGCCTGAAATGGACTATTTGCATACGTGACACAATCCCCAGAGATTTAGGTGGAACACCAGCTAATGTGTGATACAAAATCCCTTCAGAGAAGATTAACTGACTCTTAACGAATGAGATTTTGGACTCTGAAGGTGAAGGTGAAATCTGATCACCTCTGCAGAGAATCACAAAAGCAGGAGAAATATTTTTTTTAACTAATGGTGTTAAAAAAACTGACACTGACGAGAGAGGCAGCTTCCACGGTGGGTCTCCTTCACCTCCATTCAGCCAGAGACCCTGGAAACGCGGAGCTATTGTTGCACATTTCCCTTATTTATTTGCCTTATTATTCCCGGCCCACCATGTCAGCCACACATACCACACATTTCCATCAGGCCGAGCTTAGCGTCTCAGAAATGTCATCTTTTGTTGTGTGTCTGTGAAAGGACACGTCTCACGAACAAAACAGTTCGACTCAATTTGAAATTTCCACATTTTTGACTGTTTGCCCAAAAATTCTGCACCATGAATAAAAGTCAGCGTGATATGAGAAACATTCAGCGCCTTTGTCTCCTCAAGAAAGGCACATTTTCACTTTGTGTGCGAGAAGCAGGAACCCTGTGAAACCATGCCGGCTCCTCAGTGCACAGTGGAACAGCACTGTCAACAGTTTGTTCCTGTTTGCTTTCACTCTGTTCATTGCAGCTAATTATGACGTCTACTGTCTGAGCATGCCTCAAACCTAACACCGGTTTACCTGTTATACGTCCTCCTTAAACAACTCATGACACTGATGTTCTGTCTGCAGGTTTAAGTGACTTAAATCTTTGTTGTACCTGTGTCTGACTGTGAGCGTGAAAGGTTGTCTGTCTCTGTGAGTGACTGGTGACCTGTCCAGGTGTAACCCCGCCTCTCGCCCAATGACAGCTGGGGTAAGCAGTATGGATAATGGATGGATGAAAATGTTTAATGAATTAATTTTACTTCTCGAACACACATCAGCTGAGATTCTGCCTGCATCAGCCCACGTGAGGCTCCGGCTTCAGAGCTGACTCACAGTTTAACGCCTTTCTTCATCCTCTGTGAAAACATCAGATTTCCAAACAGTCACAGAAAGTAAAGTGATCCTCCTGCTCATGTGCAGTGGGCCTTTCTGTGTGGAGTCTGCATGTTCTCCCCGTGCATGCGTGGGTTCCCTCCTGTTCCCTCCTGTTTTTAATCACATGTACATATTTTGTATTACACATATTGTTTTTATATATTTTTATTGTTATTGCCTATTTTTTATCTTATTCTATTAAAGTCTTTTTCTAGTTCTGTGTTAATTGTTTTGCACCAAAATCACCAAAACAAATTCCTTGTTTGTGCGAACCTGAGTCTGTGAGTCCGTGAGTCCGTGAGTCCATGAGTCTGTGAGTCCGTGAGTCCGTGAGTCCGTGAGTCCGTGAGTCCGTGAGTCTGTGAGTCCGTGAGTCTGTGAGTCCGTGAGTCTGTGAGTCCGTGAGTCCGTGAGTCTGTGAGTCCGTGAGTCCGTGAGTCCGTGAGTCTGTGAGTCCGTGAGTCCGTGAGTCCGTGAGTCTGTGAGTCTGTGAGTCCGTGAGTGTGGAGATTGGGACTGGGCCGATGTCACCTGACCTCTGACACTTCCTGTATTTAGTCCCAACGAGAGTCTCTATTAGTGACGATCTCTGACCTTTAACGAAGACATACTGAAGGCTGTCGTGACTTCTGAACATTTTCCTCCGGCTTTTCGCAGTTTAAGTGAAGTTGAAGTGAGTGAACAGCCCACATGTTACACATCTAAACGTGTTTGTGAGGGAGGTTTTCAGTTTGGTATCAGTGAACTTTTGTTTGTTGTTTGGGGCGATGCTCATCTCTGAGGTTTATGACTAACTGCAAACTTTGAACTTGACTTCAGACTGTGTGGCTGGATTTACAAGTGCGTGAGTCACACACGATGTTACGTCGAGGCTTCCATCAGACCAGAGATGGAACAGGATACAAAGAAATGTGCACCAACAGTATGCAGTGTCCTCCTCCCTTAAGTAATTAATCTCAACATAAAAGAGTCTCTTGAAGTGTTCTGCAGCGACCACGCTCAGTTAATCACCCTGCATTTAAGCGTCCTTATATGGAACAGATATTGTTATACTGCTTCCTTTAAGAGAATCAAGGTTATTTTGTCTGAACTGCAGAAGTGAACAATCCAGAGGCACAGAGATGTGATGGAAACCAAAGAAATCAGCGGGAATGAGAAGTCTAAAAGAAGAAATCAGATCAAATCTCGATGGTTTCTCTGCACGTCGGTTTATTTCCGTCTGTTCTCGCCCTCTCTCACTCAGCCTCTTGTTACCTGTCTGAATCCTCCTCTCTTTATTCACTTTGCAGGAGATAGCACCTGGTGTAGTGCTGATAAATGAGGAGCGGGGCTCTGAGAAACAAAGTCACAATAAGACTAAGGAGAGGAACACAAAGAGGCGGGGAGCTGGTGCAGGTGTCACCACGGTGCGTTCAGGTGCGTTTGGGGAGGCGAGAAAAATGGATCATCAAACAAAACAGAAATCAGGTAGTTCTTGTGAAACGACCTCTGATTGCTTGTTGCTCCGAAATTCAGACTGCTATACTCTGACGTTATCACATCGTCACTGTGACTGCTGAATCACACGTGGCCCAGAACACTTACAGGAATAAAACAGTAAGACATCAACTCGCTGCCCTTTAAGAAACACGGCACTGCTTCTTACAAGCAAAGTCAAAGGGACAAGTAAAGACTGAAACAACACGGAACATTTAAAATGATTTGTTCATATGTAATTTCAAATATGTGGCGAGGAAAATACCTGAACTGTTCTTCACATTCATTACTGAGCTCCTGAGTGGAGCCAGGAGAGACGAGGCAGCTGCAAGTGACAGCTTCAACTGAGAAGAGACACCACAGAAAGAGACGGGGCTAAATAAAGTCCTGCTGAAGACAGAGGGCCGGCCGCCGCTCTCTCTTTATATACTGTATGTTTTGTTTAACTCAAGACAGGTGAGTTACCAACCCAGAGTGTAAAGACATCTGTAGGTGCTCCAGCTTTGTGTAGAAGTAGGGCCGAAGTATGTCAGAGATAATGCCCAACAATTCAAATAATAATAAAAAAGTATTAACTAACTTAAAGAACTTGTCTTCAGCGCGTACATAAGTGTTAATCATGTTCTCTCCTCTCATTCTTACCCAATCAAAAAACACGAGGCGTCTGAATTCATCACAGATATGTCTGCATGTGTCAATCAATCAATGTGTCGTTGTCAGGGCCGTTGCTATGACGCGATCTGGTTAGTGTGCATACAGCTGATCGGACAGCGAACGTGTGTTTAGGCTATGTGTCAGACACCGTTCTTCACGCAGCTCGGCTCTTAGCTGTTAAGCTGCACCAGACTGATGCATTTAACACAGCGCAGGCTGCTAGCTGAAGAGGCTGCTGGCTGAGTTACTGCTCGTCTATAAAACGTACGTCACAGTACGTCACACGGTTTTAAAGAGGGGGCTGTTTCTGCTGCGTGAAAGGCTGTAAAAGCCACCAATATCAAGTGGACATCCAAAGTGTAACATCGATATCAGTCTTCATTTCATCTTGACTCCCTTTCTAAATCTCCAGTTGGAGACTCGTTTGATCCAGCTTTGTTTTGTGTAGATGAGCCAGCAGTCAGAACGTATTTACAGCCGGTTTAAGGCCGTGTGAACAGAGTCCCTCTGAGAGGCCAGAGCCAAAGGTGACCCTCATTCTTCATCTGCTGCTCAGAGTCAGTCAGAGCCTGGAGGGGGGGAATTTCTGGACTTGCCAACTCCAATCTAATTTAGCCAGTAGAAGTGGAATTGGCAGGTGTCATTGAGGCACATGTGCACATGTATGGGAAATGATTGATGACACTGGGACCAAGCCAAACCACAGATGTGCACCTTCTGACAACAATGTCACACATGACTGAGACTGGTGTTCAGGCCCGGCTCTATCAGCTTACTAAGAAGTCTATTACCTGACTAGTTTTACACATAAACAGGTGTTTAAATCCAACGTAAGTGTCATCGATCTCGTGGTTTATTTTATTTGAACAACAAAAGGACAAAACTACAGGAAATGTAAAAGCAGCTGGGTCCAGAAGAGGTGATGAAACAGGTGTCTATTTTGTCCTGAACATCTGTCCTAAAGCTACTATTAAAAATGACATGTTAAATGTAATGTGCAGCAGTCATACAGTGCAGTCAAACGAAATGAAACGTAGGCAGTAGTGTTCACGGCGTAGCAGCAGGGGCCACCCGCTGCACGCCTGAACCCGACTCAGACTCAACATTCCTTTTTTTTTAAATCAGCTCCACTACACATTTCCTTTATCAGCCTACATGAGTCTCATGATTTACGTGTGACGCCTTGATCCCACAGGATCCGTGTCCGGCGCGTTCCGTCTGCGACGCGTTTCTGGTCCGTCAGACGGAGCTCGCCCAGCTCGCCCACAGGAAGTGTGTCTGATCCGCAGAGCAGCGGAGCGCTGGCCCAAGCAGCTGGATTCGCAAGATCGCGGGAGAACATCGCTGATGCGCGAGAATTGCGAAATCACGCGACAACATTGATGTTAAACAGGGCAACACCACCATTCTTGTGCTTCTAGCTGAGGACACGACTTAATTAAAAGTGATCTTTTTTCAAGATCTCAGTGTGTTGTTGTGAAATTGGAAACAAACGTGAGTCTGTACCGGTCTGTACATGGTGTTTTATTTTGAAATGACCGGATGCTGTGTGCTGTTTTCGTGTGTGACTTCCTGTTTGGAACGATCTGCTCTGTTCAGCTTGACGCGTGCTTGAAGCGGCCTCCGTCAAAAAAAGACCCGGCGCGTATCTTTAGCGGAGGAGAGCGCAGAGACGCTTCTGGGACGCGGCGGAGACGGGCCGCGGCGCGTGCTGTGGAATCACGAGCATTGACTTGGATGGGCGCGATCGACTCCGGAGGTCGCGGCGCACACGGAGCACGCCGGAGACGGATCCTGTGGGATTTGAGGGTTCAGTTTTCCAAAAGAGCTGACTGTCCGGACATTTACTGTAACATTCGGTGTAAAAGACGCATTTTTAATACTTTCTTGTGGGCTGCGTCTATAGACCAGTGAGACCAATAGACCAGTGTAAAATTCAGAGAGAGGTATTTTACTGTGTTACGGTATTTTACCCAGACGATGGCGTTATAATCGAGCTGAAGCTTCGTCACAGACATGCGGCGCCATGACCGACGAGGCTGAGCTCAACTACAAAGTGGACATGGTGAAAACAGACGGTCGGCTGCAATTTGAATGTGTTTTGAATGTGTTTCAAATTAAAATTGAAATAATACTCGTTTTTATTAATAAAAAGCTCTAGAAATCCGACCATACAAAAAAGTCAATCTAAAATAGTTTCAGTCATTTTTACTCAATCATTTACACAGTTATGTTTTTGGGTGAAAGTTGGCGACAGTCCCTGAAGACATGCAGTGTAATGAAGACTCTGATTTTTGATGTTAAACTGTCTGTCTGTCTTTTCACGTTTTAATCAGCAGGTTCATTTGTTTTGGAGCAGTTGAGCAGATTGTGGTGAAAACAATGTGACCGATGAACACTGAGGCTTCATTCTCATGCTGATGCTCCTGCAGCTCTGTGTACAACGATGCAGCTAAATAACCACAATGCAGAGGTGCTCGTTGACTCTGGGTCTTCTTGACTAATTTAGTGAATCTTTGACTTTTCAGGGGCATCCCAAGTGCAAGTTAGAAAGCCGCTTGGATGGTTGCCAAAATCTAGTAGTGACAGAAAAGTATGTATTTCCATTTCAGACTATCTGAGTGGTCCCTTTGCCCGGCGGGGTTCTCAGCAGATAACTGTTCTGCCCGTGTATCGATGTGTACGCTTTAGCCGGAGGTGCTGTCGCTGGGCTGCGTGGAGCCTTTAACCAAAGCTGCTGGGAAAGTTCAAAACGCTCCCAGCGGGCCGAGATATATGGAGAATAAAGCTCGTCATTGTGCTTTCACTGAGCAGTAGTGTCACTCTGACTGATACTATTTTCATAATAGATCAATGTGTTTCCCTGCAGCCACACAGCGATGACACAGTGTGCTGCGGAGTTTAGTCACTTCAACAAAGACATAAAGCTCTGTCTCCAACAAGCAGAGGTTACACTCGTTTATGTCCTCGATACCAATCCGTCACACTTCATACAAATCATTCTCCATTCTGCCACGAGCTGCAGCAGGTAGAACACTTGGCTACCGGCATTTTAAAAAGATTTCTGCTGCAAATGTTGGTGAACAGCAGCCGGAGCCGCGCTGACCTCGCACTCGAGTGTTTTACAGCAGAATAAAAAAATACTGAATTTTTAAAAAGTGCTGTTTGTAAAGTCACTTTAACCATTGTGGAAGGAGAAGAAAAGTCTGATAATCAGGCTGTGTTGAATGCTGAGCAAGCCCCCCTCACACACACACACACACACACACACACACACACTGTCAGAGTCCTTCAGCGGAAACAGCTTTTCCTCAAGAGCTGCCTTCCAAAAACACTTAACAAGAACAGAAATTGGCAATTCATTCCTTTTTCTTGTTCATTTTTCCCCGCTCGTTTTTTATTGATCGCAATCACTTGTTCCCTGCACGTGTTCAAATTGCAGAGCGGGTTTTTGTCCTTTTTCTCCAACTGCGAGAAGAATAGCCTAATCAAGGCAAATTGGTGCTAATCTTCTCGCTCTTTAACGGGAGATTTAGAGAGAAATGCAGAGCAAAGAATCGCAACAGAAATTAACAGGATAGACGGGGAAATATGTGGAAGCGCGAGGCTGACAGACAATGCAGAGACACAGATGGAGAGACGGCGAGAGTTCAACCTACCAACTTGTTGAGTGGTCTAGCAGTTGAATGGCACTGGTCTGCTGCCAAACTGTGTCATTCCCTTCTGTGCTTCCAAATCTGAAGGCAGAGAGAAAGACGAGGAACAGTGTGAGAGCAGAAACAGCTGAACAGGCGCACACCCCAGAACCATCTCACCGCCCTCAAAGAAGCTGCTTCTAATCCCTCGTTCTACAGGGAGCTGTTATTACCACAGGGCTGAAAACAAACAGTATTATCACCACGACTGAAAACACAAACTGGACTCACATGATAACGTGATTCTGCAATAATTCATCTGGTCATTTTTAAGCCCCAAAACATGACACGTGGTTTTAACCTTTGACCTCAAAGTGTATTTACTGCACACTGTCTCTGCATTGCTTTAAATGGTTGGAATAGCAAAGCAAAACCAAAGTTCAGTAACTTTAATGCTGCTGTCTACTGTCAGCTCTGTGAGAGTGTCAGGCTGAACACACTGAAAGTCTGTTTGTTTGATCTGAATCAAAGACCGAATCCTTACAAAGTTGCATTTTGCCTCCTGGTTTGTCAGCTTTTACCAGCGGGACAAAAGTTTTGATGCACGAGGAAGCCGCTCTCTGATTGGTCAGAGCCACGCGGGAGAAGCGAGAGAGAGAGAGAGAGAGAGAGAGCACACTCCTCTATACACTGAACACGATCGCAGACTTTAATGTTTTGTTGTGTGAGTTTTAAACGTCTCCGTTGGTTCTTCACTGAACAGTTTGTGTTCTGTGAAACTGTTTGGTTTCTGTCCTCGTCGCTCCCCCACGCTTGTCCTCTGCTCATCTCGCTGCCTGGCTGCGTGTCTGTATCTACAAGTGTCAGCACCTGTTAACAACCCACAATGCACTGTGTTTTGGTTTGCTTTCTGCATTAGGTCCTACTTTATGTTAACCGGACCGTGGTTCGTTTGGAAACAGACCGAGTCCCGTCTTGTCTGGCGGACCATGGTCCGGTGGTTTGGTCTGTGTGTTCTCACCTGTCCAAACCAACCATAGCTGTCAGGTGTGAATGCACCCTCAGATTTGCTATTATAAAGTGATGTCGTATTAAGTTGATTCTTTTTTGTCAATTAAACTTTACATTATAATTTTCATTTACATCATTGTTGTCGCGACACCTCTGTCGTTGCCTCGAAGACAATCAGATCAATATTTTCATCCTAAACAGATTCTCAGGACTTCCTGTCCTGGATTACAATTATATCCGGGGATGATCCAGGACCGGCGGTGCAGGTTATAACATGTATACATTCTGATCAATGTGGGATGGGTTGCGGTCGTTGAAATAATACATCATTAATGAGGGAAATATTCATCACATTTTATGAAATGTGAACATGGCTTAAACACTTGTGGCGATCCCTCGGCAGCAGAAACAATGAGTGCGTCTCGTGGGGAGACAGCGTGCATAATTACACGCGCGGCACAGCGGATCAGGATCTGCTGTCACTGATGTTCTGTGTTGTTCTACACGTCCAAGAGGCACAAATTATTTCAGAAGCTAAACGGTGAACTTGGTTTCCCTGGAGAGTTTCCTCTGTCCTGACAAGTTCATAAAGAGTTTATGTGTCCCGCGATGTTTGCTGCAGTGATGTCAACGTGCACAAACGTCTACAATCACTGAAAGCAGCCTTTAAAGTCATTTTGTGACGTAACGAGGAAGAGATGTGTGATGAGCAGAGAGATCCAGGCGAGAAGGATTATTGCTGATAATCAGATTTACACAATTCTTTTTTAATACTCAACACTAAGAAAAAGCGTCATTAGAGGGAGTAATCTTGTTATTGCAGGTTAAATATTGTATTAAAGATGAGAGAAATAGATGAACATACAAAATGAAAAACATGATCCTGCTCGAGGTTTTGATTTTTTTTTTTGCTTTGACAAACTTTCTTTTAAAATCAATACATTTTTATTCTCAAAGGGCAAAAGAAAAGTTTCTGACGCCGGGCACAAACACCGACAGAACGTCTATTGTTGATATTTTAACTGCACTCCTAACACACAAGAACTTTTCACAGTAAAGTTGAAACATCTGCTTTTATAAATCTTTAGATATAAAAAGAGAAAAGGCTGAAAACTTTCCTGACAGAAAAACTCCTCCTGCAACCAGAGGTGGTCTGTGTCCAGCTTCCTCTCCGTAAGGTCACTAATAAATGAGAATGAATATTTAATTTTTCCATGAATTTCTATATTGTTTGAGTCTGAGAGCACTTGTCTAAGTCAAGGTTAAATACATAAGAGGAGATGAGACGGTGCACACCTCTAAACTTTGACTTAAGTGACCGCGTGTCTCAGATTGTTATTCTGTTTGAGCCGACAGGAGACGCAGGCGTGGCCGACGGAGAGGGGCCGAGAGATGAAGCGACTCGTGTATCTTAAAGTGATCAAATACACACGTGCACACACACACACACACACACACACACACAGCAGAGACTGGAGAGGTCCAACTCTTCAATGTGACATTGAGCTAATCAGATTTGAGGGAGGAAAGTGTTTGATAAACAAATTGCTCTCTCTCCAACCGACCCCCCCCTCTCTGCTAGGCCCCCCTCCCCCCACTAATCAGTAGAAGAGCCTTTAGAGAGCAGAGACAGATTCGTATTTATTCACTAATTCATGTCAACAGCCAAATCTACTCCATGACGTTGAATAAACAACTATTTACCCAAATCCACTCTGCACATGGAAACGCCAACTCCTCCACAAAAGCCACAGAGCATGTTAGCAGCAGGGCGCCGTCAGCACGGGGGGGGGGAATAATACTGTTGATATGCACGTTACAACACAAGCACGTCAGTGCACCGCATACTACACACTGCACACTACACACTGCACACTACACACTGCACACTACACACTGCACACTACACACTACACACTGCACACTACACACTGCACACTACACACTGCACACTAAACACTGCACACTAAACACTACACACTGCACACTACACACTGCACACTACACACTGCACACTAAACACTGCACACTACACACTACACACTGCACACTGCATACTACACACTGCATACTACACACTGCACACTGCACACTACACACTGCATACTACACACTACACACTGCACACTGCACACTACACACTACACACTGCACACTACACACTGCACACTGCATACTACACACTGCACACTACACACTGCACACTAAACACTGCACACTGCACACTACACACTGCACACTACACACTGCACACTGCACACTACACACTGCATACTACACACTACACACTGCACACTAAACACTGCACACTAAACACTGCACACTACACACTGCATACTACACACTGCACACTACACACTGCACACTAAACACTGCACACTGCACACTACACACTGCATACTACACACTGCACACTACACACTGCACACTGCATACTACACACTGCACACTGCACACTACACACTACACACTGCACACTACACACTGCACACTAAACACTGCACACTGCACACTGCATACTGTGTACTGCACACTGCACACTGCACACTGCATACTACACACTGCATACTGTGTACTGCGTTTGGCGGTAGTCTGTAGTACGGAGCTGTTCAAATGTATTTTGAAGTAAACAGCCCGCAACGGCAAAAAGCTGCTTCTTTAGCTATAGCGCCCCCTTCTGCTGAATGCTGCTGCTGTCTGTGCATTTCAACTGCCGCTGTGACGTTCCAGCGCTTTGCATTGTGGGATACAGTAGGCGAGGTAGACTGGTCCGATGCATACTGGAGATTTTTCCCAGATCAGTACGACATCCGGGTGTTTTTGGCGTACTGCACATTTTGTTCTTGTTTGCATACTACATACTACACTTAGGCCACATCAGTACGTACTGCTTGTATAGTATGGCATTTCCAAAACAGCCAAAGCCTGCACACGTCCTCCATGTTACAGACAAATCACTACATTTTGATCCCTCCCTCCATAAGCCATACTTGTAAATTCTGCACTCCAAAAGGCCAACAAGCACTGCGATTGGACGGTGGTTAACCATCCAAAAGGTTGAAGACGTCACAAGAATGATTTAAGCTGCAAGCAACGATGAAGCAGCCCTCGCACCCTAACCGGTTGGTGGAAGTGACCCATGATAAAAAGTAAAATCACTGTTTTAGTCAGTGGAGTCTGGCAGCTTCCCGTACATATGGAACATGTAACGGAGTGGAGAGTCTCAATACGATAGAGAACGTCTGCCCAGGTTCAAAGTTCCTGAATTTCCCTTTTTAACCTTAAAATAATGAACATAGCCATGATAAACACAGCAACAGAGAGATAAAGCAGCAATGTGGCCTATTCCATCTGTTAAGGGAGCTTTAGAGACTCACCCAGCAGCGGGGAAACACTTCACACCTGCAGAGTTTCACGTTCACCATGTGCTGACTGGTCTATTCTTCTTCTTCTGTTCTAATCCCACGAGCAAAAATCTAGTACCAAAACATCAGTGCGTTCCCCGGATGAAAACCTAGATAATCTTCAAACCAAATTTAGTTTGCTTAAAAGAAAAATGTAAGAATAATGTTTAACAACAATAATTATAAATCGAGTATCTTCAGGTAGGTCGGACTCAGAGATCACGTCCCCCTACAAAATGAATAAGTAATAGAGATCTGTTGGTGATACAGAGGAGGTCCAACAGGCATGTGGTTGGCACTGCTGCAGCGATAATGAGGCGCATCACTCTGTCACCTCTCCACCTCTTTAACGCACGACACCTGCATCACCTTACAGCTCGCCTACACCGCAGCTAAATATTCTGTAGGTCCATCTGTCTCCTTCTGCAGCTCACAGTCCTTACATACAATATTATCCAGCTGTATAACTGCAGTTCAGTGCTACATGAAGTTCCAATATAGAGTTTATTAGTTACCGTTAAGGCCAAACAATGTTACCATAGGAAGTTCTTGTGTGTCAAACGAGTCCCTTACAGCAGCACCTTAATACCAGTGTTGTTGATACACTAAAAACACATACATGCTCAAAAACACAACTGATTTATCGTTCACTACTAACAAGAGTTGAAGCAGTCCCTCCAGGAGATTGTAGCAGCCTAATATTCCTGATTTCGCAGCAGCTTTTGAAAGAGTTGCAAAGCAAGTTGTGATGTTTTGAGGCTTTTCTTTTCAGTGTAACACTTTGCACATCCAGGGTGAGCGACTGGGACAAACACTCCTATGAAGACTATTCTATCTCTTGTCTGAGCGAGCGGTCCTCTGACATCACTTCCGGGCGATTTCTGTGACAAGACGCCGAATAAAAAGTGTAAAACCTGAAAGAACGCCACGAAACGTTTGTTCCCACTGCACATGCACATTTACTGCCGTCCATCGGAGACTCGACACGTTATTTAATACATTCACGCTGTTCTACTGTTTACTTTGTGGACGGCTAACAGGTCTCAGCACGGAAACATGGATCAATGATCACAAGAAAACGTCGAGTGTTGGAGTTATTATTGTGGATACTGTCACGGCCCCGTGCCCTCTACATTAAGGTGCACGCAGAAACACACATTTCATAACAACAAGCCGGCTGGGGGGTCTGTGCTAAGTGTTAGCATAGCATGATTTCATATTGATGTTTAACAAAGAACTAGCACACAAAGACTATAATTTTATTCACTGTTTAAATGTTTGTCAGGTGTAACAGCCGTTGTTACCTGTTGCTCCTCGGCCATGCTTACACTCCAGGGTTCAGACCAGGAACTGACCAGCTGAAGGGAGGCATGCCATTGGCTTAAAAAGGGCTGTTCCCTGTGGAAGGATCCACGTTTGGTAGAGGTGGAGGGGTGTTTGGTATCATTAAAATAAGGACTGTTATTTAAACTATATTTTGAACAGGTATTTACCTGACAGGTTTTATACGTACGTATATTTGGATCTCTCGCAGACAAAGTGTTTACTTCCTGTGGCCTAATTGTTTTTGAAGTGACTGTGACTCTTGGTACCACCCAGCACTTAAAGGGGAGGCTGGAGGCCTCGAGGGGTCTGGTTGTCTAAAGAGAAGTGAAGAGAAGCACAGAGCGTGAAAAAGAACGCAGACTTTGGGGCCTTGTAGAGAGCAGTCGTTTCTGTGTTTTCACTGTTTGTATTTTGTTTGTCTTTAAGTATTATTTTTCTCCAGTTTCATTTTTGCCAGGCATGAACTGTAAATATTGCTGCATGGGATTGTTGGATTTGTTTCACAGCAAATAAATTCACTGGGGTTGTATTTTCTGATTCATTTTGAACTACTGGGCCATCCTGACAGATACACCGAACAACTCATTAAAGACTCTGTGGCTGCAGGCTGGATTAGGAAGCTCGTGAAGGAGAGACGATCACATCGAGCCTCGTCTCTTATCGTGCAGCGTCCCAGAGATGTTAGAGAAACAGTCAAATAGTTGTGTAGCAGCACTTCCGCTTCCCTGGTGGTGACGGTTAAGGCTGCTTTAAATCTCTCTGTTCGCTTTGATTCAAGGAAATTTAACAGAGAAAGGAATCGTGTCCTGAGAGCAGCAGCAGCTCTACACCTGGAAACTGGAACCTTTCTAAAAAACGAAAGGATTAGCTTCTCCTGCGCCACTGTTGTTGACAAAGTTGATATCAGATGACCTGTTTCCTTTTGATTTTGATTGGTCGGTGGGGGAAAAGAAACATTGACGAGCGCTGCAGTGCTCCAAAAGTTAAACTATTTTCAACTGAGAGAACAGTTGAAGCTGAGCGCGTTTTAGCGCTGAGGACGAGCTGCATTGGTTTGGATAGAAAGCTTCTTGTGGACACAGGCCCTTACATGAAATGAAAGAAAAGCCTTTAAAGGTCTTTCTGTTGGTCAGTTTAAAGTTTATGTGTTCAGGAGTTGCGATTGGAAAGAAGTGGCGGTACAGACGAGCCGCGGGAATTTCAAAATAAAGGTATATCTTAAAGATAAGGATATGGATCAATGTTTTATTAGGTTCATTATTATTGAACAGATAAAATCAAATACAATGATATGAAGATATAATCTCAGGCATTAGCTGAACTGAATGTAAAAGCCTCATGAGACAGTTGCTGATTTAGTTATTGAGAAACGCCTGGACGCTGTTGTTCAGTATCAATGTTCCAAACCTTAAAAAACAATTCAAGTGTTTACAACTCATCATCCATCTCATAATTCATCCCTTTATTTTGCTGTACATCTCTCTGTCTGTGAATCCACTCATCTGTTGATCTGTGTTCTGGATCTCTCTTAGCACGAGGCCTTCTCCGCTCTGCCAAAGAAGCAGGATAACATTCTGCTCGTAGGAGGGCTGGCTGAGCCGCGCTGTTCCTTTTCCATATTTATGACTGAGAGGTGTGTGAGGAACCGCTTCCACACCCCCTCCCACTTCATGTCTTCCAACTATCTATCCATCCATCTGTCCGTCCCTCCGTGCTACCTGCTGATCAGTGGGTTTTTCCACTCTGCTCCAAGTACATCTTTGATGTGTTTCACATTAAATCAGAATACCGTGTTCTTGTTTTTATTTCACAACCTGACGAGTTGTTTCACAGCAGTCCACGCTCATTATCTCTATAACTGATGTTACTCCATCACTTCTGTGACAGTGAAAGGAACCTGATGTTTCTGTCTGTTCTGACTTTCTGCTGTTTCTCAAGTTGTAATGAATCAGATACATGAAAAGTGTCAGAAAGAAACACAATGGAACAAGTTAACCAGTCAGCGACCTTTAACCTTGCTATAAAGTGCAGCTCAACACAAAATGGACCATCATGGTCTTATCCCTAAAAATATGTCACAAATATTACTAAGGTTCAGTAAACATCTAATTAATCTCAATAAGCAGATGCTAGACAGGGGCAACATGTTGGTGTCATAGACCTGTCGGTGCACGTCAGAATCCATCCACTATCACCTGACCATCACCGAGTATTTCATTCATCTCTAACAACCAACTCCGTTCTTGTCTTAAGTTTCCCGTCAGACTGTGAACAAAGACCAGCGCATGGAAGGACAGATCATCAGAAGCCCCCTCGCTTCAGACGTTAGCTGTGAAATGTGCAGCTCCTGAGCTGTCGCTTTACTGCTTGATTGCCAAACCAATCAATGTACATCCAACGACAGAAAGGAAAGTATTCAGAGCACATGGTATACTTTGTATCTATGTGTGATGTTAAACTTAAAATATGCATGCTGTAATCATGCAAATCTGTGAAAAGTAGGTTAAATCAAGTGTTCTTCTCATAATTGTCTCTGCTTATGATCTATGGTTTGCAAATATTTGACTGATGAGGTGCTACAGCCGTCTGTGTGCTCAGTGACTCAGCTCTCTGTCAGCGGGTACGTCCTCCTCCGGAGCCACAGCTAAAGCAATGATCGTTTGTTAAACCCTTAAATGACCCCTGTTTGTAACGTGCAACCTCCTGTTGCCGTGACGATCATGACTCTCCAATGATGATTGAAATACCCGCAATTGATGTCTTTTCATATCAATGGAGAACACTTTCAATTTTTTTTTCTCCTTTTGATGGAGTAAAAAGTGACCTGTTGTGATGAGACTGTGCTCAGTCTGCTGTTTGCATCTGCTGACGGCCTCGCCTGGAGTGACTCTCAGCACCAACACGTTCAGCAATACCTCTGATCAGCTCCCTGGAGATCGATACCTAGTGTGAGATCATGAAGTAGTGCAAAGGGCTGCACCATTATGGCCAAAATGATAATAACGATTATTAATAATCATCATTAATCATTTATTAAAAACGATTTTTTTAAATGAAGTATATTTCAGGTTTCAGGTCCATGCTGACGCTGGAGGAGGACGGGGAGCAGCTCGTTCTTCCTCTCGGCCTTCACACACTCATCATGCTGCACTTTGTTCTGTTCTTTCAGCTGCTTCAACAAGTTAGTCGTGTTGCTTTGCGGCG
The DNA here is from genome assembly GCF_022749685.1 of Semicossyphus pulcher. Lineage (NCBI taxonomy): Eukaryota > Metazoa > Chordata > Actinopteri > Labriformes > Labridae > Semicossyphus > Semicossyphus pulcher. The sequence continues at coordinate 1,353,009 of NW_027211701.1, forward strand.
CAGACGCAGGTTTCATGACCTCTCTGCTGATTATTGTTTCTTCTTCACATCGCTCGCCCTGAACCTGAAACACCTCCAAACAAGCGCTGACGAGCCGCTTCAGGTTTAACGAGTGACTCGCTCTCTTCCTGTTCTAGCGTGACAACAAGCAGCGTTCAAAACGAGACTGAGCGTTCGTCTCCTACATGACACGTTGGCACAAACAACACTTCAAAGACGTAACAGAGAAGTCTATTTTTAGCTTGTAATTGTAAACAACAAAGAGGCATTCACGAGGACAGCTCCGTATTCTCTTCCTGTTTTCAAAAGATGCTGTAACCATGACAACAACAGACGCATTCGGCTGAAAGTCTCCAGTTAACATGGTGACTGGTTGAACCGAAGCACCGGTCTCTGTTGTTTACTCCGGTGTTTTATTTTGAAACGACCGGATGCTGTTTTTGTGTCTGACTTCCTGTTTGGAACGATCTGCTCTGTTCAGCCTGACGCGTGCTTGAAGCGGCTGCATCTTCAGTGGAGCACAGCGGACGTGCCGGAGACGGACCGCGGAGCGTGCTGTGGAATCACGAGCATTGACTTGGATGGGCCCGATCGACTCTGGAGGTCGCTGCTGCGCCGGTGGAATTTAGCTGTTACAATCGCTTCTTTTGTAAAACCAACATTCTGAAAATGACAAATTGATCCATCGTTGCAGCTCTTGTTCCACGTGAAGTAGTTGGCCGTGACCACGATCTTTGACTGAGACGTTTTAGTTGCCTTATGATCATCAGTACCGACAAAGGTAGACAGATATGTGTCCTATGTAACATGCTCCAAGAATCATCAGAAAGACGTGACAGAACATAAAAGAGCAACATAAGGACGGTACATTAATGTGAGTGTTAATCCAGTGAGCGGCACTGTTCTCTGTATTCTTTAGCTCATTTTAATGAACATTTTGTTTAGAATAATAATATATTCTAAAGAACAGTTGGTGGTCTTGGATACTTTCTATGCATATAAAGACGGTTATTAAAAAGTTCTGTTTCCTCTCCTGATTGGCTCGAGGGTTAATGACCAATCAAAGGAGAAGAAAAACAAACGAGGATACAGCCTACACACAATCAAAGAGGAACAAAACACACTCTTTACATAATAAGATGGTGAAACACATCATCTTCTCAATCAAACACAGCAGACAAACAGTTATAATGATGCCGTTTAACCCTTTGATGACTGCCTCCTCCTATATGAGAATTCAGCTGGCGAGCCGTTGTTGTGTTCAGGCTCCAAGAAGATATAAGATTCAGACAGCTCCAACAAAACAATGGTAAATAATGCAACGTGTCTGGACAGGAGTGGGACTGCAGCAGCTGCCCTGGAAGCTGCACAATATCAAACGCAGAGGCGCCAAAAGTACACACACTCCTGACCCAACCACAAGCACACACACTCGTCTTTTTATATACTGCATATATAACACACTGATGGACACAACAGGGAATTGACTTGTCTATGTGTTGTTTAGGTTGAACGGCACACGGTGATGCAAAGTGAAAATAAAATGAATCAAATGCATTAAAGCTAAAGTAACAAGTTTAAAAATGTGTGTGGCGACAGGAAGTAGGAGACAGTCAGCTTTCCTCTCACCGGGCTGGTCACGCTGATTAAACATACATTATTACATACCGTTATCTATGATATGACATACGAACATACCGTATAAATAATGTCTGTCTATTTATTGGAATAACAAAGGTGATTTCTCCTGCACTCTTTACTTTGTCACGTGGTTAAAGTTGGAGGGGAGTTTCGTTTCTTTAGAAAAAATCGACAACATATTTTTTGCTTATTGTACATGGCACACTGCATTTATCTGGTATCACTTCCTGTGTTTTTTATATTGCAATAAATATTGCAAAATTGCAGTGTCATTTTTTTATCAAAATCATGCAGCCCTAAAATGTAGGAGGTAAAAGCAAAAACTTCACAAAATAAATACCTGAAAACTTTACTCAAGTAGTGTAATAAAGTATTTGTACTCTGTTAGCTACTTCCCAACTCGGGTCAAGTCAAAAGACATGTCTATATGTTCAGCATGTAAGATGTTATGATACAGAAAGAGAGAGTAAGTCAGGCTGGGTAAATAAAGTTTACATTATTACTGCACAGCACACGAAGGATTGAGCTCAGCTTGAGCTGCTGTCCTCAAGAAGAGGAAGAATCAGGGGAAGTAATGGGTTTAAAATGACTTCTGATTGACCTTTGGCCTTTCTTTAATTCAGTAGTGTCGTAGAGAAACGCAGTGCAGGCTGCAGATGAGAGTGCATCTCTGCAGATCACAATTACGATCAGATCATTCTGAGATCAAGTCCAGTGGAAACATGTTCATTGAGCTGCACGCGAAGGAAGTGATAAAGGTTATCGAACACTTTCAGCGCTGTGGAGCGATGCTTCCACGTACGGATCATCCTTATGATTGCACTCGCACTCGAACACACGTGATGAATAATAGTAAAAGCATTCAACAGAGGTGAAATAAAAGCAACATGGTCGTGAAATGTGTTTGAACTCTGCTGCTTGTGACGTGCGTTCTGATGACATCACAGAAAGCAGCTGATGGAGATGTAACCGGCCCGGCTCATGATGACAAAGACATGTGACACCTCCACATGTTCTGCTATCACAGAGGAGGGAGAACTCGTCTTTACTTATTAGGAACCTTTCAGACAAACATGCAGCCTAACGTGAAACGCACACGGAAAATACGAGCAAAAATGTATAATTGCAAAGTTATGAAACAGAAATGGTTGACTGACCTTGAACGGCTCAGAAGGCTGCAGGTTTTTGTGTTGTCACAGATTAACTGTCTGCAGGCTGCAGTCGCTGCAGAGAGGAACTTTTAATTCGACAACAATCCAACTCGTTTAAGATATTTCACTAATTAGGATCAATTGTTGCCTTTAATTAGTTTGTTTAAGCTAATTTCAAACCATTTGTTAGCAGCATAACAAGCTCTGTAGAGCTGTGTGAAACATAGCGGCTGTAAATAAGGACAGTGAAGTGAGTGGCTGAAGGCTGAGAGCTAACAGACGTCACAGTTCTTAACATTAATGTGCTGCTTTGATATCGGATTGTTGTTCGCCGCCTGATTTAGGTTTTAAATCGATCTGATGCCGATAACATGATCTGCTTCTCAGCAGGTGTTTTCAGGCTGCAGCTGTCTCGTGCGTTTCACCGTCACCGTCTTCCACTCCGGTGTGTCTCTGTTTGAGATGTTGGAATGAATGAGACGTGCTGCTGCTTTTAGTTTCGTCTAACTTTACAGCAGACGGTGGTTTGATCGAGGGCGGAAGCTGGACCACGTCCAGGCGACTTCCACACCTCCATGCCGTCATGTTGGCATTTTACCTGCAAATCTCCATCTGAAGCGACTGACAAACTCGTATCGCCAAATAAAGCCCAGTTCTACCTCCCGGTGGTTTTGCTGAGGTCATTTACCTCCTTATAAGTCGATAATGCATCCGCCAACAATACGTTGTGCATCAGTTATTCATGCCGAGGGTTCCTCCATGTATTTCCTCTGGCAGTCTGTTAACACAAACACCGCTGGCACTGCTGGAAGTTTTGTCTAATCTGACAAAGAGTTTTGTTGCAGATCTTCTTGTTTGTCGTCTAACCTGAAGCTGCAGAACGATTTCACAGCTTTCTCTGAGGGCTGTAGAAAAACACTGAAGTGGCGGAGGCAGGCGGAGGCAGGCGGAGGCAGGCGGAGGCAGGCGGAGGCAGGCGGAGGTGAAGTGAACGTACATTAAACTGAATGAACTCAGTAACAGAGCAGTGACAGCACACGCTTTCTCTCTACATTCAAATGTTCCGTCTTATTGACACGGTCTCCTTATTCTACGTGAAGCCCTTTCACTGTGTTTTCTGTGTTTGTTCAGAGCCACATGAAGGTTGTGAGTGTTTTCCTCCCTGCCTCCTCCTCTTCCTCAGTCGCGTTCAGAGCGGCGTCTCCTCGTGTGAAGTTGATTATGATAATAGACGGGTGATTGTCACTGAGGACAAAAAAACGCTGTTGTAATTGTTCATCAGTGAGCAATAATTTTGACTTGATTTGAAACGGCTGGTGTGTGCACGTGTGTGTGTGTGTGTGTGTGTGTGTGTGTGTGTGCACGTGTGTGTGCACGTGTGTGTGTGCAGGCCTGCTTGACACACACACACACACACGTGCACACACACACACACACACACACACACACACACACACTCTGACAGAAGCAGTGAAAGAAGAAGGCAGGACACTGGCTGAAATTTGAGATCTCTCAGAGAGAGATCACAGAGAGACACAGAGAGACACAGAAATGGAACAGCTCACTGATGATTTATTTATATTTGCATAAAAAGCATGTTTGTTTATAAAATGATGTCATTCAGAAAGGTGTACCTGCGAGCGGTGTGTGTACCTGTGCCTACAGTTTTGTAAACTTGTGCACTTCAGTTCGTATCTGTAAGCTTCGTTCTGTAGGCGTCTAACTTTTTGTTCTCTTCCTGCAGACTCAGTTTGTTAACTTTAATTCAGACAGGTTTGCAGTCTTATTCTGCACTTCCATGGAAAGACTTTCACACGGGCTCAAGGAAAACGGCAGCTGTGGTGGACGAATGGACAGAAATGTGAAAAATGCACTGTTTCGACACCACCGGAGCCGAGGCAGCGTGAAAACTAACTTCGTACTTCGTATAAACACAAAACTTTATTCACAGATTTTGTGGAGAAAATATTTCCTGCCTGATATAAAACGTAACATCAGCTCATCCAGATATAAAAGTCCCCGTCCTGCAGAACGGCTCCACATGTGGACAAAGTGTGCCCGTGTGCCGGGTTAAGGCCTCGCACAGCCCCGGACCGATCAATCTCCTGATTATAATAATAATATATTAACAGATTATATTTACAGACAAATACATTATTCACACAAAAGGTGGAATTGTCGTCATGATCAGTGCCCGTGTTGCCAGATGTACGATAACGATCGTATTTGTACGAAATGTTGTCCCTCTGTACGATCCATAACGCCAAAAAAGGCCGAATGTACGATCATGTTGCCCTTTCAAAGAAACCCACGATTACAGTTCAGCGCTGCATCTGTCACTCACTGCAACACAGTGGAACGCTCTGAGGCTGCTCTTCACCAACCAGTGTAGATATGGTGCTTTTATTTTGAAGGGTAATAACAGAAGGAATGATTGTGTAATGGGCTGCAGCTGACTCTGTTGTGTGAAGCGTACAGTTGCCATCTCGTTGGCAACCCTTTATTGTTTTTTTTCATACGTACGACACGATCATTTTAAAGCTGCAGAACGATTTCACTGTGTTTTCAGTCTGGCAACACTGATCAGTGGAAACTCAGAGCAGGTCCCACCAGCTCTCTGCAGACGGTATATTTTCTCTCTCACTGCGCGCTGCTGTTAGCGCTGCTGTTAGTGAATTAGACACTTTTTGCAATGAGCTTCATTTTCATAGAAAGGGGTCAAATTTGCATCAAATGTTCGCATGATGATTCATTTAAATACATGCAAACGGCACCGGAGCACAGAGGCGCTGTGCTCTGCAGCAGAGTTCGTGGTGCATTTAACCCTCTGCGTGTGCTTCGACAGGTAGGCGGAGTTATTTGTGCAGGTTAAGTGGCGCAATACTTTAGTGAATGAGGCCCTTCTTTTTTTGTTGCACATGCCAAACTGAAAAACATGTATACAAAAACATGTACACTTCTTTCCTTGTTTGTAATTAAGCACACATAATTCATAATTTGCTATTTGTTGAAAGGTAACTTTAGTTTTTCCTCTGCAACATTTCTAACCTCAGTGAAGCTTTATTTTTACAGAGATGATGCAGTTAAACTTAAAGTTATAACATGTTGTATCGTTTTGTAATTCTGTGCATGTTGTTTAAAGGGAAATACAACATATTTATATAATCAGATATATAATCATTCTTATTATATAATACTAAACGCACATAATAAGCTGTTGTTTGGACTCAACATTAAACCTGCAGTTTAGTTTTGGTCAACGTGCTGCGAACATTCAATTTCTCTGTTTCTTGTTTTTTTTTTTGTTATTAACTCCCTGCATTTTATTTTGTTGCCTTGGTTACCATGCTCACTTTGTTCCATCACACACACACACACACACACACACACTGTGCATGCATATAGAAAAAGGCACAGACCCTGAAACCCACTCGCTGACTGAACCTCTGAGCACAGAGAGGTGACCGTGTAATGGCGTCAACGCAACAGCTGACGATGACCTCACATGACCCTTGAGGTTGTCATGGCAGCGTCAGCCTTGTTCGCACAACAACAGCACAGCACTCCATTACTGAGCAACATCATTTATTTATGAAACCTTTACTTGACAGGCCTGCTGTGTGTGCGAGGAGGGATTTCTGTCTCTCAGAAAGACGTGCGAATGTGGATACTCCTGCAAGGATTGTTGGTGTGTACTCGTGTGCGTGTGTGTGTGTGTGTGTGTGTGTGTGTGTGTGTGTGTGTTATGTGTGTAAGTCAGTGTACCCGCATGCAAAGGCTCGCCACCATTTAAAAGGCTGAAACCAGTCTGAGGCTCCTGTGGGGTTGGACTCATAGCGAGGAAAGTAGGTGAGAAGTGAAATGGAGTGATTTCCATCTTTGTAATTTATGCACAGCGGAGCTTTAGCCTGATTGAGACAGTTTACTCCAGGCGAGAATATTAATGCTGAGAAGTCGGGACCTCAACATGTAATCAGTGCTGGGATTTTAGCAAGCAGGAATTTATACGAGTCAAGCTTTGATAATAAGAGATATTGTGATCGAGAGACATTCACTGGCTGTCCAAGATAAGTCCTTAATCTATAAACACATAGTTTGATCCGACACGCTGCTTTACACCAGGACAAGACAACAGGTGTGGGAGAAAAACAATGTGACACTTTGGATGAAACATCAAAGTCCAGACAAAAGGCAAAGGAAATGCTTGATGATGATTGTGATGGCACATAACCGGTTCATATTTGCCCTTAAAGACACGTCTGAAAACTGGACGGCATCTTCCTGATGTTGCTACTGTCCCCTCCTCCTCCTGAGCTGTGTCTGATCAACTCTCCTGCTGCTTCCAGCTCCTCGAGGCTGACCAGCGCCCAGTGTGATGAGCTGTTAGCTCGGGTCAGTACCAGGATTTGTCTGATGGACACCAACTACCGGCGTTCTGTTTCAGCTGTGGAGCGCCTGTCCGTCTGTCTCCGCTGAGTGGCAGTTTCACTGTATCTAGCAAGTCACACGTGGGCTGAGATCTGTCTCACTACAGCGCTATGAAGCCACAACAAACAGATGTTACTGAGATTTAATGACAATAAAATAAAGGATGCTGAGAGAACTACATCAGGATGCAGGTTTGTAAAAAGTCTGAGTTCATGCTTTGCGAGGTCTGTCTGCAAGACGACAAGAAGGCTACTTTAAAATGACTGTTTTTTGAATGGAGTTTGGTTTGACCATTTTGATTATGCAACCTTAGAAGGTCAGAAGAATCTCAACACTTTCACGCAGTTTCACACAAATTTCTTGCACAAGTTTTTCGAGCCACACCAATAAGTGTGATCCAGTGACCAATGTGTGAGAATTTGCATTATTCTCGTTACCTGCACTAATTTGAGTCACCAGGCTCAGTTTGCAAAATTACAGTGACTTTGTTTGTAGTTATGTCGCCCAAAACATTAGTTTCACCTTTGGCCTGACGCACCTTGCTTGTTTCAAGTCACCTCGAGTCATTTCAGGTAGTTTGTAAATACAGAAACAGAGAAACACTGATTTTAAACGTGTCAGTGTTTTTACAGGTTCCGATCACAGAGTCTGTTTGGAGGCCTCCGCTGATTATTCGGCTCACAGTTAAATCACAGCCCCGCCTGATGTGCTGTGTCCGCTGAGGAGGAGCACTGGAGAAACCCTGATTCTTAACATGAAATCCACTCATTCAGTGATTGAAGTGCAGATGTTATTAACTACATAACACAAAGCAACGCAGCATCAGTGCAGGCCATGCTCCTGGGCTTTGCAGAGCTTGTGCTGCAGAGATGGAATAATTATGAAAGCATAATGTTGTGGAAACACTTTCATAACCAATCACTGATCTGCCTTTGAACAGAGCGGGTTGTGCAGCTTTGGTTTCACTTCATCTTTAAATAAAGACTGAGCAGCCATTAGCACAGCGCTGATTTATATTAGAGTAACAGTATATCACACAGCACAAACTGTGACCTGCCTACCTGAGATGTTATAGACACTGCATGTGTGTGTGTGCTGGAGAGTGTTGATAACCTTGTGTGTGTCCGCTCCCTGTCACTATCTTAGGCGCCTGCAGTCTGAAGGAAAGCATCTGGTTTCAGCATCTGGACACACACACCCACACACACACACACACACACACACACACACACACCCACACAGATAGGAAGTGTATATGATAGAGTCAGCGAGCGGACACCAAGAAGGTTATCTGTGATCACAGCCTGCAGGTATGGCACACATGTACACTTAAACACACACGCACATAATAAAGTGACAAACAGTCAAAGGCAGTGGCACACACACACACACACACACACACACACACACACACACTTACATCTTTGTTTCTCTTCTTCCATGCACACATACAGACATCAGATCTGAGCTGATCAGCAAGTCAACGACCTCAAACAACCTGATGATCCACACTGAGGCTGTGCGCTGACTGCCATCTATTTATAATTCATTTAAATGTGTTACATTAAAATCTATTGTGTAGAAACATGTTCTTTAATATGGCAGCAAAGGTCTGCATCACGATGACACACTGGTCTCATATTGATGTTTCATTAAAATAAAACCCGGTCCAGGGCTCCAGACTGTCACACCCTGTCGCCGCGGGACGATGACAAAAAATAATTGAGGCTCAATAAAAAACAGGTTTCGGACTCTGTGAGGAACAATAACGATCTGAGCTTCAACTTACTGCTGAAGTTCTGAAGTTAGAGACACTAGGCCTACTCCTTCGCGTCGAAAACAGCCAGTTGAGGTGATTCGGGCACCTGACCAGGATGCCTCCTAGGCACCTTCCTCTGGAGGTTTTTCAGGCACGTCCAACTGGCAGGAGACCCCGGGGCAGAACCAGAGCTCACCGCAGGGATTATATATCCCGCCTGGGCTGGGAACGCCTCGGGAGCCCCCGGGAGGAGCTGGAAAACATGGCTAGGGAGAGGGACCTGAGAGGACTAACTTAGCCTGCTGCCACGCAGCACGACCCCGGATGAGTGGAGGAAAATGGATGTAAAAAGTTCTGAGGTTGTAAAGTCAGAAGCATCAAGCTGTGTTACGACCAAAAGGGGAGCAGATTTTGGCCTGGCATAACTCGTGCAAGTTTGACCGTGGGATCATTTGTGTGTATCCATGTTGTGGATAAATACGGCTCATGAATATATTCCCCCTCCAGTAACTGTGTTGTCAATTCCAGCTACTTGGGGATCAGTACCAGGATTTCTCTGATGGACTTCCAGCGTTCTGTTTGACCCGTGTTGCACCTGTCCACCTGAGAGTAAACTCAAAATAAACAGAAGTATCTACATCGTGGTGAAAGTTGGTTCCAATTCTGAAGTGATGTTTTGTCTGGTTTGTCCATAAAACATTTTGGACAAAAAAGTTTGGACCAATTATTTCTGTTCACTCCTCCGGCCGTCAGAAGAACCTCAACACTGATTTTTCAGGACACAGTTTCACAAAAACTTTTTGCTCAAGTTGCTTTTCCTTCGAGCTGAACACACCTTGTTTGAGTCACGTCCCCTCCCCTCGCCATTAAGCCCAATGTTCGTCACCAGGAGAGCTTACGTTAGCAGCTTTAGCTAGCATCCCCCGGAGGCCTTCAGAACACTTTGGAACTGTTTAGGTTTCTGTCTATTCATTACTTGACTTTGACTTTGTGTGTAATTACATCCAAAAAATGACATAAGGCAAGTGGAATTTATTTAGTATCTCTATTTTTAGAGTTGTTAGCATATGGCTAATGTTTTTTTAATAACCGTTGGCCAACGTAAGTGTTTACTCAGCGTGATAATGTTCTCAGAGAAATAGAAAACGTGATCCATCGCCTACAAGGAAACTGTTGTGAAAGTCTTTTTATTTGGTTGGTATAAATGTATTATAATTTTTCTCACTACAGTTTACCAGAGTCGTAACTTCAGAATGGTTTGGTCCACAGAAAGCGCTCCTTAGCTCCTCATCAGAGCTGGAGCTGTTTGTCTCAGTTAATAAGAGCTGCAAACGTGTGAGACCGGCTTCCTGTCAGTGTCTCTGCTGCATTAACTGAGTGTTACACGCGTGGGTCGGAAGTTTCCGGCCGAGTGTCGCAGAACAGAACAAGTCTTAGCTCGGCTTTGATGAGGACACAGTCGACTTGAACACGGCTTGCTCCTTTGTCCGTCAGCCGCTGCCTCTGACTCTCTGTGACCTTCTGTTCTCCCATGTGAATCTACACACCGCTGCATCTCTGCATCTGTTGTACCCACAGCTTTCTTTATTCTTCTTCCTCTATATCTTATCTTTTATTGTGTGTCTGCACGTGAAGCGCCGAATAAAGATTTACCGTCGTTATACGGATTATTTGTCAGCTTCACAAACAACATGTAGTAAAGTTTAATGTGGACAAAGAGCTCATAATTGCCAGTTTAAGAAGAATTAAAACCACTGCAGCAGAACAGTAAATAACGCTTCCATGACAACAACACCTTTAGTTTGAACGAGATCCTTTTCACATTAACTGGAACTGCCTTGAGCTACCATTACCTGCCGGGACCTGCCAGAGATGCAGTGGCAGTTCTGGTGGCTGCCAGGACCTGTCAAGGAAACTGCAAGTAGCTACAGTGAACTGCCGGGACCTGCCAGAGCTTAACGGCAGAACACACATGCTTGCTGCGGCACAACACGGTGACTACCGGAAGCTGCCAGTAGAACTGCAAGTAGGTATCGGGACCTGCCAGATCTGCCACGGCACTTTTGGTAGCTACCGGGCAATTATTAGTTCCATTATTAGCTCTGGCAGCTACCAGAACTTTAAACATTTCCAACAAACTTCTTTCTTAGTGTTTGAAGTCACTTTGCTATTCTCCATGATCCCCAAACAGTTAAACCTGCACTGCTAAATACTGTTTGACAGTCTCTTATAACTGGCAACATCCCAACACACCACGAGACCAGCAACAAGTCCTCCAACCCGTACGAAACACTGGACCTGAATTAAGTGTATTAATTAATCACCAACACACTGAGAGTAATCTGAACAGTCAACATATTTCGGACATCTTCCTTCTTTCTATATACTCCAGCAGAATGTATACTATAGTATTTAAACATACTATATAAATGCATTTTCCACGAACACTGGGTAAACACACGTGGGAGGACTGATGCTGTCTGCTCACGGTGCACATGACTGATGTAGTCCTACAGAGCCTGGTGTGTGTGTGTGTGTAGAGTTAATAGTGTATATGCGTGGATGGATGAATGTGTGTGTCCTCCCTGCTGGAAACCACAGGGACCAATGACGGGCCCTCCTGGAGCAATTTGAGCCTGTGAGGATGTTCTGCAGGGAAACAGAGAGCTAATTAGAGCAGCAGCGAGTGTGTGGACTGTTCCACTGAGCGGGGACACATCTAAATATCTGCACCGGATCTGTGACTCATTTATTATCGCTTTATACCCAAAGTGTTTGTGCTGGATTCCCTCCTGACAAGCCTGTTAATACGGTTCAATGAGCATCAGGTCCCAGGATGCAGCTGAGGATGCAGCGAGCAGAAACACAAGGTTTGTTTTCCATTTTTAAAATGCATTAATATCACAGGACCAACAAATGGAGGGAGCACTTCTACCCCTTTAGCTCTGTCCTGTGAAAGGTGTAGCAGAGGGTGTAGGGCAGAAGGACACTCATGTCCCCATGTGGGCTGTGCATCTATAAGTACATGTCACTTTACAGGCTAAATGAGTGCTTCCCCTACACACGCTTTACCACTCTCCTTCCCACAGGCAGCACACTCACATCTATACACAGCTGTGGACAATAAGGATGGACCAGCGTCTTTTGTTGGCCCAGTTATAGAAAACCATCTGCACGATCTGCATGATTTTGTCTTACTGCCAGGTGTAGTTAGAACAGCCGTAATGCTCTGAAGTGAGTGGTTGCATCTACAAGACAGAGACTGCTGCTGTCACAGGTCATGTCTGCAGGATGATCGAGGTATGCTTTGAGTAACGCGAGGCGACTTCTCAGTGTATTCCCGTTCTCAGCAGCACCCCGTCCCGGTGCTGGATCACGCTGTGGCTACATAAACGGACCGTTGACAGAGCGGACCTGCCGCAGAGTGTTTACTTTTAGCGGCGACTCCTGCAGCGCACACACGGCCTGAGGTTGTGTGTGCCGACTGGAAGTAAGAGACGGTGAGCTTTCGTTTCAAAAAGTTACGCTGGTTAAACAAACATTTATTACCGTACCATACTGTTATTAATGATATGACATGGTAGATGACATACCGTATAAAGTGACACAACTGCAGCCAACAGGTCTGTTAGTATTTACTCTAGAAAGAAACGTGTCGCTCCACCTGGACTCTACTTTTTCATGCGGGTGTCGGAGTCTCTGAACCAAGTGTGGTAAAAGTAGGAGGAGAAGAAAATAGACTTTAAAGTCACAAATAAGAAAACATACTTTTGGTTAATTGCAGGTATGTACGTAAAAACTGACTGCGTTTATCTGTGTCTATGTAACTTCACATGATGACGACATTAGGAACGTGCACTGCAGTGTAGCACAGGAAGGCACGAGGTGTTACGGTGACGCTCAGCGCTCGGCGTGCTGCTGCACCAAGATTTAAAAATAAGTTACTCTTCTAATATGATCAGCCATGACAGCCTTTCAAAGTTAAATCTTTTATCATCTCTGCTCACCGGTCGTGGACATTTCGTCCTGAATATATCAGTCATCTTTTAGTAATACTGCTTTTGTCGCAGAAGAAATAAAAACCATCATGCGACCCAATCTTCAGAAAAATAAATCTGGAATTGTCTTTGAAATTTTGTCAAACTTAAGGCTCACAAAACGAGTCAAATCAGAATGTAAAGTGAAATCTGCCTCGCTAACAGATGAAGCTAGCTGTCCCACACCTTTACTTTCTAACACGATGAAGAGCAGAACACACGTCAGCCCATGTTGGAGAGCGAGGTCTGAGATAAGCCCAGCTGGCTCTTGACTGGACATGATTCCCACCATCTATCCTTCCTTGCATCTATCCATCCATGAAAGCAGAGCAGTGCTGTAGCCATGCTCTGGTGGGCTAAAAGGCTGGAATGTGTCTGTGACAGCCTCCAGTTAAAGCTGTCACTGCACCGCAGGCCAAACGCTTTCTGCTTACAGACACCAACAACACAGCGATCCCTTTGGGTTTCACTCATTTGGCCCCTGATGGCTTTAATAAAAAGACTGCGACTTTTTAAAGTAAAACTGAGCTGTTACCAAAAACAAATCAACAAGCTGCGAGGCGGTCACAAGAAGCACTGAATGACACATGAATGGACGGGTGAGAGTCAGTACATAGCAGGTGACCTTTCTGTCTTTTGTCTTCTGCTTCATCGTGTCGTACGTTTGTTGATGTCGTTTTGTTACACGTGGTATAAAATGTGGTGAAACTGCACCAGTGTTAGCAGATGGCCGTGATCTAATGGCCTGAGACGGTTGTTTGCTTACGTCCAAACTTGATTGGCGTCCGCATTGATTATGTTTTGCAACAGAAAGGCAAAGCTTCAGTGTTTTGTGCCATGGCATTTTTATATGTTACGTTATGTGTAAAACATGGTGACAACACGCGGGCTGCTGGAGATCGCTGTTTGCATTATCTGCTTTAAATTGACTTGAAATAAAAACAACGAGAGCATCATTTCTGAAGCTTACATAACCTTCAGGTTGTACAGATTTCAGATATAACTTTAAAGAGTTTAAATAACTTCAGGAGCGCTGCGAATTTGAGTTCAACTCTTCGTCTGAATTTGGATCTAAATGTTGTGTGCGTTAATTTAGCAGTTTTTTGGGATTTTTATATGAAACATTTCAAGACTTTAGTTTATTAAGCTTTATTGGCTTACATGATCTTTGGCTTTGGTTGCACAGATTTGAAACTAGTGTAAATGATTAGATAACATAGACGACGACCGGATGGAAGGTTTGTTAAATTTTAATGTCTATAGGTCAGCCATTTTTGTTTGTAGAGCGGAGAAGAAACATCGGGATGGTTTATTTCTGTTATCTTTGCATCCATCTTTGGTTTCTGGTCTCTTCTTCTTACTGATGGTGTTTTCTAAGTCTTTGTTAAAGTGTTACAGTTTCATGTAGAAGACGCTTTACCCTCAAATTCCACAGGATCCGTCTCCGGCGCGCTCCGTGTGCGCCGCGACCTCCGGAGTCGATCGCGCCCGTTTGAGTCAATGCTTGTGATTCCACAGCACGCGCCGCGGTCCGTCTCCGGCACGTCCCAGAAGAGTCTCTCTGCTCTGTTCCGCCAAAGATACACGGTGGGTCTATTTTTGACGGAGGCCGCTTCAAGTACGCGTCAAGCTGTAGGGAGTGGTTTGGGACAGGCCCTAATTCCCATCCCTCTGGTAATGGTTTCTGTGCAGGGGTGGATCCAGAGGGGTGGCCTTGAAATCTGATTGGCCAAACACACACACGTCATGCCACACCTGTCAGTGCCCCAGTAGGGTTCGGTGTGCTGAGTAAATCAATGCCTTTTTGAAACCAGTGAATAATATGTGTAGAAGTGATGGTACATGATAATATGGAAAACATTAAATGGACAGAATTATCACTAATGTGGAGACGACTGATTTACAATAAATCCTCAGATTTAAACCAATGGCGTTATGTTCAGGCTGAAGGACTGTAAAGCAGCACGCACTGACTGTGAATGAACTTCTGCTGCATGAAT
The DNA here is from genome assembly GCF_022749685.1 of Semicossyphus pulcher. Lineage (NCBI taxonomy): Eukaryota > Metazoa > Chordata > Actinopteri > Labriformes > Labridae > Semicossyphus > Semicossyphus pulcher. The sequence continues at coordinate 1,368,025 of NW_027211701.1, forward strand.
GCTGCTGTGTTGGATCATTAGGTTATATAGTTGAACATCGTGTCCGGTGAGTCTGTATATGTTGTATACATGCATGTTAATAGTTTGTCTTCCATTATTCTAAATGGAGGAAGCAGTTTGTATGTTAAAGAGTCGTTTTCTCAATGGGACATAAATATGGAACATACATGTGCCTGTGTGTGTGCGTGTGGGTGTGTGTGCCTGTGGGTGTGTGTGCGTGTGCGTGTGTGCCTGTGGGTGTGTGTGCGTGTGCGTGTGTGCCTGTGTGTGCGTCTGCGTGTGTGCGTGTGTGTGTGTGCGTGTGCGTGTGGGTGTGTGTGCCTGTGTGTGTGCGTGTGTGTGCGTGTGGGTGTGTGTGCCTGTGTGTGTGTGTGCGTGTGCGTGTGTGCGTGTGCGTGTGTGTGTGTGTGTGTGTGAGTGAGTTCTGAGGTGTGTAATTGAATGAAACCCCTCTAATAATTAGTGTGTGTAATGGTTTGGTTGCTCCTAGATGACTTTGACTACATAATGATGTGTTTGGTTGGTTTGAGTGTGAGAGTGAGCGAGCAGCAGACCGTTTTTAATGACAGGGCGTGTGTGTGTGTGTGTGTGTGATGAATGTGCTCTTGACGTACCTCCAGCAGGGTGAAGCACACACACGTATGTGCTCACAGGGAACATCAGCGTGCTCACATTGCCGGCTGTATTCCCCTCTCACTGCTTATATATTTGATGTTTGTGTATGTTTGTCTGGATGACTCGTGGAAAGCTGGTTTTTATAAGGAGATGAAAAATTGCCCGTGTGTCTAAACACACGGTTACAAACTGAGGGTTTTTCGCTTCATTGTTCCCCAGCGAGCTGGTGAAATTGACTTGTCACAACACGTTACTTTAGTTCCATCCATCTATCACTCCATCTCTCTCTGCTCCAGTCCCCTCAGCCCTGATGTAGTTATCCCACAATATACCCACAATTGATGAAATCTGTGCTTGCTGCTCGCTCTGTATTTCTTTACGTTTGTGTTTTTAAAGAGAAGCACCACGAGGGGCACCGGCCTGCCGAGCTCTGAGCCGGGGGGCTGTTTGTGTTGCAGTTCACTGCAGCGCTGCGTTACACTAACAGATGCTCCTCCTGTTTGTTGCTCTTGTACCGGGTTGGTTTTTTTCTGGCTCCAAACGATCCCACTTTTGAAGAGGTCGTTGGTGCGGCAGCTTTGCCGCGGCTCGGTTTGGATATTAATTGACGATTATGCTGCAGTTAGTAAATCAAATATTATTATGTTTGTAAGATCAGCAACATTTTATCCCTTAGAAGTACTATGAACAATCTGCTGCCGGTGCCTTCATCATTATGTTTGCTTATTATTGTGTCATACATAAACTATATACCCGGCCCAAAACAGAACACCTCTGCTGATGATGATGACATTGAGGATGTTGTTGATGTTGATTAGTGTATTCATGATGATGATGATGATGATGATGATGATTAAATAAAAAAATGCTCTGTGCACTTCCTGTCAGCACCTGTGTCCGCTCGCACCTGAAGCACCTCCTGTCTTGATCGTTGCCTGTGCTGTATTAACTCTCAGCTGTACGTTGCTTTGGACTAACGTCTGGACTGTCCCAGGAAGCGTGTCTGATCCGCAGCGTACCTCAAGATGTCAGTGTGTTGTTATAAAAACGGAGTCTGTACCGGTCCTTACGTGGTGTTTTATTTTGAAATGACCGGATGCTGTGTGCTGTTTTCATGTGTGACTTCCTGTTTGGAACGATCTGCTCTGTTCAGCCGCTCCCCCCACACGCTCGCTGTGAGTGTGCTGTCAAACAGAGGTCACTTTGGGAAAGGCCCATAGTGTAATCGATTGATCTGCAATATGTGACGACCTTGTGGTTGTTGGCTTGTCTGTGTTTCAGATGTCAGTGGGCGTGTCGGGCGTGTCGGGTCATCACGATTAGGAACACCTGGGCCCAGTGTTCCTAATCCTGCATAAGCATCCCTCACTCTTCGATGGGTGATAGAGAACCTGTCCGCTCCTTAACCTGTGGTGTTCTGTACTTTCCTCACTCGTGCACACACTCGTGCACCACTGACGCACTGATTTCCACACCTCATAATGTTGGTTAATTTCGTGATTTGTGTTCGGGTAAAATTTATTTTGAAGTACCTCCGTGTTTCCGCTCGTTATTTGTCATCGGTTCTGAGCCGACCAGGACAAAAATAATAATAATGTTCTATAAATAATAATTAGAAAACACTAAAAACCTACTCATGTTCCTCTCACTGCATTAAACGGAAAACGTTTCCCCTTGTTATGTCTCGGCGAGGCTCCATCTTAAGAAAGACTTCAATCTAAAAAGACTTCTCGGTTTAATGAAGGGAAATATATAAAAAATAACATAAAGAAAAGAAAAAAGAAAGCAGAAAAAAATTACATTTTAAGTAATACGATTTCTGTAGTTTGATGAACGTCCGGGAGAAACGGACAAAGACACATTGTGTGATCAGAAAGACGCAGGAAGCATGAAACAAAAACATGAAAGAACAAAATATAAAATGTTTAATTAATGACAAAAACAAAAGAAATGAGGAGAAAAAGATTACCTCACAGCTTCCTGAATAAAGCATGATGGTTCATGTTCATGTCGTCGGTACGTTTGCAGTAAAAAATACATACAATGATAAATTATGCTCCTCTTCTAAATCATTGTTTTATTCTTTGCCAAGGAAAAGAGGTCAATGTGTCGAGCAATCATTATCGTGTAACCAAGGATAAACATGTGCTCTTAGATTTAACGATTACATATATATGATATCTCATCTTCCACAGCACCAGGCAGTTAAACACGTGCTGTGTTCGCTTGCAGAGACAAATTGAGTGGAACAATAGACAGAGAGCAATCGTCACTTCTCAAAGGCACCGTGGTTTCTAGAACAAAAAGGGGGAGCGGGAATTAATAAATGTAATCATACGACATTTCTTTTCAAACAAGAGAACAATGTGTTGTGTGTTAGAGCAAAGCAATGGAAAACAAACGGACTTAATTATTTCAGGAACGATTCCCCATGTGGGTGTAAAAACAAAGCAAACAGACAAAAGACAACATGTACAAAACAACTGTTTTATACACGTGTGTTTTAAAGACTTCTTTATAATGTCTCATCTCGTCAGGCGAGAGCAGCTCGGAGATGTGAGGAGGTGAAGAAGACGTCAGCAGGAAAGAGAGCAAGCAGGAGGAGGAAGAGTGGAAACTAGGGCTGTCAAAGTTAACGTGATAATAAGGCGTTAACGCACATTCCCTTTAACGGCACTAATTCAAGAAAGAAAGAAATCAGGAAGCGATGCAGCCGTAATGTTGCGGATAGAGAACAGAAACAAACCTCCGACAAAAAGAAAAGGGTCTTTTAAATCTTCAGCCTCAACGCCTGCTACATGGTTCTCTGGACAAGACAAAAGTTACTTGTTCTTACTGTCGATGTGAACGGAGTTACCACCGGCAGTGTTTCCGCTACAGACATTTTGCCAGTCGCTCGCCCGCTCTCCTTGTTGAGGAAGAGCACTGACACAGTGACAGGAGTCACAGGACATTTTTAATCTTTTTGCTGCCGTGTGACTACTGATTGTCTCTCAGACTTTACTGCATCATTTTCATAATAATATCTAAACATAACCACGCCCAATCAAACCCAACATCCAGAAAGTCTCATTTGAAATACTTTCTCATTAGACCCAGAATAACATCGTCTGAAGGCTTTTGTTGATGTGAGTTCTAGTTGTATGGTCTGTACATGTTCATGTACAATGTGTAGCTGCTGTCGGTTTCCGGTAAGTGCCACACAATTGATGAAATCTGCACAAATGATCTTAATTGCAACGATAAAGTACAAACTATACTGTGCAGAGTGCACTTTGTCCAGAGCGCCCAAGGCTGAGGACAGATTTACAACAAAAGACAGCATACAGAAGCATTGGACTGGTAATGAACTGTATGTGCAACAGTAAAGCAGCATTCACTCGGTTGTGCCCTGTTGTTTCCTTTTATAGAGACAGTAATTATGTGCAGCGCTTCAGATGGAAAACAAAGAGCAGAAAAATACTCGGTGGAAATGTTCCACCTTCGTCGAGTGAGACAAAGATGTTTTTAAAAACATCCTCAGATGCTTGAGATTCTCACACAGGCGGGATGTGATCCTGAACAACCTCGCACAGCCGATCAATTCTACCTGCAGCCGGAGACGATGGGAATAAACCGTCTGCGGTCACTTCCCTGAAGTATAAAGAATAAATAAAACACCGAGCATCAATTACACACCCGATCTATGCAATTAGACTCCTAATTAGCAATTAAGTATACAATTACATCAACAATATGCTAATGAGACCTTGCTAATAAGTGGCTGGGTTCCCCTCAGCAGAGTGCTTTGATTGCTGAAGTCTTCGAGGTCTTTGTCGGCTTTTGTTCTCAGTAATGAACGTGTAAGATGTGTTGAAAGGGCTGAGCAGCAGCGTGCGTCTATAAGGCATCAAACGCTATCAAGGTGAACAAAAGCACCGAGGACGCAAACCCACAAAAGAACAACTGACAGCAGCTCTGCAATTTAATCTATACACCCGGGCTGGGCGATCAAATGATCACAGCAGGGGGTCGCCATAAAATGTACGCGCATAACAATTACAATGCTGGACCATTTACTCGATATGGATTGATCTAACGGCCTATCACAAAGCAGCCAGTCAGTCTGCAAAGCATTCTCAGAGCTGCTGGTAAAGACAGCAGGTGGAACACAATGTGACTAATGGACTCAAAATAAAAGGTGAAATTGAACAAACATTATCCTCCAAAGATGAGAAAACTGTTGACAAAAAAATGGTGACGCAGCGTCAACAACGAGTTAATCAAATGGAAGTTAGTGGCAGCTCGGCTAGCAGCCCATCTCTGACATCCTGGCTCCTCCGTGACGCAGACGTCAAACTGCTTTATTTAGTTTACCGGGGTTGTGTGTTTTGAGGAGCTTATAATTTGTTTTCCATTAAAAACCAATGACTGCATAAAGATGGACGACGTGTCTCCTCCTCCTCCTCCCCTCGTTGTACAGAAGTGAAGCCGAAATACCGACGTGCCATCTTGCCATCAAATTGTGCATTTGTCTCCAGAGTGTGTGCAGTAGAGACCGGCTGGTGGAGCCGCAGTATCGACGTCCCGCCCCTTCCTCCACCCGACACACACCTTTACCTTGTGTCCTTGGCATGTTGGAGCCCTCAGGTGTCCTTGGCGTGTTGGAGCCCTCAGGTGGGCTCAGTCTGCAGCAGAACAGCTTCTTGTGTCGGTCTGAAGCAGATATTCACGCTGATGGAAAGTCCAATGACTGTAGTGTTAGTGTTAGTTACGTCTCCTCTCACCGTTCCTCCTCTACTCTGCTACTCGGGAACAGAACGCTGCAGGAGCCTCATTTGTCAACAGAGCTGTCAATCATGAGGCCACACCCCCTTTTTATAGCATCAAATTAAAAGTAAACTTGTCAGAAAAATGAACACTTGGACATAAATCAGCATGATAAGAACTAACTATAATGACAGAAACCATGTTTGAGAAAAATGTATTTGACGTGTATTTAGATTTTATAGTTTGACTCATGTCCCATCTGTTAACATGGAGGAGGCGGGCTTTATGAGCTACACTGCAGCCAGTCAGCAGGGGGCGACAGAGAGGGTTTGGCTCCACCTTTGGGAGCTGCCATGTCGGCCATCTTTTCATGGTCTGTGGTTAAAACCTAATGAATGATGCACACTGAAGGAATCCTGAGCTGAAAACCAATCCGGCTCATGGACACAGGTCGAGCTGATGTCCGAAGCAGCTCATGACTCGTGACTGTAAAACTTCAGCTGATCATTCTGACACACCTCCACACACACAGCTTCTCTAACTGTCTGCAGGGCTCCTAAATCAGACTACATTGCTGTGGACAGGTGTTCACATTACTGCGTCCACTCCCTGCAGCTTCCACTCTGGTGCAGACTACAGAGAATAAATAATAAGCATAAAGACAGAAGACACTACTGTAAATCTGCTGTATGGGTGTAACGTTATGTATTTCGTCTGGCCTCCATATGTTTGTGTTGACCTGCTTCACTTTCATGCTCAGATTTCACCACCTGGTCTGGAGATTTGAACCTGTGACTCACTATCACACACACACAAACACACACAGATGGAGAGAAGCAGACTGCTTGGATAACGTGTGTTACACTGAGGGTGCTGCATATGTGCAGGAGCCTATAAAAGAGATTTTTTCTGACTAAATGAGATGTGGACAGAACACGTGACGTCCGCCCGTGGTTTTATGACTGCTTTTGAAGCCTTGAAAGTCTTGTCCTCGTGTTTCTGGACCAAGAAGTGACCGTATTTGGAGAGGAGGGTGAAGCTAACCAACGGCAGGTTACACAGTTATTCAGTGTGTGCCCAAAGATAATACATTTGAATATTAAGCTATAAGAACACGGTTTCCCACTGAACGATACAGATCTGTGGTGGAAGCTGATGTTCAAATGTGCATTTCTTAGACAACAGAAGCTCTCAGCTAGCCGGCACACATTTGGGGTTTGAGAGGAGACGGCCAGGAACAACACTAACCAGGTAACTGAACCATCACCTTCTCATCACTACGGTGCTCCGTCCTCTCTGCAGGGAAAAGCCAACAACAGTCCTGACTCTCATGCACGGGCGGCGACACATAAATCAATGTATGACAAACACTGACAGAGGTTTGGTGAGCGCAGACACAGCTAGCTGCTAATCAGTGCTAACATATAAATGAGTGTAACAACAGTGTGTCAGACGTGTTGGACGGTCTGTTCGTCCAATAAAACGCACACACAGATTATCTGTCTGATATTTTCACAAAAGGCTCCAACAGCACAAACATGGCCCAGAGGTTACGTTCAGTGACTGAGTTAGCACCTAGCAGCTTCCAGCTGTCACTCAAAGAGGCCACGCCCCTAATGCTGCATCACTTTAAGCCCAATCTATGGGGGTTGACTCAATTTTGGAGCCAGCCTCAAGTGGCCACTCGAGGGACTGCAGTTTTGTTTTTGTGCTTCCATGTTGGCTTCAATTTACAGCCCTGGAGGGTTCCAGCTTGCTTTTCCTTTTAACACGAGTGTTGAGATCATTCTCATCACTCAACACGGGTATTGGGTAGAGACTGGAACAGAGCAACAGGGGTAACCACAGAGCAGAATGTGTGTGTACATGAGAGGTACATGTGGGAAACGAGTGAGACAGAAAGAAGGCGGTGATTAACGCCGCACAAAAGGATTTCTTCATTTTCCCTGCTGTATTTCTTGGACATTTTATTGGTCTTTATGGTCCCACAGGATCCACCGTCCTCCAGTTAAAGCCGCTTGATGGTCTTTATGCTCCCTCTGGGCCAACTTCAGGGGCCCAGGACAGGAGGTGAAGAGACAGAACAGTAGATTATTGGGTTATGGTCAACCTTTAGACATCCGATCCAAATCTGAAATATACACGAAGAGCTGAAGGTAAGGAAACAGTTGACAACGGGGTCGTGTGATTCACGTTTATGCTGCATAAAAAAGATTCAGTATTCATCCTTTAAACTCTCACTGCGATTTTTTATTGCTCTCATCTTTCTTGCTCTTAAAACATGTGGACATGTGACCCCATGTTAGCAGGGCAGCTCTTTAATCCACTTCAGCTGTGAGGCCTTCCATGTGAAGTACTGTATGACAATCACTGTCCCCTGCTAACATCGGAGTCGTTCTGATCGGGGGGTGGGTGTTGTGTTAGTGCAGAGCGTCATTATAGTCAAAGCTAGCAGCAATCAGAGTTTTAACATTGCACGTTTGCTGCATAAAGACAGGTAAACACAGGTGTTGCTTTGAGAAGGAAAGAATGGGAATCTAACTTCTGTATAAAAACATGGTCGGATGGTGTCGTCGTGCCCTTTGACCAAAATTGGCACCATGTGAATTACGAAAATTACAATGTGGTTCAGAGACAGTCGGCCGCATGTTGACGTGTTTCCAAGTCCAATAAAGGTCCAATCAGATCTTCTCTTACAGAACAGAGAACATGTTATATGAAATAAAGCAAACGCACACGTCTTCAATTGATTTGGTTGTTAAATGGTTGTGATCAGACAGCTTCCTGATGTCCCCCATGAACATAGACTACTATCACAAAACACCCAGGTTTTTTAATTAGTCACAAGTTTATTCAATTTCTTCAAACCTAGTTTTATCAAGTAGCAGGTCCAGACGATCTAAGGACCTGTGTCCACTAACAGAGCGTTTGTCCTGGCAGCACCCGCGACTTCAGAGCGCTTCTCACCGGCGATACTGTTGCTAGGATACAAAAGTTGTCTGGCAGCACTTCTGCTTCCCTTTGTAGTGACCGTTAAGTGTTTTAAATCCCTGTGTGCTTAATATTTGCTTTTGTTCAAGGAAATTTTACAAAGAAAACATAAAAACAGTGTGAAGGAATCGTGTCCTGACATCAGCAGCAGCTCTCGAAAAAAACGAAAGCATTAGCTTCTCGTCCACCATTGTTGTTGACAATGCTGACATGAGAAGTCCCGCCCCTTCTTGATTTTGATTGGTCGGGGTTCAGAAAGTCAAGGGCCTTTTTGTTCTTTGGACGTTAAACTCTGAAAACGCTGAACTGCACTGGATCGTACAGAAAGCCGCTGCCTGCACAAAAAACACTGTCAGTGGACACAGGCCTTTAAGGTACGTATAATGTCGATTATTCCAGTTCGATCATCGTGGAACTGATTTCAAAGTGTATCATGTCACATCGAGGAATTTCCTAACCCAACCGTAACAGGACGTTATATTTTTAGTTGTGAAAGAAAATGTTAATAAATGTTAAAATGTCTGATACTTGAGTTTTATTACTTTGTTACCATACGGATCCTGAGATACACTGTGAGGATTCTTAAATAAAGTTAACATGACAACAAGACGGCGGTTAAACTTTTCTATTCCAACATAAAGAAGTGAGACAGGAGGACGTATGCACATATCGCTAACATTGTTGGTATTACAATAGTTGAGTGATAATTTGATAAACCTTAGAAATACGTGTATGTCAAAAACCTAGAACAAAGACGTACAGCTGTACTCATGAAGTTGACATTTGCTTCTATTGAAGGTTAATTATTTAGACAGAAGCTAAAAGTTTTGTCACATTGATGATAAAACGTTCTGTAAGACGTTCTGTCTTTGACGCCTTTATCTTCTATGATGCAGATTTCCTCACAGAGGTGTCGGTGTTTATACAGCACCTTCCTGCTCCAGACTGAAACATCGTCCTACACACAGTGTCTGCGATCACCAAAGGTTCACCCGCGTTTACGATTCTCCGCTCATTTACCGCCACATCAACGTAGGCCGACAGTAATTTGTGTCTCTGTACTCAGGTAAACAAAGGACGGGCCACTGATACACAAATAGCTGGTACTTACACCCACATACATTCCTCTTTCAACTTCTCCTCCCGATGGATTATCCATCAGAGAAGTCAGAGTCAGTAAACACGGGCGCAGAGCGCTGAAAGCTATATAACGAGCGTACCAGGAAATCAGAATTACAGTAATTGCCCTGATTTTATGTAGATGTTTCTGCTCAACCTGATCAGACACAGATGAGTATTAGGAGATACATTAGCATTATGCAGCCTGTCCCACGCTGCCTACGCGTTCAGAATGTATTACTTCATCTCCACAGCGTCAAACCGTCACAGCAGCTCAGCTTGAAGACGGGTGTGTTCACCTGCTGAAGATTCTCATCACCTCTTCTTCCCACAGAACAAACAGAGACTCGCAGGGCACTCTGGGAACCCATCAGTGTTGTCATGTGACGTTTTAGCCTCCGAGGGCAACAGCCGAGGTTTCAGGGATTTCAAAGGATGTCCGGTTGCGACTGAATGTGGAAGTAGCCACCGTTACATCATCACCCTTTCCAAGCCTCGAATGCAGCCCTCTGGCTGCACCATGCCCATGTTTGGGAGACAGAGTGGGTTTTCTCCTTTCGCAGCACGTCACCGTCATTGCATTTGTTTCAGGCTTTTTCTATGTGCATCGTTTCTGTATTTGCAGCCTGTTTCTTCTAACGGAAACCGTTTGGGCTGCTGCAGTGCAACTGCGTAACAGGCTGCCATGGTAGCAACGTGTCAATCACAGGTGGCCCCGCCCTAAACCTTCCCCTGCTTTTTGGTCTCTGTGTGGTTTCATTCAATCGTACTTCTTTTTGCAGCGCCCCCCACTGGCCATTGGAAGGAGTGCATGTTTAACACACTTGCATGGGCGTTACTTTTGAAATGAAGAGGCTACAGCCAATTCTTATGAGTGGGTGATATTAAATCCCAATGACCTTGACCTTCAGACAATTTGTCATATTTAATCCCTCCAGGTGCTGCTTAGATATCGAGCTCATCAGATTGGGACGGACGGCCGGACGAGCCGACACCCTGAAAACAAAACGCCTCTGCATCTGATTGGCTGTATCCAGGGCTGAGGCATAAAAAGGGTAATACTGTAATAAATTAATACAATAGTGTGGGTGAGTGAGAACTTACTGCCTGTGTGTACGTCAGACACAGCGTGTTTGTGCTGGTGTCTGCATACGTGTGTGCGTGCGCCTGTTTGTGTGTCTGTTGTCCAGTTTAAAATGCCAACGCTTCCTCGTGGGACTGAAGTGGGAGACAGGAGAAGATCGAACAAACACAAAAACTGTCGATGTGGACATTATTCCAAAGTCCCCGTGTGTGTGTTTAAATCGCTGAGGGACTTTTTAGTGTTTTGGTGAGACAACATCATATATCATGGAGGTTTTTATAACCCAAGGAGCTGTCGGAAAAAGAGCAAGATGAGAGGGGGAGGAGGGAGGAGGGAGGAGGAGGTGCAGAGGGGGGAGGAGCGAGAGAGGAAGGCAGAAGAGAAGGAGGCCACTTGAAATGTTTCAGTTCAACAGATGTGAGCGTCTCCTTTCTTTGATATTCATTTTTCTCTCCTAACGCCGCCTTAAACAACCAAAGACCTGACGCAGAGAGACGACTGTAGCTGGGAACGAAGCAGAAAATACCTTAACTAATGCCTGATCACTCTGTTGTTCATCGAGGCTTCCTCGATCCAGTGATTGCTCTCAGTGTCTCACAACAGGCCTAATAAACACTATTTATCCTCTCATTTAATCGTCTATTAATAATCTAAACTCTAACTCCACATTAAGAACTCCGTCTGCGCCTCGTAGTTCTCCAGTGACACACGTGTAAAAGCAGACCGACTAAAAGTTGGTGTGTTTATTGGGGAGGGGGAATCAAGAGAGGCTTGACGATACGATATCATCCTGATGAGAAACAATCATTCTGCAGGATGCTGAATATTGCAGTGACATATTCTGAGCGATGCCATGGTGAGGACATTTTCCACAGCTACTCAAAGGAACTCCCGAGTTACAGATGATATCGGACATTTTAGATTAATGATGCCGTTCAACATTTGTACGTCTCTTTTACTGCTTTCACATCCAGGCAAATAAAACGGCAGGGATCTTCCCTGTGTGAGTATACACGGCTCTGCTCTCATCTGCTCTCAGCTCTGTGACTGCTGCTGTTTCCCTCCCAAGCAGACACATCAGTTTATAACTGAAGCATCAGATGACTACAGACTACAGACGAGCCTAATGACTGACTGGGTAAAGTCTGTTCTTCTCACTTTAATCATTTTATTGCAGCAAATTTTAACATAAAAAAAATTAATTTTCATTTATGAACTTTTTTACACGTTCAAAGCAGCTGAAGGCCAACGGGCAGATTTCTATACGATTACAGTTTTTTGTTGCTTTTTGAACAATAAAAAAAAGCTCTGCAGCTCTTCAGCAACTCAAAGTGAACAGCAGTTACAGTGAAACTAAATAAAGAACCTCCATCAATGTTTTAACAAACCGCTGACCCCGAATGACCTCACCAAAACAACAACCAAAAAACGAGCGCCACCTCGTGGACAGAAAACTGTTCCTACAAATAATGTCACGTTTTATTTATAGTTATTACCGCTGCAATGATTTCTACATAAAACGATACGCGGTGATCAAGTATCAATACAACTTCACAGCATGTTGATACGTGGACATCTCTCCACACTTGTAGTCCGTATCAGGCATAATGCGTTCAGTAGCCAAAGACGGGTCGGCCTGAATGAGCCACACACAGAGCAGAAGTAACGTCTGCTAACTCACTGCTGCAGAAACATGCAAATAAAACAACAACAAATAACGAAACAAAAAAACAACATTTATCACATTTTTCAGACATCCTCGTCCTCCCTCCTTCTCCCGCTCTGTGTGCAGGACGCTGCTGATAAGCTGCAGCTTGTAGCCGACTGACAGAGGAAAGCATGAATGAAATGAAAATTGAATAATGTGCTCCGGCTCCGTGTGTTGGGTGTTTATGGCTTAATACGCGACTTCCTGGGAGTTCCACCAACTCCCTGTGCAACAAACGAGAGCCAGCACGGTCTAAAGAGCTAAACTCAGCCAGTTGTCCTCTGGACCGAGTGGGCTGTGAGCACGCACACACACACACACACACACACACACACACACACACACACACACACACATTAAAGCACACTGGCCTATTTGGCAGCTGAAGCTCATTCCCAGCCCTTGCAGCAGAAATAGCACATGTATATGTGTGAGTGTGTGCATGTGTGTGTGTGCATGTGTGTGTGCAGTCATGCATCGTTACCTGAGTTGGCAGGTGTGATGCAGAGGGGAGTCTTCCGTCAAAGCATCAGTGTTGTTCAGGACCGTTCAGCAGAACACAGACCTGTAAAGAAACATGTTCAAAGTTGAGTTTTTCTTCTTTAAACCTGATCACACAGAATGATGTTCATACGCCTGATAAAGTAGCACCCCGCAGCAGTGTGTCGTGTTTGTCTTGCATCTAGGCCAAACAGTTTGAGCACATTTGGAAACACCCCCCCCCCCCCCCCCCATCCTCGCTCTGCTGCTCAAAGATTTATTCTATTGTTCTTAAACTGCTGAACTAGTCCATTAAAAAAAGTAACTTAAGACGGTTTCTTCATGTGGAAGGATGTTTGATTTTACAACAGAGAAACACAGGGACGTGTTTCCATGCAAACAGCTTTTTATCTGATGGAATGAAGCTGGATGGAGGTGAAATGTCACCAAAGAAGGGGACGGAAACACGTTGTTGAATATATTATTAAAGCAATAATATTACAGCTGTTTGCAATGACACTAGGTGGGATCAAACAGACTGAAGTGAAGCAGCAGGACTTTCACTGTGAGGCACACTGATACACCGTCCGCAGACTCTCTGCTGTTTAAAGGGATCTGTTAGCACCTCCCTCTCATCGTCTCAACGCTCTCACATGAGCTGAAACCTCGTGCTCAGGTCGCCTCTTAGTCTGTTTGTTTCAACATTTCTAACTTTGGCTTAAAAATCCTCCTGAGTGTAATTCAGGGTGTTTTCACATCAGGTACGATCGCTTCGTACCGTACCCGAGTATGGTTGCCCCCCCCTCCTCTCCCCTGCCGGTCAGCTTTCACATGAATAATTTCGTCCCGTACCCGAGCACACTTGCAGCAGGACTCTGAAGCAGAAGGTGGCGGTAATGCACCTCAAAAACACGGAGAAGGAGACGAGTACCATCAACTACAGAACATGTTGTCGTTCCTGTGTGGAAAAGCGTGCGAATCACACGATCCCAAGCCCGGGCCGACCTTCGCTCTTTGCCTGCTGTTATTCAAGTTTTGGAGAAAATCTCAAGATCGACCCTCTCACCTACATTCCTACGGTCTCAGCCATGGCCGTGCGAGCCGACGCGTATCGTACCCGAGTACACGTGAGCCATACTCCTTTTCAAGTGGACCCGATCCAAGCCCGAGTACGGGACAGTGTTCACACTAATCAAACGAACTGGACTTTTGGGTCAAGTGTACTCGGGCCCAGGTCCCTGATGTGAAAGCCCTCTAAGCAATGATGCAACTGTGACCGGCCTAAAAGTGGACGCTACTTTTGATTCATTCATTATCTGGTCACACCAAAATAAGACACAACACTTTCACAAGGCCACAAACTAAAACTAACAGCCGTTATGTTTCAGTCCAGCGGCTTTGCTGGGTCACTGACCTGTAGCTAAAGGTTAATCAAATGTCGTGCAGCAGTGCCCGACACTGACCGGCTGTTTTTCTGCTCATATTCTGGAATACAGGAATAAAAATGATCAGCTTGTCAGAGATGAAAAGAAAAACATGAATCTTTCTGAGCTCTTTTCTTGTGGTCAAGAAGAGCTTGTGCTTGGGTGGAGGCAACTCAAACATTTACTTCAAACGCACACGGACCGAAGGAAAAATGAGCTGAACTATAGACGTCAGAGAAGTTCTTTAAAAGCACGTGGACGGTTCAGACGCTGCAGAGTTCAGCAGGATGTGAACGAGCCATCATGATTTAGCTTCTACAAACATTAAATAAGCTTCTGCTGGATACAATACACAGCACAACAGAGTGAACGAGCAAGAAAATGAACCTCAATAGAGACTCAAAAGGTTTCGTTCTTACTTTCTTAATGTCTCACAGAAACGCTGCAGCAGCAGATAAATCTCAGCAGAAATAAGGCAGCAGAAACTTCTTACAGGAGCCAGAGAGAAACAACCGGAAGCTTCTGACAAACAAGTCTGAAACACAATCACAGTGGTGTTGTTAGTGCGAGCCGGGTCTGACCCTCCCACAGCTGACCTGTGATGATGCACGGACAAACACTGCAGCTCTCTTTGTTTATGTGGAAGCACCAAACATTCGTGTCTGTTTGTGACAACACCCATCGAATGTAACACGCCTGCTCTTTGCATCATCACAGAGAAACACTACAAGTCCACCCAACTGAGCACAAACGTTTACAGTGAGACAAAATTCTGTGGATATTTGAGACAAAGATTTACACACTGATAAATGATCATAGATAAATGCATTCTTCTCAAACACGACATGCATCCTAACACCACCTCCGCTTCTGGGATTTTATCAGTTATCTCCTAAAACGTGAAATTAACACCAAATAAAGCTTCCTTTAATTTACTACATCAAATGTCTGCCAGTGTTTCCTGTAATTTACACACACTCTTCATCATGGTTCAAACGATACTGCTTCAATTATCCAATTATATAATGTCATTTATCAGTCATCACTTCTGGGCCTCTGTACGTGTGTGTGTGTGTGTGCAGACCCCTGTGAGACCCTTCCCTCTGCATCTATTCTGTTGCATCTATTCGTTTTCAGGAGGGGCGCTGTCGTGGTTCCCTGAGCCAATCACAGCGTAGAGGTGAGTGTGGGAGAGGTTCAAATGAGCAGCTGGGCCCATTCAGACCGGCGAACATGGCGAGAGAGCGACGCAGAGTTGGCCTTCTTTCTGTGGGACAGGTAGGTGCCTCAAACCGGGTAGGACAAGCTAACCAGCGGCTAGCATGCTAGCGCAAAGGTAACCGTGATGCTGTCGTTGTTAGCTCGGCAGTGTGCAAGAAAAATGCAAGAAAAAATCCTCCTGATTATACCGTTAAACTATTTGGATTTGCATTGAACAAATCAAATCATGAATCAGAACCCAGAACATTCTGATACTGATAACAGCTGCATTAAGCATGACGAGCCACAGCTGAGCTCCGTGTGAGGATGTTTGACGTGTCAGAAAAAGGCACATAACTATTTAAATACGTTACAGCCTTCACATTTAAATGAATAGTCATATAGAATCACTTCAGGTCTCAGAAACTGTTTGTAAAGTCATTCAGTTTGGTGCTGAAAAAACTAAAGGTGACATTTTAAAGTGCTGAAGACCTTTTCCAGTTCAACACAAAGTTTTTGACCTTTGCGATTAAAATAAAAACGTCTCAGCAGAGGCTCTAATTAGTTTGTTCAACAGCACACCTCTGACACGTCTGAGACTAATGAGATGTGTTATTATATGAAAACAGGCGTATGTTTCATAAATACCATTGTTAGAGTTACAACAGGTTCAGCACAGAGAAGCATGAAGACGTGTCCAGCAGACTTTACGATGCCGTGTTTGCTACAGAGTCGCATCTGTAAGTGTAAGACTATTTGTTGCACAGACAGAAGCTGGTGGTCGGGCTGCACATAATACAATATTAATCCTGATTTTGCCACGTGACTGATATTGATGTTTAAAATGCTCCGCCCGTAGGAAACTCTGCTGCATCTCAAATCAAGCGCTAAACTAACAGCCCCTCCCC
The DNA here is from genome assembly GCF_022749685.1 of Semicossyphus pulcher. NCBI lineage: Eukaryota > Metazoa > Chordata > Actinopteri > Labriformes > Labridae > Semicossyphus > Semicossyphus pulcher. The sequence continues at coordinate 1,384,303 of NW_027211701.1, forward strand.
CAGGGGGCGCTGGAGAGGTTTGGCTTCACTTTTAAACTCAAACATCCAGAACAGAGACGCTGCACAGAGACACCCTATCACCCAACTCCTACAGACACACTTAATTAACCCTATACTTTGCATTGAACTTTGCTTTGAGAAGATGCATCAAATTCAGGTAAAGAAGCCAGTTAGGTCTGAGGTCAGGTTTAAATATGAGCTGGAATGCAAAAGGAACTAAAAGTGTTGCTCTGTTTATTTAAATGTCAAAGTACAATGAAAACGTTTTCCCTAAAATCAATCAATAATCATGATCTCAGTATTGAACCGCATGGCCGTAACCGCATGGCTGCGATACCGCAGTTATGGGACGCCAGCCGCCAGATGGACCTATAGCTCCCTACTTAAAATCCCTGGTTCGATAAATTCACTGAAACTGACATAAAAAAACGTACTACTAATAAAAGGTGCAATCTAAGCTCTTGTTCTTGAACAGCTGCGCAAGCATGTCAGGAAAAGTCAAACCAAAAATCATCAACAGTTTATTTGTTGTTCACAACAAAACAATGAAAACTCAGCAGATTGATTTTTGTCAAACAAACCACAGAGTGACAGAGACAGGCCGGGCTGACAGGCTGGGCTTATAACACAAACTAAGACTAAGATTAAGACTGGAAGTGGAAAAATAACTATAATAACTAAAATAAAAATAAACGTGACTAAAAATGACTTTTAAACTAATTAAAAACGACAATGAACGCGAACTAAAACTAAATAGAATCGCAGGTAAAATCAGCCTCGTTTTGGTTGTGAAACCACTTTGTCCTGTTTGACGAGACACCGGCCTGATGGAGAGAACCTCCAATGAAGATGACACAGTAACAAGCTACTTCCAGAAGGTGGCAGCAAAGCAACATAGCGCACGTCGGCTCCCCTACAAACTCCAAAGAAGGCGATACTCTCTGTGCAGACCAAAAACAAGCAATAAAAACACTACAAAAAACTACTTATGAACTAAGACTAAACTGAAATCAAAACCCAAACAGAAAGACTCAATAAAAACGAATGGACATGTGTATAACTATAATAATGGAATAAAAACACAGCCGGCTCGTTGGTAGCTTGTTAGATTTGAGCGGGACAACATTAACTTTCTCTTTGTCTCGCGTTTCACTGCAGTTAGAAAACTTCCGTCACAGCCCGAGTTCTTTCTCTTACTGTCTCCTCACATTCGTCACTTGTTGCAGCTCTTACGTAATCTTTCACTCATCGCTGTGTTCCATCATCGCTGTAGGTTTATTTTAAAGAATAAAGACTTGATCCTGTAACAACAGAAGGAACGTGAACGAGACAGAAAGGTTTCAGGAGAAACGCTGCTCTGGGGAAAAATCTGACAATGATCCTTCGAGGCTTTTCAAAACTTTTTGAAGATCAAATTTGTTTTTATAAAGAAAATAATTTTATTTTACTTTTTAAATAAAATCACTTTTTCAATATCTGTTAGATTAAACTGTCACATTTAAATTAAATCAAAAGCCTTTCAACATGTCATTAAATCATGAACCATCACAGTGAGGTCTGTTTACAGAGCGTCAGCTCTGTCAGCTCTGTAACGGGCAGACCATCGTTCTGTTCTTCACTAACACACTCACACACTCTCCTGTCAGTGTTGAAGCGGCCGCTTTGAGGACCACGCTACAATATTTCTCTGTTAGCATCTGTTAGCTAAGACTGTTAGCATTTTTAACACGCTGCGATGCAGCGGTGTGTTGCAGCGTTTTTCTAACCCGGGGACGGCAGGTCCCGTCCTGGGAGACTCCCAGGAGCTAGCCACGGTGCGGAGGGCCGGGCTAGGCCCGCTGAGAGCGCAGGAGGACGGGGACCAGAGCTACGCAGCGCTAAGGTGGTCCCTGATCTTTTTCGGCTCAGCATTTTCTGACATTTCACACTGTGACAACAATCATCTTAAAATAAGCATCACAGCTCCGCCTCGGCTAACTCGGCTAACTCGGCCGACTTTTGAGTAGAACATTTGTCCCGGACGATCACCGTGTCTCTCCGTCTCTCATCCCCCTGGCTCTGTAGCTGTGAGTGACGGCTGGCCTCAGTCATGAGGGGTACACTCGCTTTAGAGAAGTGCCGCCGTCTGCTGATGCGAGCGTATATTAGCCTTTAAAAGTCTGGACCCTGAATATAAGACGATTGACTTTTTCAGATGTGTGTCTTATACTCAGATCAACACGGTTATCTGCATGTGTATCACAGCTGGTCAGCTGAAGCAGCATTTGCCTGCATCAGTGGAAAAAATGTTTCATTATAAATTATCATTAAAAAAATCAGTACAAACTGCATTACCCAGGGGGCATCACGTGACAGTTACCTGTTCCTGTTACCACCTGCCAGCTTTATGTCATAGTTATCAACATTACATTAAATCAATGTATATTTTGAGCGTAGCATTCAGGACTGATGGGTTCATGCTCGTCATGCTGGTTGCAGCTCGCGGACCAAAGTGGGCTGCATACAACGGAAGGCAAAATAAAGAAAGTTATCAGACACACGACTGTCTCTGTTTGTCACCATCACTTGTTTCTCTCCCTCTGTCACTGCTCCTGCACTCCTTGTTTGGAGGCCTCCATCACCGTAACGTCGCTGAAGCCGTCAGGAAGGAGAGAAAATGCCTTTACTGTTTTTGGATGAAGACTGTCGATTAAAAAAAAGAGGAATAAAAGTGCACAAATCCTTTTTGTAAAAATGAATGTATGTGCACCATGCAAAGTAATCTAATTACATGTTGTTCGCTAAATCCAAATACTGCCTGTTAGCTAATTATTTGCGCCAGCATGTGACTAAGGAGAATAAAGGTGCTGATTTGTATTTGCATGTTTAACCTGCGTGTTCGTACGAGTCTGCTGTCAGACGGTAATCTTAAGTTTCACAGGTCACAGAGACTCAAGTCTGAAAATGTGGTTCAACACAAAATCACAGCAGAAACTGAGTTACATTAAAGAGAATACGAGAGAAGATGTGGAATTCACAACAGAGATGAGGTTTCTGCACTACAAGCTTCCGTCCGTTGAATCCACACTGACACGCTGAAAGCTTCACTTCACTCGTCCTTAAATCACTGCTTTACTATCTTCAGGAAGGCTCCATGAGGAGGAGTGTACGGTGAGACCATGTTTTAAAATGTACGATCCGTCTTTCTTTCCTCTCTCTGCCACAGCTCTGTGCAGCCCACAGGGACACCAGACCTCTGAGAGAGTCCTCGATCAGCCACGACTCCTATATGACTCTCACCATCACAGCATATAGTTCAGAACAAGCTTGTTTTATGTGGCTTAATATTATGCTTATCTCGGTATGCATATGAAAACAATGAAAGGTATGCGGAGTGGACTGATGCACATTCCTCCCCTGTATTAATCAGAGACGTCTCACTGCCTTGTGAAACGCAGGCGTGTAACGTCTTTTATGTAACGTCTTTTGTAACTTCCACTGAGCTTTGTCTGCTCTCAGCTCACTTCTACATTCCTGCATCACAGAGCCAGAGGTCCTCTGAGATGAACATGTGCAGCGGTGATCTGCTGTTCAATTTCACATGCTGATATATTTGTATAAACGCTGTTACTTTGTTACCCTCAAACAAAACAACAGCACATGTCGGCCGACATTAAACAGGAGAGGTCGCGACCTCGATCATTTACAGGAGGCACCAAACACCAGAGAACGTCTCTCTCTGCAGATCATGTGACGGTCAGTGGACCCGTCTCATTAAAGCAGAAGTTACAGGGACGTGAGGGGAGATGGTCCACTGACAGACTGCGGGGGGGTCGGTCTCTAAGATGGATACAAACAAAAATCCCGTTCAGAGAGGGATGGATGTGAGGTCACAGAGACGTTCGAGCATCAACATCTGAGCGGCCCATCTTTCAGTTAAAACGGACGTTTGTGCCAAATATGGAGATATCACATCCACGAGACTGAGACGGAATTATTGACCAGAAAAGTGTTTTCCCAGGGCATTATGTAAAGTTGACCTTTGACCTTGTATGCTTAAATTATATCACTACTTTATTGTAAGACATTTCTGTGAAATCATGTCCTAATTAGCATAAAATTACTGCGTTTCTGCCAAAGACATCACAATGACCTTTGACCCTTAACCCTTGCAATTTAAATTCAATACAAGTGGACAATTTCGCAGGTTTTGAAGGTCTTCCTGTCACGTTCTCCTAACATGTGGTGTTCACAAGAAAGGACGTAACACTCCAGCTGCTGGGAGCGAGACAAAATAAAGTGCATGAACACGGGCGCCAGCTCAGCTCAGTGGTTAAGTTGTGCGTCCCATGTGCAGAGTCTGCAGTCCTCGGGATCCACTCCCTCCCTCCCTACTCGCTCTCCTCCTGTTTCACACACTGCCCGCTGTCCTCCCTCACTGAATAAAGGCAGAGAAGGACAAAACGAAAGTGCATCAACATGTCGACATGTACACTGCAGAGAAAAAACATCACGCTACCTAGTGGTGTGAACTACAGACCCTTTGTGTCCAACCTGACCCCGACCTCCTCTGTAAACCAGATCTGAGCAGAGCCTGACCATAAATACGAAGAGCTTTGGAAATAATAGGCCACAAAAACCTGTCACTTTAAAAGCTCTAAAGAGTGTCAACAAGGCAGAAAACACAGACGTGTGTACAGCAGACTAAACATGTCACATTAACACATTAAAGCAGAGGTAGAACCAGCACACACACACACACACACACACACTGCACAGTGTCAGTTCTCCTCTCCGCAGGGCCGTACACCCCTCACTGAGTCTGCTCAGGGTTCATCTTCTCTGCTCGTTAATTCTCATTCAGAAAACAAGCAGTCGGCTCAGCCTCTCTGCATCGCCGCCTCCTCAAACTTTTCGAACTGTTTTGGAGCTGTTAGAGCGCCGAAGTCACGACTGTGACAAGGACACCAAGTAAACAAGTCACTGCCAGAGCCCGAGTGCACCTGCTGGTCAGGACACATCGTGGGTGTGTTTGATTGGGGTCACTTAGCATGCTGGCCGGGTGGTGACTCATTAAGGTAGATTTTTACCTTTACAGGAATACTAATCTTATCTGTAACTAATAATAACTTCACTCTTTTTTTAATGCGTGAGTGTGCGTGTTTGGTCACTGCTGGCCTCGACACCGTGCCAGTTCACTTTTTTAACTTTTCTCTTACAGAAAGTTCATCTTTGCACGTCTTTGCTGGACTCAGAGTTCTGCCCTCCTGTGGCCACAGACACACCACCAGCAGCTTCAGCTCTCCGTCGGCATGGTAATGGGAACCTTTTCCATGTGACTTTTGTTCTCATACGATAATCTTACACAGTTAACGACTTTATAACAGAAGAGAGGAGATGTGATACCTAACTTTCACCCTGCAGGGTAGGAAGACGTGCTCTTTGCATGTGGTCAGGCTTCCTCCAGCACAGAGATGAACTAATCATTTCTATGTAGGAAGTATATTTATATATAACATCTTTAAAAACAGACAAGGCGAAAGCAGGAACGTAAGAGGGCAAGATTACAACAAAAGCTTGTTTCTGCAGCATCATCTGGGGTAACACTCCTGTGACTGATCGCACTGTTTCACTGACGAACACATTTCACACATAAAATACATAAAGACATAAAAGGCTTCTTCTTGCGCTGGTTTAGCTCAGTTGGTAGAGCGGGCGGCCCACATACAGAGGCTACGTCCTCAACGCAGCCGCCGCAGGTTCCACTCCCGCCCTCGGCCCTTTGCTGCATGTCGTCCCCTACTCTCTCTCTTCTCCCCACACTTCCTCTGTCTCTTCAGCTCTCCTATCAACAAAGGCAAAATGGCCTTTATCTTTAAGAGGCTTCTTCTTGGAATAATTATGTGCTTTCAAAAACATTACCTCCTCTAAAAGCCTTGAAATTAAGTGTCTTCCTTCCTCTGAAGAATGAGCAAATATTTACTTTAAAGTTCAACTAAAAGAGACGTCATGACTTCCCTTACATCCTTCTTTAACAAAAGAAGAGCTTGTGTCCAGCTGTCCTGCAGAGTCACACGATATTGGAAGACACAGAGGAGGAGGGCACAGGTGTTGTATCTTGTCTGCTTTGTATCCTGCTTTGTGCACCGTTACCTCGCGGGCATTTGCCTGGGGTGCGCCGGAGCCTGCACACCATTTAGAAGACGGCTGAGCCTGATGCTCATATAAAACAGGCTGTCACTTCTTATATAAACTTTGAACATCATCTAAAGATGGAGAAAATGTTTATTTTCACACTTTTTGAATTACATATTAAAGTTTATAAACGCAGTATTCCCTTTGACTCCAGCAGAGGGCGCTGGAAAAATATCACCTTGACGTGTTGCGTGCTCTATTTAGTTTGTTGCTGTCAAATTTAAACAGAAAAGAAAAAAACTAACAAATGTGATGCCGTTAGTGATATACACTTTTTTTCCCCATGATATAAAATCACATATACAGTGATAAAGTCTGTGATAAAGGCCACATCGCCCGCCTCTAGTATGAAACATTCTGCACAGTGAGTGGGACTTTTAATTTCAATACATTTTAGGAATAATCGAATTTAAGAAAACGTTACAGAGTCAAGTCCGAATATTTCCATTTATTATTTCACAGATTGTTGATTATTTTTATCTTATATTTGACGTGTTTTACGTTGATTTTTTTTACAGTTAACAACAATAATAATTAAATTATTTTAAACGTGCTCTTCAGTGAAGGACAGAGACGACAGCAGCGTGTCTGATGTTCCGATTAAAGAGGCAGCGACAGAGCGAGAGGAGGAAGGGGCCGACAAAGGATGAAAGCCGAACGTGGCTGCAGAGGTCAAAGGTGAGGAACGCTGGAGATGTAGTGAAGTGTTCTCTGCTGCACACATTCACACACCGACATGTATGTCCGCGCTGCTCCACGCTATCTTTCACTTCCTGTGTTCCCTGGTGCTCTTGAGTCAGTGAGCGGAGAGTTCACACAGAACAGCACCAACACATCCGAGTGTTTCAGCCTGGCTGAGCACCAATGAGCCCGCTTTAATGTCATCAACCAGCCAGCAAGAGGCACACACAACCGCCTGCATGTGTGTGTGTGTGTGTGTGTGTGTGTGTGTGTGTGTGTGTGTGTGTGTGTGTGTGTGTGTGTGTGTGTGTGTGTGTGTGTGGAAACGCTAATGTAACCAGTCAGTCAGCAACGGACCCACACTTTCAGTGCAGGGTGGCAATGACCTTCTAACACACTCATAAACACACACACACACACACACACACTTTGGCGGTATGCTTCTTTGCTGATTGGCTGCTTACATTAAAGCACGGCCATTGTGCTTTTGTGTGTTCACATGTAAAATACTTCGACACACAAACAGCTCCAGAGTGCTTTTTTCATATAAGATCATCGATTCCAAACGATCTGTGTCAGTAAACTGACGGAGCAAGCCGTCCTTTCTCTTCCTCTGTTCCTCCTCACACGAGCCAGGATGAAGTTTTAAATCCTTTGTTAAGACCCACCTCTCAATGCAACCACATTTCACTCTCATATATTCTGTTTTTATTGTTGACTTTACGTTTACTGGTTCTTTTGTGTTTTAAGCCTGCACAGCACTTTGGTCAACTGTGGCTGTTTTAAATGTGCTTTATAAATGAACTTTGACTCGACTTGACTTGAAAGTGAAGCAGCTGTGGGGGACTACAAAGACCTGGCAGAGGGTCAGTAAAGACCTGACTGATGTTAAATGTTCAAAATGTGACTCAGTGACGCTCAGGTGGGTCACAGAGCCGGCCACAGGTGTCACAGTCACTTATAAAATACGACAGTCCTCTTCCACAGTCTGCATGCGTTTCTGTCTGTGTGGTGACCAGGAGCAGCTCCACGCACGCTAACGTCCAAAACAACATCAGCCACGACACACGGAAACATCCTGCGATGATTCGCTTGATTTTCTGCACCATTAGAAATACTGCGGACAAAAGATGCTTCTGGGGGACCTCAGGTCTCGGGAGGCAGAGCGACACCCCTCTGACTTCTGTCACTAATATCAATACATTTAAACATGTATACACTTTTAATAAAGGTTTTACTGTGTGCACCTGGAGGTGGGATAGGATTGGATGGAAACATTCAATCCAAAAGATGTTTCCACTGAATTTACCAGACGTGTTATTGTGTCCTATGAACAGGAAGGACTCGCTCATAATGCTGCCTGCATTCAACAACAATAAGGATTAAATATTAGCAGTATGAGGAGTAAACATTTTATTTTAAAAAAGAAAATGATTTTGTTTGACTATTTAAGTGGGTTTTTTCCATCATTAAATATTCCGCCTTAAACTCCTGCGCATGCTGCAGCCTGAACGTGTCAGAAACATCCGACTGGAGTTACTGCAGTAACAAGAGATCACAAAAGACGGCGGCAGGAATTTCCCAGAGGAGAGGCGTGAAGTGAAGTCAGCGAGGGGACATAAAAGGTCTCATGTGAGGGGGTGAAGATCTCAGAGAGAAGGTGAGCTCAGACTGACGTCACGTTCAAGTCTGAGTCTTAAACAAGTGTGCTAACTGACGTGGAGTTTCTCCCTTCTAAAGGAAACTGTTGGATATTTTTAATTCCCTTTTATCTGTTGTTATCGTGCATCATTATGTAAATTATATTGCATACATAAAAACACAACAGAAAAAAAGATAAAGGCACGAATAAAAGAGAAAAAAATATTTTCTGTCATTTAAATTCTCAAGGCAAAAAATACAAAAAAAATACAAACAATGCACGAGAAAAAAACAGGAATATTCTCTGATCATATGAAGCCAAAATTTACAAAAAGAAAAACTCAAATCTCTACGAGTAATGTCGACAATTTAAATGTTCTCTGATTTTACACAATAACATTTTGGCTTTGCCAGAAGGAAAAAAATTGATGTATGTGTAAAAACTTAAATATATATTAAATATATTCTCTGATATCACAGAGTCAAAAAAATTGTGAGAAAAACTCGGAAGATTCTTTTGAAAAAAAGCCAAACATCACCGAGAACACGGCGCGACTCCTTTGTGAGATCATCGCACAAAAATAAAGATAAGTAAGAAAGAAAATTCTCTTGAAATGAATTGAAAATGTTCAAATAAAAATCTCGTGTTTATCTTGAAATGTGATTAATTTACATAAACAATCAAACTGAACAATCTGCTGACCAAAGTGAGTGCATGTTACACGAGTATCTTTGCTGTTTGTGAAGTCACCACTCTTAATGTATTTTCCCGTCCCGACCATCTGTACAACCAAAGCTAAAATGTTCTGTAAGTTATGTAAGACATGCTGGAGTTATTTTAGATCACTTGAAACAGGATTATGGAAACAACGACCTCCTGCAGCCGGTCAGAGTCCGCCCGCTGGAGAGCCGATTCACAGGGTTCAAGGTTACTGCAGTCATCCTCTTTATCCTCCTGTTGCTTCTGTTACCTACTTTATACTCCGACTGTGGCATCTCCTTTTCTACCAGGCAACAACGACTCCCACTGTTTTCACCTCCAAATATGTGATTAATTTCTCTCCACCAAAAAAAAGAAAGAAATATAAAACTTTTCTACTGTTTGAAATATTGATTGTGTCAGGAAACAAAGGTAATGTAGTTAAGAGTAGTTTCAGTATTAGCTGGTTACAGAGGGGGTGAGGTGTGTAAACGTGTCCGCTGCTCCACTTCCATGACCCTGAATAACTTCCTGTTACTGGCCTAACTTTAATAATCTCTCACACACACATGCATGCATTCATCTTGGTTTTGCAAGCTTTATAAAATGCACTGACCTCCATTCATTTACACAAAGTACTGAACGCAAAGGCTAAATTAGCTAAAGCTAATGAACAGTGTGTCTGGGATTGTAATGGAAGCAGAAACATGTCTGTGGTGACCTGAACGTCAGGAGGCGGAACAGTTCAGAGGTCGTACGCTACAAGGATGTTGTTGCCTGTCTTTCATGGTGCCGGAAGACTAAATAATAATGTACAAATACAAATACGAAATACAAGATACAGAAGCTAGCCAGATAGAGATTTATTTTCTGTGTAAATTTAAATTATGGAAAATTACAGTTCAGAAATAAATGTCACTTTTTTAAAACAAATTTTAACAGCGAAGATCTGAACCCAAAGAAAAATAAAAGCAGCTTCGAGAACAAACTCAAGACTCAACACAAGACTCAAACATCGTCCTCCAGAGAAAATCACAGCACACACACACACACACACACACACACACACACACACACACACACAGGCACCACTGTTGGACAAAAGGTCTGTTTATGAAGCTCCAGGTAGCTTTCATCAGCTGGATCCTCAGTCTGAGCACTCCCTGGATAACACACACACACACACACACACACACACACACACACACACACACAGTGTATTATGCGGATAAATCTTCAGTTTGAGGGCTCTCATGGTAATTATTTAATACACACACACAAACACGGTGAAAACAGCCCACGTGGTACAGACACACACCGAGGACACACACAGCACACTTAAAGGCTATACGTAAGCATACACGCACACGCACACACACACACACGCACGCGCACATACGCACAGAATGCAAATTCAATTAACTCATGATGGTGAGCGTTATGCACAAACGCACACACACACACACACACACACACGCACACACACACACACACACACACACACACACTAAATTCACATTTAAATACACTTTATTTCACAGTTAGTTTAATGGTCTCTAATCTGTCAGTTATTATAAAAACATTGTGCTTTTAAATTTCTACAAATTGAGCAGAAAATGTGCAAAACCGTTTTGTGATTTCTGGCTACAAAGCAGCGTCAGCACACGACCGAGTGACAGGTGATCACAGGTGATCACAGACAGTCAGAGTCTCTGACTGAATAACGGGACGACATTCTGACCTGACAACAACAACGTGTGTGTGTGTGAAGTTACTGTAATCAGGTGTGGGTTTTTTACTGTTTAATCGTGTTTACTTCATTTTCTACATTATAATATTTAGTTAAAACATAAATGTACAGACGAGAATAATCAGATGAGTCGTGTCTGTGTTTACTTAAAGTGTAAATAGTGAAACTCACTAAACTTAACGTGTAAAAAAAGAAAATAAATTGTATTATCGCAGGTTTTTATTGGAGTTTTATTTTTTTGGCTGCTGAGCGTTTGAGGCTTCTGCTTATTACAGAGTGACACCAGGATGAACCATCAAATAAATAATGCAATGTAGAAAAGCAAACCAATGTTCAGATATAGTGAGAGTAGTTTAAAATAAGTCTCCTTGTTGTGTGTAGAGAGCGAGCTGCCTGAGCCATCTGTGGAGCTAACAGCGGGAGGACAGTATGCTGCTACAGAGTCTGTGCAAACACCTCTCACGACTCAATCTACCGTCCTCTTCAGCCTGTTTGTCAGAACCTAATAACGCTCGATAAGCTCAGACTTCTCCTGTTAGCAGTCCAGATTAACACAAGCACACTTCCTGTTTTTAAAGTGCCACTAAAAAACGATCTACCTTTAAATCCCTTCACCTGCTGCGGGGGCACCATTGTGCTGCAGCAGCTGCAGCTTACAAAGGACGGCACGATGAGAGGAGACGAACTCTTTACAACAGGAGCTCTGAATATTTAGCTTCACCGCTGCCGGGAAATCAAAGGTCAACAGATGCGTGACGATATTGTGAAGTCTATACGACACACGCATCGACACCGAGAACCAAAAATATACATTATACACACACTCTGGACAAACACAGACTCAGATAGCAGTTAGCTCTACATACGTATATGTGTATGAGCTGCAGCTGTAACAATATACACTCGACTACATAGAGCTGAAACCATAAGATAATTAGTGAATCGAAAGAAAATGATTTTTGTAATCAATAACAACATTTTTTTTCTAACAATAACAACAACAACAACAGTCTGCTTGTTGGAGCTGTTAGATTTTTACATTTACTGATTTTCTTGATTACTTTTGTCAAAGTTAATAAAGTTTTTGGGTTTTGAACTTTTGGTTTGACAAAAGAGGAAGTTGAAAGATGTCACTGAGGTCTGGGAAATATTGATAAGCATTGTTCTGTTTTTAAATTTAACAAAGTAATGGTGAAAATAATCTGCAGGTTAACCGATAAGAAACAATTTCCTGTATCACTGCACCACATAAAATACAACACATACACGTCTGTGTACAACAGCAGCCACATGAACCTCTCTGTCATCAGGAGCATGAGATGATGAAGATGCAGCGAAACTTCTCGACTTTTACTCACCAGAACCATCGAATCAGAAACACCGGCAGCGCGATGCAGCGACTTTAAAAAGCACCCAAACAACAAAAATCATACAAACACTGTTTCTGATTTAAAACAAAGACTCCAGGTCACAGGTCACACGCTTCACCTCGCCCCGCTGAAAGCTGCACGAGTGCTGCACAAGAACCACACAAGCGCCGATTGCTCCACAAGAATGTTGAAATTTAGCTGCAATTTCTGTAAGAAGTTGCAGGAAATGTAACTTTATTTACTTAGCTTCATGACATTTCATCTCCTCATCACATCATCATTACAGCAAAGAAACATCTTCAGTACCTGTCACAGGGTGAAGGTGAAGACACCAAGGACATGCGCTCTCTGTTTCAGAAGGCAGGACAACATGGCACACACTTCCCTGGAACACGAGGTCGAAGCGCTCCACAAATTAAGTGTCAAAAAAACAAAGAAAAAGAGGTCACATGTAGAAATGTGTCCCACTCACATCTGCAGGGTAACTCAGGACCTCACCTGCACAGGCATGCTGCTAGAAATGCAAGAGACAGTACGCAGAGAGGAAGCCACTCAGAACACACACCTTGTTGGTTCTGTCATGCGCGCACACACACACACACACACACACACACACACACACACACATACACACACATACACACACACACCTTTCTCACACTCTTCGATGAGGGTTTATTGCGCTCTTTCAAAGTGAGGTCTTATTCTAAATGAATATCAGAGGAGGCTAACCGTTCATCTGTATTTATATTCAATCATAAATTATATGAAATCATATTATCATGTTTTATGTGTCAGTGGTTGTCAGAGTATTTGCAGGAAAACTTGAACATTTTAATCTGAGTGATATTTCATTTCTAATAAAGTGACAGATGACAGACTGATACACTTCTATCTGTGCATCTGAGCTGCGCTCATGAAATCCCCCGGAACCTCCTGGATACAGGCTGGACTCTGATTCAATCACTCTGGGATGTTGGAAAATAATTTGTTCTAACACTGGCTGATACAATATTGTGGTAAAGCACTTAATAACGTAGAAAAAGCACATTTTCACAGCTTACAAACTGTTTGATTTGCACGAGGCTAAATTAGACAACTCGAGTTTCTTTTTCCTCTTTCGTTCAGCCCACTCCGAAAGCAAGCCCCCTCCTCTGACCCGGCCTCTACACCCCCTCCACAAACACAGTAAAATACCAAAGGTGCTCAGTGAAATCAATCGTCTTGATTAGCCTATTATTGAACTGTAACCCGTCCCTGTAATCAGCCTCTAAATGTTTACGATGAAACACGTTACGGACTGTCCGGACAGATCGCCATGTTCTCCATTGAGAAAACACTCATTTAAAGTCTCTCTGCTACAACAGCAGTGCGGCTGTGCAGACTGAATCAGGACCTAAAGCTTTTAGTAAATATTCAGAAAATAGTCCCTCATCCGTCGGGCGCGTGCACCTCTGAGGCGCGCTGAGCCGTTAGAAATAAAATCAACTTTTCCATCAGGTCGTCGCTGCTCCTCTCCTCAGCTCGTTACAGCCGCAGGTTCACACCAAGCGAGACAATTAGAAAAGTTCCGTTTGTGTTAAACAAGTGGTGTTTGCGTGTTTGTGACGGAGCCGAAAGAAAAGCGGGAGATGATATCTGCGCGTCTCTAACGTGTGTTACTGCGCGTGCTGCGTATCGACATGTGAAGCAGCGATGACCTGCCATTTTACCGGAGAGAGTGGCATCTGTCGCGGATACGACATCGTCTTACCCACGGGCCGCGGCTCAGGCGGCTCTGTTATCTGAATACACATGTTTTATTATGTCTCTGCTGTGTGTTTATTTCTCTCCATGTTCAGTGTCAGTCTGTCCTACCTGTCCGGTGCGGGGGTTCCTCCTCTCCTAGTTTACGACCTCCGCGTGCAGCCGCTTGTTTTGTCGTTTTCTTCCACTTTTCTCCCACAAACAAACTTCCACTTGTTCAGCGTGTAGACTTTAATCTTTATGATGCATGTGGGGAAAAAAAATCAACTAAAAAGCGCGTTTAGAGCAGCGTGTTCGCCGCGCCGTCCCTTCGACTTTCTTCGAGGTTTAACGAGCAAAATCGAAAGACAGAAAAACGCGTTTCCTTCTTTGAACCACAGAGAGAGAGATTTTAAAATGTAGGATTTGCTTGGAGAAAAGGAGACAGAGAAAAAGAGGCTCGAGGATACTGGTCCAAGGCTGCGCGGCGCGCGCGGCTGTCGGAGCAGCGCACGTGAAGTGAACCGTTTGTGAAGGAGATGAAACGCTCGGTGCTCCGGTCTCTACAGCGGGAAAACTACACTGAAACTAACAGAGTTCATCAAATAAAGGTGGTTTTCATTCCAAAGCGTCCTTTTCTGTCCGGAAATAAATCGCTCAGGTGCTGAAACACCTTTTCCCCTCTGCTCTCTGCTCTTTCCTCGCGCTGTCCCGGCCGCCCGGCGCACGCGGGGGAGACAGTCTCTGCAGCACCGAAACGTGAAGATGGAGAGAGAGAGAAGGAGCGAGAGAGCGCGCTCCGGTGAAACGGAGAGCCGAGAGCGTCCTCTGTTATTGCTGCCCTCTGCGAGTGTGAGCCAGCTCATCTCCTCCCGGTAAAAGATGATGATACGCCAAGCGAGGCAGAAACGGAATGCTGGGGATCCCCTGCTGCGTCCAATCCTGACGTCTCTACCGGTGTGCCGGCTTGCGCGTGTGCGCCACAGTGGCTACGCGCGCGCGCGTGTGTGTGTGTGTGTGTGTGTGTGCGTGTGTGTGTGTGTGTGTGTGTGTGTGTGTGTGTGTGTGTGTGTGTGTGTGTGCGCAGCAGACATGAAGGATCGGTTCGGGTGGTTGTTGGGGGGTGGAGGGGGTCAGCCGTGACTTTGAACTGTGTGCCCTGACTGTGACAGGTGATGGCAGAGAGCGAGATCAGCACGAGCGCAGAGTAAGACATCCGGTTAATGAGGGGTGTTTTTTTCGCCTTGATTTCATTCTGACAGTGTGCGCACGAGCTCAAAAACAAGAAACTCACAAGGACGATGACCTCATCAAACCTGTTCATACATTAATTTTATGTTTAAATTCACTTTAAAATGAGAGATTAAATTAAACAAATAAAATGTGGTCATAGTGCTGTTCATGTACTTTATGAACCACACACACACACACACACACACACACACACACACACACAGTGTTGGAGGCCCCTGCAGCTGCTTCTCAGTGGCTGCCTTGCCCAAGGGAAAGTCATAAGCCTTGACAATGATTGTGAATCTGCTGACAGATACAGGAGGAAAATGCAGATTTATTGTTGTGAAAAAAGTCCACTTATTAAAAATCGAAAGGACTTAAAACGGCACACCTGGTCCACCACACAGACGTTTCCTGTCTGGACTCTGGATGTCTCCTCTGTCACATCAAACCAACACAATGAGCTGGATTATTTACTGGATTATTTTGGCCATAACATTATAACATTTTGGTGATAAAAAAAACATGTAAACTATCTGTTCCTCTAATCTTCTGAGTGCTGGTGCTGTTCTGATAATGCCATCGCACCTCTGAAAGTCACACACATCTTTCGCTACAGTAATGGCTTCCTGCAAAAGTTCAGGATCGCTTCCCTCGCAGCAGGTACGCACACGAACACACACACACACACACACACACACACACACAGCTGCACTCAGCAGCAGTGCTGGATGCAGGCTGCAGCGTAACACTGAATTACTGGTTGGAAAAGCCTCAATTCCTTCTTCACACGAGTGAAAAATACACACAATCAGTTTTACACATTTAATTGAATTGAGGAATGAAGCACCGTTTGGCGAGTAGCTGATTTAGTCAGTCACCATCCCTCCATCCTTCAGACAGGCGACTGACTTGTGATGGAGTCGTGCAGACAGACGGTTAAAGGTAATACGTGTGCATACGTGTGCACTGGGTTTATCTGTGGCTATGTACCCTTTATCCATTAGCATTGTAGGTGTAGGCCTACTCTGTTTACATGAATGTATGCAGCTTAAATTGATTATTAAAACAAGTAAAACACTTTATATAATCTTCCTGTAATGCAAGCGTCAGTTGAAACAGTTAACTCATCAAGAAAGCGTGGCGGTTTTCCTTCCTGTGTCAGAGAGGACATGTTCTCTCACAGAGAGCGGGAGCACATCCTTGGTCGTCTGCTGCGGACAGAACAGAGGCTGAAACAGCCTCTCTGTGGTGTTCACACGAGTATTGTGCTGTTTAGTGGGTCAGGCATTTCAATAACTGCTTAAATTGCAGAAGAGAACAGCGACTGATCAGCGGGGAACAAACTGTGCTTTATATTTTTTAAGTGATGAGCAAACAAGGTGTTACAGTTTATTGTGCGTCTCAGTTGGAGTTTGTGGAGGCGACTCGGGACCGAAACTCTGAAATTCTGTGCAAACAATCAGGACACAACTGGTGAGTGATTTATGGTGCGTTCGCTTGTTAGTTTTGTGCGAATAAAAGAGGTAAAGAAAGCTTTCACTGCGCGCTGCTGACATGAACCACTGCGTTCTGACTGCATTGAGATCAGTATGCGTCTGAAATATATTCACAGAGATCCGTTATGGAGCAGCTTGTTGGCCGTAAGGAAGGAGGCTCATGCAAGGTAAAGGCCGAACAAAAGACATTCATTACAGAAGCGAGGAGAAGGAGAACAGCGAGGTGCAGAGGACAGCACAGTTAGAGGTGCATGAAAGAGCATTTGTTAAGTGACCACTGGAAGGCGAGCGGTGAGCGCAGACAAAAACACCAAGAACAAAGGTTGGTGCATTATACAGAAAGCACATCAGTGTATATGCAGACAGGCTCACGTGGTTAAGAGACAAAGCATGGCTGACGTGTGAGTGGAGCTGGCCCCGTCGCTGCAAAGACAAGTTAGTGTATCGCACTGTAACACAGTATCGTTGTAAATGCTGCGGTCAGTGAAGCAAATGAACACCTGACGTCACCTGCACTGACGGAGGTATCATCCGTGTTTATTGGAGGTGGTTAAACGCAACACGCTAATATTCCTGCCGATACGTTGGAAAAAGGAAGTTCACATCTCATCTGCCCTTGTGATCGCACTCCGAGAATAATATCACCACATGGATAAACTAAGAGCGCTGCAGGCAGCTCGTTAAGGTGACCAACGTTAATGTAACGTTTAGTGATTCAGGAAGTGAAGCTGCTGCAGATCAACAGTTCATGCAGAACAAGCAGAAGCATCAGAGAGACAGAAAATGTTATTCGAAGATCATTTATGTTTGATGTGAATTCTGTTTCCTGTTTTTACACAGAATGTGTGTTCAGGAAATGTATTTATCGTATCGTAGCGGCATTTCTCCAAATCATTTCACAGCGGTGGTGAAATCCGGTCTACACAAAGAGTCGACACATTCTATTTTTTATACAAAATCAAACACGGCGCTTTGCGGGTGGTGTGATGTTAACAAGAAGGTACATCTCGTTTCATCATGCACGCTATCCGCACACCTGGTGTTTGTTAGTAACTACATTTTCAAAATAAAAAATAATGCAAGAAAATACGCAGAGTCACTAACGTTTCCTGTGTTTATTCTTATAATTATTCATAATGGTTGAACGTATCAGGGAGAGCTTCACTTCTCTCGGACCTGCTCGTGTGGTAACTATATCAGCACCAGTGGTGTTAATTACAAATGTGATTCTGTCCAAAGGCCTGCGATTGATATGAGACGATATCAGAGGCCCATTAACTACAGTCAGTTACATTTATATCAACACAGAAAACCTAACTCAGACATGATCTGAGCATTCGGCACATGATGTTCTGACTCCAGTGCAACAGAAAAGTAAACAATAACTTTAGACCTGCACTCGTCACGCCGTACAGTGACTCTGCTGCTTCCCCTCCGATGAAGCTGTGCTAAGTGAACAAATGATCGTTTCAGTGGTCCGATTATCTTGTGTCAAATAACTCTGACTAATCACCTGCTGGTACCACATATTATATATTGTACAGTACAGAGTGGACAGGTGTTTAACTACTCTTACCGTCTGTAACGCAGCTCGTCCGGATATAATAATCCTCCTCCTGCGTCTCCACACGTGTGGACAAAGTGTGCCCGTGTGCACAGGTTGGTCTCCTGATTATAATAATAATGACAATATATCACTGACAGACTGTTTTTACAGACAATATATTTTTTGGTCAAACAATGTGGACTTGTCGTCATGATCAGTTTAAACTCAGAGCGTGACAGCCGTTATAACACTGTGCTGCAGTCCCACCAGCTCTCTGCAGGCGGTAATATCCTCACTCTGACTGCGCGCTGCTGTTAGCGCTGCTGTTTGTGCATCAGGTGCTTGTTTCCACAGCAGTGGTGGACAAAGTACACAACTTCATGACTTGAGTCAAAGTACAGATCCTCCTGGTCAAATGTTTCTCCAATACAAGTGAAAGTTGCTCGGTCACTTTATGACTTGAGTTAAAGTACTGGAGTTCTTGCTTTTATAAATACTTCAGTATTCAAACTCCTTTTTTCTGTAGGTGATGAAGTTTGTGCGCGGTGAACAGAGCCAACATTTAAAACGATACGAATCATTCTTCATTTCAGAAACATCAAACATGTTCTGAAGAGACGGCCGTGGGTGCTCAGGGGGAGAACCGTCATCCCTCTCAGCCGTAGCCATCGTTACCACGGCTACATGAACGGCCTGATCTGAGCGACGTTTGCTCTGCGTTCAACCATGGAGCATGCGAGGTACAGGTACGGCAACACCACTGAGACAAACCACCCGCAGAACGACACGAACACAGTTTGTTGGGATTTTAAAAGAGGAAAGAAAATCCATCAGCGGACTTCAGAACAAAAGTAGCGAGTAACGAGAACATTCACAGAGATGTCAAAAGTATGATGTTTATCTTTCAAATGTCGTCGAGGAAAAGTCATACGTGTTCCTAAAAAATAAAACTCAAGTACACAAAAAATAATTTTAAGCACAGTACTCAAGTACATGTACTTCTTCACTGTCCAGCCCTGATTGAAAGGGGCCGCATGTCTGCAGAATGACTCATTTAAACATCTGCAGACGGCACAGAGCTCAGACTTGCTGTTTGAAGCTGTTTGAAGCACACGCAGAGGGTTAACTCTGCGTGTGCTTCGAGCATCAGGGAGAGCCTTTTTGTCTCATTTGCACGAGTTTAACGGGCACAAAATCTGTGCAGTCCTTTAGTGAGTTAAAACCGATTTCTGGTGAAACGAGTTGGTTTTTACAGGCTAATGAATGATGTTATGGTATCTGAGTATAGACTGGTGTACTCGCCAGTACCAATCACACATTAAGGCTTTGTTGAGCCCACTCAGATAGCCATGTCCACAACAGAACAACACTGTGTATTGTTGACTGACTTACGGCTGTTTTCAGAGGGTTCACACTCAACACAACTGTCTGTATCAGCATCTGCAACGGTGTGAAAGCTGGAACAAAGCAGGAACTGAACAAAATGGATTCCTCCCCGTTCATTCATCTTTTTCTCTGGTGTGCCTCCTCCTCAGGAAACTTTCAGGTCTGCTATTTATTCAACTGTCTTTAGCAGACTTTGTTTACTGCGTTTCATTCTCCTTCCAGGCCGGGGAGTCCAAGCAGCCTGCTTCAAACAGCTGTCTTCTGTTTTCAGTCAGAGCTGTAGGGACTCGTACAGGCCGATGCAACGAGCTGCAGAGAGCTCAGTGTGATCGGCACAACTAACAACCTCTTCACGTCTCAAGGAGTTATTTGATTTGGTGTTGAAGGACCCGGAAATTAAATCCACAATACCCTTCTGACGATATAATGTGGAGTGTTATGTACATAACAAAAAGACTTTTAATCCAAATCCTAAATATTCTTTGAAGTTTCAGTAAACGTCCTGATATTTGGTTTGAGTTTGTCGGCCTTTCTTTGATATTCGTTACAAAAAAGGTAAAATCGTGACCCAGTGTTGAGAGCAGTCACATGACAGAAGTTTCTATTCTGAGCGTTGTCACCAGGAGCGCTCTATTTTGGGCTGCTGGAGTTGAATGTGGGGCTTTGATGATGTCTTTTTGGCAGCAGGTTTAGCTCTGTCATAATATACTAGCTAACATCGTAGCAAGGTTTTGAATTTTTATTCGTTTTCTATTTTTATTTCGTTTTGACTTTTTGTTTTAATTTCAGTTTCCTTTCTAATGCTGGTTTGTTTGTTTGTTTTTATTTTGTGAAAATGTTTTTGTAAAATAGGAAACAAATAAAATAATATATAATATATGAAATATATGAAATTAATCGACAAGGATTAAAACTAAAACGGCGTAACAAACAAAATTGGAGGAGATTAATATTAAGAAAAAAACCTCAAAACTCAGAGATTAAAGTGGAAAATTTACCAGAAAAAAAATGAAAAATTTGTAAGAAAATAACTGAATTTATGGAATTATAAAGTCATAAATGTGTTAAAATAAATGAGCGGCCCTCTGCTGCAAAAACACGTTTCTATGTTCCCCGTTTACCCCGGGGGTTACTTCACACATGACAGTTACCCTACGACCTCATGACGCAGACTGAGAGGAAACAAAGCTGCACTACAGACAAAACAAACAAAACGACTTTAAATCAGTCGTTTTGTTGTTTTGTTGTTTTGTTGTTTGGGTGGAGGCTTGGACAACAAACAGCCGGCCCGAGCTCGTGGCTGGCGGCTGGATTAAGTGCTCTACACGCTTGGTTAGATGTCCAGAGAGGATTCATGCACAAGTTTATGACTTCATAATTACATAAATGTGCTCGTTATTTTCTCACAAATTTCCCATTTTTTCTGGCAAATTTTCGTCTTTAGTTTTTTACTTGTTGCAGCGACCCTGACACGCCGTCACTCATCACTTCTTCCTAAAGCCTCGTTTTTAGTTTTTATTTCAGTTAACTAAAAAATGTTTTTGACAATCTCGTTTTCGTTATTTCGTTTTTGTTAACGATCATAACCTCACACTGTACAGCTTTCATTAGCATTGCATCCATAGCTCTGAGAAGAAAAAGTAGCATCTCAGCTAACAGTGCATGTGCATGCTAACTGCTAACGATGGATACCCAACCATGGAGAGGGAAATATTTTTATTGAGAAGCAGAATTGAAAAATACAACAAAATCTGACACGGCCTTGGCCTAGCTTCTTTTCACAGAGACAAACAGACAAAAACAAGAGAAAACAACTCAAAAAAATAAATAAGTAAACAAACAAGAATAAAAGAAATAGAAATAAAAATGTGGATGAGATAATAAATAAATAGATGATTTAAAAAAGCATAAATTCTAAATAAAACGAATCCACTGACTATCGTTACACATCTCCTACAACAGCTCTGACCAACATAAAACAAACACAACAGAGGCAGCCGCAGAGATGTCAATCAAGTCGTATTTGGCCCCGCCCACACAGTCTTAAGAAATGTCCTAAGCTGCAGAATGAGCTGTTTTTGAGCCACGTATTTTTTCTCTCAGTCTTGATGTCAAAACAGATTTCCAGACGTTTTAAATATATTGTTGCTAATGTGTGATGCTATATTCTGCTCTGTCTAATACATCAGTACTAACACTGGGTGAAATGACAGTAATGGAGAGGGCTGCACGTATCTCAGTCATTATATAAAAAGTGTTATCCCCCTCTCAGCTTCGTACTGTATCACTCCCATCTACTGTAATCCTCCCTCGTGGGGGAACATCTCTGCAGTTTGCACAGAACACTTTTCATTTCAGCACACGAGGAGAAATCTGTGTTCCTCAGCAGAAGCCGGCTCGTTGGAACGAGTCACACTAATTCTTTTCTTCAGTCGAGTCACATTTGAGTCAAACACTATTTTGTGACAGTGGCAGCGCAAAACGCAGAGAGTGTGTGTGTGTGTGTGTGTGTGTGTGTGCGCGTGTGCTTGCATGTCAGTATCTGCATATAACAGTGTTTTGTGTTTTTATAGCTCGGCCACCCGAGGATGCGCCAGTTACTATTGTACACAGCAGGCTACCCAGTGTATGCTTGGCCAGATATATTTAACACACACACGAACACACACACACACACACACACACACACACACGCACACACACACAAGAGATTAAGCATGACTTCACTTGCATGTCTTTGTCTCATGACGTACAAACAATCACACAGTCCTTCTCTGTCACACACAAACACTTTGGCTTCCTGGGAACCATGTGCGACTGTTGCCGATGGTTACCGTGCAACATGGTCTGAAGTGTGTGTTTGATCTGTGACATTGCTTTATTTCCGTGCTCTGAAACTCCAACTAGAAGACACAAGTAAATACAGCTCTGTATGTATTTGTTCACAATGCAGTGCTATATGTAAGTGAGAAAATGAACTCGATTTAATTAAGTTTTAATCAAAAGTACACATTTTCCTGCTGGTGTACATGTGTGTACACCAGCAGGAAAATGTGCACTTAAACTCTCTCCACATATAGTTGCTTAACCAGCTGCTTAATTACTCATCAGATGTAATCTCTCTGTCATGACGCTGCTGTCTTTGTGCATCTGTGCATATATGACATTGTAGCTGAAAAACAGAGTTACCTACCCGACTAAACGATTACGTTTCAAGATAAATTTTAATTTGAAATTCCTAGAAAACTGCAGAAGCCTGGCGCTGAACACGCACGCACAAAGAGATCTCACTGAGCCAATATGCTTCATAATGTCGGATCAACTGTCATGAAGCCAAAACTATTTCAGTGTTTGACAGAACAAATATTTGATCCACAATATTTTTTACTGTCTGACAACAAAACGGATCCTTCACTGGAGATTATTAGGCTTTCAAAATAAAAGGCCAATGTCACAAACACAAAAGATTTGGCAACTTAAAAGAGAAATGAAGAACGACAAATTTGAAGGCTTTGTGCAAAGGTTGACACAACCCTGTCAGTCTCGCAACTCCTGGGCCCACTGCTTCCTGGAAAACTGAGTCCATCTCCGGCCTTGGCAGCCAATGTCTGTTCTCACGGTGAGTCAGGATATCTCTTGAAACACGAGCTTGTTGCTTCCATCAGGTTATACAGCTGGTGGTTGGGGCTGGGCTGCACTGTGTTGCCTCACAGCTAGCAGGTTCCTGGGGTCTCCTGCATGTTCTCCCCGTGCATGCGTGGGTTCCCTCCGGGTGCTCCGGCTTCCTCCCACAGACGTGCTCGTGAGGTTCATTGGTGACTCTAAATTGAGCGTAGGTGTGAAAGCGTGAAAGGTCGTCTGTTATTGACTGGCGACCTTTCCAGGTGTAACCCCACCTCTTGCACAATGACAGCTGGCATCAGCATCCGCGACTCTGAACAGGATGAGTGGTATAGAAAATGGATGGATGGACGTAGTATGTTGTTTTTATGTCATACACTGTTTGTTAGAACTGTTAATTGGCCCCTCTCAAATAAACTAAACTGTTGTGGAAACCCTGAAACTAAACGCTTTGGTGCATATTAACGTTTCTGGTTTTTAAGGACAACTTAAGATATCTATATTATAAAGACTTTATTTTAAACGTTCTGAATGATTTTATTCCAGTTCTATGGATACATTCAGAATGGATGCTTCACAGTGTTTACTTCTTCTAATTAAAAAGCCTTTAGCATAGCAAAGCATTTATCATGAAACAAACGTCTTGGATAGTTTGATCATTATTCTCTACAATAACTTCACTGCACATACTGTGGACTCCCTTTCTCACTGATAGGCCTGAATCACATCCTGACAGGATTCTTTGTGCACCCCATTGCTTTAATAGATTGTGCCAAGGTCTCAGAAACTTCTGGAATTCCTGATGACAGCTGACCTGCACACGTCCTGACAGCAGCGCTCTCCCACCAGCTCCGTGTGCATCGCAGGCCCCTCTCCTCGAGCCCCGCACAGGCCCGAGAATTTAGGTTCAAGCCCGAGGCGTTCGGGTCCCGCCTGAGACTGACAGCTTATGCAATTTCTTAAACCTGAAGCCAACGTGAAGAAATCAACTCTCTCAGACGCTCTCACTGAGCAGCGGCCAACAGACATGTTTGCACAATGACAAATAGAAATAAAATCCTCATACTTTATCGATAAGGAAATAAATGACAACTTGCATTAAAAAGATTCAGAGTGTAAGAAACACGTGTAGTTTTATACAGACTACATCAAACTGAACCTCCACAAACAGACTTCACAGATTCCCCTGAACACAGACGCATGCTGTTTGTTCTACGGCTCATAAGAGAGAGAAGAAGAGTGTCCGATTATAACTGTGGATATTTAAGTAAAATAAAAAGAAAACAAACACTAACAAGCTAAAATACACCAAGCTTTATTACTATCATGTTTGTTCAAGTTTACTGATAAGATAAGAAGTATTTTAATTTCCTTTCTTTGCATCTGCAGCTAATGAGATTCAAAGTGTTTGATTTTGGATGTAAAACAGAAACAATAGAAGACGAGTGAAAATAAGGTTTTATAAGTTTGCAAACTGAGTTGCAGCTTAACTAATTAGATTAGATTAGATAAGATGCTTTTTTAGTTTACATTCTGGGACTAATGTTTAAAATATAATTTTACAGTTTTATTTAATATTTCATATATTTCATATATTTAATATTTTTGGTTTTTAGAACGAATGCTGAAAGTTTGAAAGTTTGAACATTTTTTACTTTTCTATGAAATGATTTCTCATCCACATTATGACTTTCTTCTAATTGTAACGCTCCATCAAAAACTTTATGAGCAGCAAAGTTTCAGGAACAATTTTACCAAAACATCAAAATGATCAGATCAGCTTTATTGGAACACCGAAACACACTCAGTCACTTATGCATGCACACACACGTGTCCACACACAAACACTGAGACACCCACACAATCTGACTCACTGACACACTGACACACCACATCTGGGGACATATCCGAAGGAAAATCATGCAGATTTATTCCTCCTATGGGTCAAAAGAGACAGAACCCCGGGGAGCGAGAGAGAGAGAGAGAGAGAGAGAGAGAGAGAGAGAGGGGATGAAGGAGGTGAGAATGAAAAACAGGGAGCGAGCCATCAAAAAAAAATGAATGAAGGAGAAGAACAGAATAAAAAGAGACCGAGGGACAGAAAGAAAGTCAGGCTGTTGTACAGGACTTCTGGCCTGCGAGGAGCTGTCTGTGTACATGAATACCCTGGAGGGCCTTTGACACACACGTGCACACACACACACACACACACACACGCAGCAGGGCCTGTGGTCAGGCTGTGTGCTATGTACCACAGAGCGAAAGGACAGGTGTGTATTCAAGCGAAACCTCTCTCTATGTCACTGTCACTGTGTGTGTGTGTGTGTGTGTGTGTGTAGCTCTGTAGCTTTAGCTAAGGGTTATGCTCTTATGTACATTCATTGCCGATGTGCACTCAACGATGTGCATGAATCTCCCTCTGTCCTGTCACCCTCACACACCCTCACACTCACGCGAACACACACACACACACATGCAAAAGGTTTGTCATTGTGTCAGTAATCTATGGCATATCTAATGACAGCATACTCACCTCTTTCTTTGACACACACACACACACACACACACACACACACACACACACACACAGGAAAGCTTTCACATGACTGGAGAAGTGTGAGGACAAGTCAATGTCATCCCTCTGTAGCTGCGTTTCTCTGTCTTCCTTCCATCTCTCCCTCTTTCTCTCTCTCTTTCTCTCTCTCCCTCTCTCCCTCTCTCTCTCTCTCCCCAGGCAGAGAGGATGTCCCCATCTCTTGCCAACTAGGACGTGGTACCCCCCCCCCTCAATCACAGGGGCATCTGGCTGTGTGCACACGCACATGCCATCCAGCTGTAAGTGTGACCACGTGGTGTAAATGAATACCTTCAGGGAAATAATACAGACTTGTCGAGACAGTTACTACCCACTGCTCCAACAGTTTACTTTGATTTCACGTCATTGTTCCTCACAGCCGGGGAAATTTGCTTTTGCTTTCTGCAGCAGAAAGTTGGACCCCACAGAGCCGCAGCAGTCGTTGCTCTGCAGATGTGAAGCTGGTCGCGGGAGGAGCTGGAGGAAAGACGTCGGAGGAGTAAACATGCTGAAAAAGAGAAGTGTAACAGCTGCAGCTGGAGGCACTATGTTGTACGTCTGTGTGTGTGTCCCATTAAGTGAAACATCCACTTGGACTCAAGGATTAAGTGATAAGAATTAGGTGGCTAAAGGTCAAAGGTCAAGGTCGCTGTGACCTCTTGAAAAGCATATTGGCCTTAACGCAACAATTTGTATGCGGAATATGACACAGATGTCTTATCGGATAAAATGATAAAGTGGTGACATTTTTTTACAGAAAGGTCAAAGGTCAACTTTGGTCAACATTCCTGTCCCAATTTTGTGAATATGATCTCATGAACACCTGGAGCGAACATCTGCAAATTTACACAAACTAAAAATCGATTGGATTTCACTGGTCGAGTGTCGCTTTGACCTCTTGACCCTCCCGTTCTTAGGAACAGATCAAGCTTCATCTGCATCTTCTCTTTACGTACCTGTGGTGGGAAGCGATGGCAGAGACACAGAGCAACAGACACGTGTCATGTCTTCCTGTAAACAATTGTGATGCAATCTCTGCTTTTTAATGTAGCCCGACTTATTTATTTATTTATTTATTTATTTATTTATTTTTGGCCTTTTGCCTCTTTGACAGTAAAGATGTGACAGGACATATCGGCCGATGCAGCGAGGACTTTATCTCTGTATATGAGGCGCCTGCTCAACCGACCGTCGCCCTGGGACTACTTATCTGGTTGTTTTGTTTGAGGGTAACGTGTTCTTTCAAATATTTACAGCACATGAAACATATCCCCCATCCTGTCAACAGTCACACTTTCAGTCTGTGGAAACTCTGATGGATGTAGACTGCAACTTGACCGGTTGGCGAAGGCCTTAATGCCCCAGTTTTCACTCCATTATACAGTTTATACACACAAAGTCCCAAAATACAGACATGCACAGGACGACTGTGAAAATCAAGATCACGTTCAGGAAGGGTGACCATATTTTCCTCCAAACAGGTACAGGTGTACCACAAACCCACATGTGTGAGCTCATGGTACAGTTGGACTTTTCATCAGTGCACCTCTCAAACCGTGGACAGTGCCTCAGCAGATGAACACAACAGTGCTACATCAGCCTTTACCCTCCGCTTGTGTTTTAATATTTCTCTGTATGTCGACATTTCCATCATAGGCAACTGAAAATGGACACTTGCAGTGTGTGCAAAACGCAGCATATTGATTGCCTGGTACTTTTTGAAGGAAGTTGCTCTCCTGGAGGTCCTTGGAAAACACTGACTTCCTTTTTCGACATGACAGCTAGCCTTCCCGACGCTCCGCAGCAGGTCCTGTCAGTATGATAAGCAGGGCGAGCTCACCGAGCTTGATTGACACGTGTACAAACAAATCAGTATTGAACTTTGACTCGTGGTGCATTAGTGATGTTTTTCTATTGGTGAAAACAGGGACGTATTAGTGTTTTATAGATATTTATTGGGACTCGGGACACGGAGCTTCAAACCGGGGCATATGGGGACCCTAAGTGAAGGGGTTCAGTGCGCTGTTCGAGGTCACATCAGCAGAGCCCAGGAGCTGAACTAGCCCCTCTCCAGACCACACTCTAACGTCTACACTGGTTATAAACAGGTTAATGTATGAACACCTGATGAACATATTTACCATATCATTTCAGTGTAGAGGTATCTCACTAAAACATATTGATACCATCTCCCCAGCTATAACGATGAGTTGTAGATTCACTGTGTTGTAGTTTTGCTGGAGGACAGGAACATAACTGTACAGTATATCTTCATTAGAGGCCAGCACAGAGTAAAACAACTTACAGTATATAACTCAAATCGTAGTTTTTCTCGTGTTGACTTAACACTGAGAGTTTTGGCATGAGGCACTCGGGGAAAAGGAAACTGAAGAAGAAGTGTGTGTGCGCTCACGTCTCCATTACAGACTAAAGTCAGGAAATCTACTCGGACAGTCCTCACACATCTTTTGTCAAATATGCTTCTCTCTCCCCGACCGCTAAGTGCCTAACCTGAACCTCACAGCCCACTAGTGCTCACTGTAATGCAGCGTGTGTGTGTGTGTGTGTGTGTGTGTGTGTAGTGTTCATCAACATCTGCGCTCTGAAGGCGCCCTTTTTAAAGGAAGTAACAGTTTATATTACACGTCTAAACATCACAGAAGAGATAGATGGAGCTTTTGGGGTTGTTGTTGTCTCTTTCTGAGGATGAAGCTAGATGGACTGATGTTCATTTCTGTCTGTATAAGTACACTCACTCACACACTCACACACACACACACACACACACACACACACACAGTTTTAAGCTCTCGTGGTTAGGTGGTTTGAAGGAATGTTTCACACACGGGAAACGGACACACATACAGCTATGAAAATACGTTTCAAACCACTGGGGAAAGTCCCAGTGTCAGGGCAGTTTCCCATGTACCTATGCACATATACACACACATCGCGCACAAATTCCCTTTCACAGATCAGTTTACTAATGGATACGCGTTAAGTGCCAGATGAACTTGACTGGACTTGCCTTAAGGGGGGCTTAAATGTGTTTTCTTAGCTGAGTGAGTGTGTGTGTGAGTGTGTGTGTGTGTGTCGCTGTGTTTCAGACACTGAGGTCATTTAGCTTTCCCTTCTTTCTTTTTTAAACCTCTCTCATCGTGTGTAATCCTCCCTCTCCTTGCCGTTTTGATCCTGATGCATTTTGCAAGTGTCTTGTCATGTTGGATTTTCTGCACATAGGGACAATAAGTATTCACGTTGTGGGCGACATAATCCCCTCATCACTAATAGTCCATTCATTTCCTGTCGCTGAATGAGCTCAAAGACTTGGCCAATGCCCTGTCGGTCCACCAGATTGTGTCCTGATGTTCACGGCTCTGAGGAAGGGCCTTAGCAGTATTGATCATGTGTACAGCTATTTATATACTGCATGCCTCCACTGATTTCAGCTCAGGTGTTTGTGGACATGAAAATGATCCGTTTGCTGTGGTTAAAGCTGGTGCCGTGAATTTTACAGGTAATTAATACCAACAAATACCCAAGATGGGTTTTTACTGGCACACTGATACAGGTGTGAACATACATCTACAGATGCTTCTGGACACACCTTCAGTGAGGTTCCTTCATCGTACACCCTCCAGGTGACCCAGCTGGGGCTGTTTAGACCCCAGCTTGTGTCCAGATGGCTAGCTCCTCTGACTCTTTTGAGCCACAGCCATCTGGAGGCCTTCTCTGCCGCATCGGTTGTAATGCGGAGGGCTCTCCTCTTCCGCTCTCCCTCGATGCCCAGGCTGGTGTATGCTCTGGATGTAGAAGGGGCTGTAAAAGCCTGGTATCCACCCTCCAATGGGAAACATCTCGACCTCCATCCAGCTTGCTTGCAGTCGCTGACCAGTCCCGCATACTTGGAGAGCTTCCTTTCAAAGGCCTCTTCCAAACGATCTTCCCACGGGACCGTCAGCTCCAGCAGCTCAGCTTGCTTGGTGGACTCAGACACGAGGACGATGTCTGGTCGCAGGGTGGTGCCTACAATATGGCTGGGAAACTTCAGCTACCGTTCAAGTTGCCAGTCTCTTGCTGAGGTCAGGACGCCTGCAGATGTTCTTTTGGTGGGAATTGGCTGCTCTCCTGCTCTGACGCAAGAGATGGCCTGATGGAGGCTTTGCCGGCTCAACTCCTGCACTGATGGCTTCAGCGATGGTCTTCAGAACCTGGTCATACCTCCAACGGTACCATCCCTCCCCAAGTGCTGCTGAACAGCAGCTGAGAATGTGCTCTGGGGTTCCTCGCTCGGAACCCAGTGGGCATGCTGGTGACTCTGCTGTGTGCAGATTTGATGGGCTTGGTAGCACATCACACACTGCCTTCAGAGCTCGGCCCAGGTCACTCTCCTCTCAACCGCTTTCTCCCACCAGGTCAGAGCTCCCTGTTGCCTCATCCCCACTGCGCTACAGGTTCTTGTCTCCTCCACAACTCCTCATGGACAAGGCAGCACCTTGTACACACAGGAAGTGACGGTTGAGACGTTTGTCCTGCCCTTCTCTGCTGTGATTGGACAGCTGGCTAAAGACGTTATATAGAGCAGTGTTTTACATAAAGTTAAATATATTTCAACTCTTGGTCGGTCTTGGATGGTGGGGGAGAGATGTGGAGTGTGTTAGTCAATCTCATTATTTATGTAATTGATTGGTAAAAGAGGTACAAAGTCTTATTGATCAGTGTAAATGGTGTCAGTTTGCAGTGGCTGGGATTAGCGTATGTATCGGAGAGCTAATCAATTCTTAGTAGGAGACGGAGGAGCTTAAACAGGTGGAATTAGGATATTAATTGCAGCTCTTGATGAGCTCATTTTCAGATGAAACATGAACCTTTACTGTTTTAGCCTCACTAATTTAAAACAGAGTGTAACACTTATAACAAAGAGACGCTGAAGGCTTTGATTATTTTTGTGGGTAAAGCATCTTTTTATCAAAACTTTTCTTAAAATGAAGCAACAAAACTTCTTCAGTATTGTATTTTATAATATTTCGACTTTATTTTCCACTTTTCTTCTCCAAAAGTGACTCCAATATTTCAGTGCAACTAGCAGCTAAAAAAAAAAAGTGTTTTATTTGCAATTCTCAGCATCTTTCCACAAAGGCAAAAAAAATCAGCTCATGCTGTAGTTTGTAATATAGATATCAATTTTGTTAAATATCAGTGGATCAAGACAATCGGTAGGATTCATCTTCTGCAGACTATGAAGTCCTACGATGTCACATAAACACCAATATGTTCTCTTTCACAAAACTGTCTTCACAATTTGTGTGCATCAACATGAAGGTCAGAGGCCATAAAGAGCTGGGTCTTTAGCTTCTTCTTTAGGTGAAAGGGACTCTGCGGACCGAGTGGAGTTTGGTAGCTCGTTCCACCACCGGGGGGCGACAGAGGAGGAGAGTCCAGTTACCGATAGAAGTAGGGCCCTGTTGTGATGGGAGTACCAGGCACCTTCCATTGGCAAATCAACATGACCGAGCAATCGAGGCCACATGAACCTTAAAGGTTAGCTGGTCATCATCAAGACGCCCAGGTTCCGGGCAGACTCAGTGGGTATGAGGTCAGCTTGTCCGAGCTGGATGTTGATCTGTGGTTGCATAGAGGGACTGGCTGGGATGACAAGGAGCTCAGTCTCTGATGGTTGAGCTGAAGGTGGCATTCTTTCATCCAACATCATAACAAGCTAGCATCCAACTATGGCGTCACATGCAGTTAGCACACAGTGACAGGAGTCCTCCCTGGAGTCCCCTCCATGTCAATATCTACCTAGTTTGCGTCTTCCTGTTTGGGGCTGGAGCATTCCTACTGGTGGTTGTCAATGTCCACGTCATTGACCCTCTCTACTTTGATTTTCTTGTAGTCTAGAAGTGAAAAAGAAAAAGCTAACAAGTAAGACAAAATAAGCGCTGCAGCACAACATGATGATAATTTTATACTGACAAAGGAAATTGGCTCACAACACTAAAACAGCTTGAAAAGTATTCGGTGAAAGTCCGGCATAATTTGACAGATTGACCTGAGGGATGCCCTGAATAGAGAGGGGTCATTATAATACTTTTCTTTAGTGTAGTGTTTGGACCAAGGGGGTGCTAAAGGGACGTCATGGGGGTCAAGATCTTTTAATATCACGGGTACATATTCATATGAACATTAGACATGCTTGCACATTTGCTTCTAGCAGGAGAAAAAAACCCGGCGTCAGTAAACACCATTTTCATAAATATAGCCAACATCCAGCTGTCAGCGTCTGCCTTTTGGGGCACATTTTTTTGGGCAGCGAGCGTGTCTGGGGAGCAAACTATCCAAGCCGGGGGATCCACACTAAGACCTGCTGACTGCGCACTTTAACATGGAAAATAAGAGGGGATAGAAGGCCGCAAGATAGAGCCATTTACACACACACACACACACACACACACACACACACACAAGTCTATATGTGGGTGTGTCCATGTACACACAGCTTATTGTCCTCCAAGGCCGTTCGTCTCCTCTATCACCGGCTTTATGTTGTCAGCTGCTCCGGTTTCTGTCATCATTATGGCAGTTATACTGTTTTCTTCACACACAGCTCTACTACATCAATATCTATAAAAGTCTCACTTCTCTGCCCAAACAGAAGCTGGAAAATCACTTCGAAGTCACTGACACGGCAATTTCAAAGGCACTTCATACCAATAAAGTCAGTGTGCAGACTGAGGTGGCATTACTCGGGGAAAAATCTAAATGGAGGCAAAACGCTCATTTAAAAATCATTGCCCACAGCTGGAACTGCATTCAATAATCGCAATGTGTGAACGGGGCTCCAAACTTTACATCAATACCTCCTCAGTCCTGGAAATGTTTCAACCATTCAATCCTCATGGAAACACCCTTTTAAAGAACTTGTAGCAATAGTATGTTCATGGGATTAAAGAGTGAACATCTATTATTCATTTAGCATTTTTTTATCCCTTAATTATATAAATTAAGACACAATTAAGAACCACAGTGACACCGTCACACAGCTAAGTTGCGTGAACTCTTGATGATGGCTGTCCATCCCAGCGACAGAACTACCTCCTGTAAAGATCCAACCAGTCTCGCACTGTATAATTAAAGAGCCAAACATTATCACCTGAGGTTCTGATCTACATTCGGGGGGCGACTTCTGTCTCAGCTGTCAGTTAAGAGTCCAAACAAGGAAAGAAATGAGGGACAGATTATAGAAAGCTGTCACACAGTCGACCACAAAGCCACTTAAGGTGCTAACATTCCTCTGACGGTGAAGCTGCAGGATTAGAGCCACGACTCTGACTTCCACTTTCTGAGTTATGAACACAGCTTCCCAAAATCCCCAGCTTCACTTTGCACTTTGCAGTTTCACTCGACATGTTGGAGCGTGTCAGCGTTGTTGCTCTTTGGCGCAGCAGCTACTAACACTGTTTAACATGAACTTTCTGCTCCTCATTATTCTGTGTGATTCGACAGCTGCATTGTTGAGCGTCTCTGCTGAGACATAATTACTTTCAAAGATTTGTTCTTTTGTAATGATCGGTCTGCAAACACCCATTCTTTGTCTTCTATGTAGAGTAAAACATATTTCTATCTCGAGTTCATTCTTTGACTTGGTGTTAAATGTATAACTTGATTTCTTTGTGTGATGTGTGAAGTGGAGAATTAAGAAGCTCTTGTGTGGGAAGCGTTTTGAAACGCGGCTCTGAACTTGAACAGTCCAAATCTTTATTTTCAATTATTGCACAGGTACTTGGTGATTATTAAACTTTAGTCTCAAGTGTACTTATAATTATAAAGTAAAGGTCCCATTTCAAACAAGCTGTGCTGAAGTCAGAGCAGCCATGATGCTTAAAGTAATGTACAGTTAAGAAACGCCTCGAATTGGGTGATGGCTATCTGCAGGATGATGGGCCTACTGCTTTCTGATCTGACACCTCCACAGTCATAGCTTTAGGCACAATAAGTACTTGGTGGATGGCTGAGACATAAACCAACTTCCTAGAGACACAAAAATGACCACAAAGACACAAAATGACGAGAAACAGTTGCAAGACAACTGAAGAGATGCAACCTAAACAAGATGACAGCTGTAAAGAAGCGCTAAATGACCACGAAGAGACACAACAGGACTCAGAGGTCCTTCTTGGAGGGGCTGTATGTGCCTGGAGGGCCCTTGTCTTCTAATCCATCCATTCTTCCGCCGGTGTTACTCATTGAAAAGAATCTTTCTTCACACAAATACAGAGGTCTGTGTGCCGTTCTCACTCAGGTCATTTAAGGTCTTTGAACATGAAATTTATGTGTTTTTCAGGTGAATCACTGGATCGAAGGCGAGTACCACCAACCATCTACCTCTCGTGTAACCATAACAACTTTCATCTCAGCACCTTTGCACTTTTCATCACCTACTGTCTACATGTGCTGTTGTGCACATATATTAATACTACTAAATATACATTTGTATTCATAGGCACGTACACCAATCAGCCATAACATTATGACCACCTGCCTAATATTGTGTCGCTCCCCTTTTGCCACCAAAACAGCCCTGACCCGTCGAGGCATGGACTCCACACGACCTGTGAAGGTGTGCTGAGGTATCTGGCACCAAGACATGAGCAGCAGATCCACTTAGTCCTGAAAGCTGCGAGGTGGGGCCTCCATGGATCGGACGTGTTTGTCCAGCACATCCCACAGACGCTGCATTGGACTGAGATCTGGAGAATCTGGAGGCCAAATCAACACTCGTTGTCATGTTCCTCAAACCATTCCTGAACCATGTCTGCAGTGTGGCAGGGCGCATTGTCCTGCTGAAAGAATATTAGGGAATACTGTTTCCATGAAGGGGTGGACTTGGTCTGCAGCAATGTTCAGGTAGGTGAGACGTGTCAAAGTAACATCCGCATGAACAGCAGGACCCAAGGTCTCCCAGCAGAACACTGCCCATGGCATCCTGGTGCCATGTCTTCCCCATTAACATTAACATTGGCATTAACTGTCAGCGGTTTGAGCTACAGTAGCTCTTCTGTTGGGTCGGACCACACGGGCCAGCCTTCACTCCCCACATGCATCAATGAGCCTTGGCCGCCCATGACCCTGTCGCCGGTTCACCGGTTTTCCTTCCTTGGACCACTTTTGGTCGGTACTGACCGCTGCAGACCGGGAACATCCCACAAGAGCTGCAGGGTTGGAGAAGCTCTGACCCGGTCGTCAAGCCGTCATAATTTGCTACTTGTCAAAGTCGCTCGCATCCTTACGATTGTCCATTTTTTGATGCCGCCACTGTAACGAGTCAGTGGTCATATAGTAGTTTTAGTTTGTAGTGTTTCAATGTTTGTTACCGTGTCTACCATGTCCTTGTTTTAAGGACATCAACAGTAATGTAAAACCGTATGTGCCCACAGTAAGTCAGTAACAGTCAGTAAAAGTGATGGTGACTCTGTGCACTCTTTGGTTTCTTTCCCCCCATTTAACTTCTTTCAGAGGCGAGCTCTGTAGAGGAAAAAAAACCTATTAATGTTCGGCCCTCCAGGAAGAGACAAACATGAAATCTTTGCATGCTTACAGTTGTTACAGATTTTTTTTCCCAGCATGCCTCTGTCTGAATAAACATACAGTAGATGCTGGAGGATAATTTAGTAGTTTCTATGTATGTGGTCCCCATTTAATGGTTTAATGTAGTGTCAGTGGGCCTTTAAAAACTTGTTAATGATGGGACCAAAGCTGAGTACATGCAGATCGTCGCCCTGGGAGACGGGGTCGGGAAAACAAACCAGTCATGCTGGGTGCCACTACAAACAAACCCATGACCCATTTTTTAGGTCTTGACCCGTCATTACAGGCCTGCAGCAATGAGGACAGTGAGAGCAGGATGAAATTGCCTTGAATATTTAAGTGGCATAGAGGGCCATCCTCTGTGTGATACTGTAGATTCAATCCCAAGCCAAGCCATTTGACGGTTGCACTTTTTGAAGAATCACAGGAGGGGGCTGCTTGAAAATCTCCTACTGTGGCGGCTCTTTAAACTTTCTAAGCCCGGGAAAGAAATGGAATAAATTTTGCTTCTGCCATGGAGTCAAGCTCATTAGGACCCTCTCTTGTTATGATGGGACCCACCAAAAACAGGGACTATGACCCACTTTTAGGGTCTCCACTAATATTAAACAGAAACATTTCACTTGGCAAAGATTCCTATTTGCAGTAAAGTAAATAGACTGTATGTGCCAGCGGTAACATCGCTGCTCCTGCTTTTTAAGTTAGCATTCAGTTCTGGTGCAGGAGCTTCTCATGTCTCCTAAATCAGCCTTTTCAAACACGCTAATATGGCTTTAAAGATTCTCCAGGATCAGAGTCAGAGTCAGGGAACGAGCAGGGAGCATCGCTGCAGACCCCCCTCCGATATCCTGGACACAACCTGCGCCAACTCCCCCCCCTCTGCTCGGCACTTCAAATTATAAATGATATAGTTTATAGTTTAAAAACACGGCGTCTATTACCATGTACATGTGAACATATGTCTATCGTTACATGGAAAGAGGTCCTCTAGCAGTTTAGATGTAGCGTTTAAGTCACATGAGTAAACATGATGTTCAGCACGCCGTGAAATCAAACTCATAAATGTTGACTTGTTTTGAGAGGTTGACTTTACCTACATAAAAAAGGTCGTGTGAGGTGTGTTAGTTGGGTAAGGTATGCAAGTTACATACGTGTGGACACAACCTTTGAATCTGCGCCCTTCTATACACATGCTGGGGATTCATCACATCATCTTGAGGTTCACACAGCTCGCTTTGTTTCCACTCCTCCTCCATGAACCGTGTCTGGATGAACTCTCCTGCTCTTTCCAGCTCCTCGAGGCTGACCAGTGCCCAGTGTGATGAGCTGTTAGCTCGGATCAGTACCAGGATTTCTCCGATGGACACCAACTACACCAACTGTCTCCACTGAGACAGTGTCACACGCTGGCTGAGATCTGTCTAACTACAGCTATCGCTTTGAATCAATTGAAGTAAATGGGTCCAACAGGATTCAGAAATAACTCCAACTTGGTTTAAGATTTGTGAAAGTCTGAATTGATGCCGTCAGGTGTGTCCACGAAGGAAGAGAAGCAAACAACTTTTAAAAAAAATGTATTTTCCACAATCACGCTGCGATCTCACTGAAGGGCTTTCACAACACAGCGTCATCTGAAGCTCCAACACGCCTGCCTTTGCATTGACTTTGTCTGTAGCTGTCAGCCACCAAGCGACAGCCTGATGGGTATTCTCCTGACGGGCAGGTGATACAGAAGAATCTGCTGCCGCACCATCAGATTTTGTTACCTACCTTTTGCACTACATTCAGTTTCACGATAACCAAACCTTTCCACTGGTACTACAATTCAAACATATTGCATCTTCTCTGTGTCGGACTGATAATGCACATGTACATGTTTGGTATTATTCAGTACAGATATATTTATATAAGAGTGTCTTTCTGCCAGTGTATGTGCACGACTGTGAAGTGGGACATGGAGGACTTCTGACATACGACGCAAAGACGGGAACTCTGAGATTGACAGGCCGGACTGTATTGTGACTGCGGGGTCCTTGGGGTCCCCAGGAAAGGCCATGTCTCCAACACACTGACGTGATTTCCATAGCTATTGGACCTCTCATAATATTTGAGACACTTTAGGGACCAATTCTTTGATTAAAAGAACAGTTTGAGAGAGAAAGAAAGGGAAGAAGACGGCTTCTCTGTGTGCGGTCGCTCGGAGAGCAAGAGAGACGAACACAGATCCTGAGAAGAAGAAAAGAAGCTGATCTGACCTTTTCCAGTCAATGCCAGATTCCTGATGCTTTCTGTAAGGCCTCTGCACCATATATATGATAATATTCCTCCATTATCATGCTGGAGCTGATCTATTTACATCAGCTCTATGCACTTTCTGAGCAGTCATTTAACACAGAAAGTAGGGAAGCATTCCTAACAACACATTTGGCTGTGGACGGTGTAAATGAGAACAGAGTCATGAAGATATCTGTGATGTAGAAAAACCTAAATTCATATTCAAAGTGAGACGGAGCAGTAGTGATGTTGTTGTTGCCCACACTGAATGTGGAGAATCCTTTTAATGCTACCTTCAAGCTCCACGAAGACTTCTGTTGGTTCTGAGGTGTTTGGTGTAAGAGCTGCTTTTATTCAAGCTAAAGGTAAGACATGGCTCCACCATTTCGAAACCTCAGCAAGACAAGCCTGTGTGAGCGCTGACGACTTCAGAGGATGGAGAGGCTTTCATACTTTTGTGAGGCAGTTGGTTTTTGGAGGTCTGGTTTCGTTTGACCCGGCCTACAGGCCTACAGGCGGGAGCTCCTAATTGGACTGTTTGACAATTATTTCAGGGAATATTTCAAGGATCAGACAGAAGCATCGACAAATGTTTGTGATGAAGACTAAGACTTGTTTGATCATTTCACTCAAATGGATTCAAGTTCCACCGTGAGCGACTCGAACAGCAGAAGCAGCAGAAAGAAAGGTCAAAGGAAGGGTTTGACATTTACACTGCGGGGAATCCTCTCATTCTCCCTCTTCATCTGTCGTACAGCAGCACAGACCGTATGAAAGTTGTTCTCCTTTCCCAGAAGATAATTATCTTTTAATTGCTGTTCTTTTCCTCTTTTCTTCTTTCACACTTTGTTAAGTCTCTCTGTTACAAAAGGTCAGAGTGCAGCGAGTGCGATGCCGTCGCAGAGTCAGAGTGTGCGAGGGAGATGGACGGCTCTATAATCGCGCAGCTCATGCTCTTTGTGCGTGTCATTCGCCATGGCAACTGGTGGCCAAATGGAAAGCCAAGCAGTGAGACAAAAGCCAGGGGAAGAAGAGACGGAGAGAAGATGAAGGGAAATGGAGAGGATGGACAAAGAGAGGAAATACCAGGACAGCTGATAAATGTGTGGCTTTGTAAGGGTCGTAGGAGTACTCTTCTCTCTCTCTCTCGATGGACATAATCATCGTGGAACTGGAGGAGAGAGTGTGTGTGTGTGTGTGTGTGTGTGTGTGTGTGTGTGTGTGTGTGTGTGTGTGCATTCGTCTGTAACACAACAAGTAAAGCTATGCATCTTTGTGTGTGTATTTATTGTGTGAGCATCTCTCTCTCTCTGTGTCTGGGTCAAGCGTCCTCTCTCTCAGCGTGAGGTCTCAACGCCGCGCCCAGCTCCCTACCCATAATCCTTTTCTCCCCAGGCGCTTCACTCTCCCGCAACTCGCCCCCACGCTGAGATGAAGTTATCACACTACGCACACTTGCTTGTCCACCCCTGTGTGTATGTGTTTGTGTGTCGGTGTGTATTTCCCCCAAACCCTCAGCCATTATTACTCTCTCGCCTCGCTCTGTGCAGAGGTTCTGTAGTCTGACACGCCTGTTTACGGCATAATAAGGCAAAGCTGCTACAAACACTTTTCTATTCATGCAGACTAATAGGAAATGAGAACCTGTGAATACTCTTTCTTTCTGCTTCACACACACACACACACACACGCACACACGCACACACATGCACACACACACAGAGCATTTTGGTGCAGATACACAAATATACAAACACATTCTCCTGAGCTGTCGGTTTGTGTTAGACCGGTGATGGACCGTCCAAACCTGCCTTTTGTCCAGCCTCCTGTGACCCTGAAAGAGTCTTTACAAGGACTTTGTTGCTCGTCTTAACAACCGTGTCTTGGCTGATGGGAGTTACTCTCGTAGGTGTTGGAACTTCATGTAAAAGTCCAGAAAATCACAGGTTCATCCTCCGTGGAGCACGACTGTGCTCAGCAAATCTGGTGTTACTAAAAGGGATCCATCCATCCATCATCTATCCCACTTATCCTGCTCAGGGTCGCGCGAGGGCTGGAGCCGATCCCGGCTGTTATTGGGGCGAGAGGCAGGGTTACACCTGGACAGGCCACCAGTCAATCAACAGACAACCTTTCACGCTCACACTCAAACCTACGGGCAATTTAGAGCCCCCAGTGAACCTAACGAGCACGTCTTTGGACTGTGGGAGGAAGCCCACGCATGCACGGGGAGAACATGCAGACTCCACACAGAAAGGCCCACTACGTCTGAACCGGGATTCAAACCAGGAACCTTCTAGCTGTGAGACGACAGCGCTAACCACTGAACGACCATGCAGCCCGCTAAATGGGATAATCATCAATATTTGTGCAGTTTGTCCTCATTACTCAGTATTTTAAAAGTATCCAAATGCAGCTTTTCGTTTGGATCAATGGGCTGTTCAGTTTGAAAAAGATTCCCTAATCAATTGATACCGTATTGAAAGCCAATCCCTGATCCAAACTAAAAGACCGGACAGAAGAAAGATGGATTAGCTGATCCTGCTGAGCAAAACATGGGCTTCCAACTCTGGATGATTCTTACTCACATTAAACTTTGATTAACACTGGGTCCTGACCAGCGCACGTCCTCGTTATTCTGAACTTCTCAGGTGGATTACAGACACTGAGAAAATTAAAGGGGAGATTTACAGACAAGTAAAGGCAGAATGGACACAGAATTCTCGTTGAGTTCAATTCTTCAGAGGTCTGCAGGAAGTAAGCGAGTGAGACGGGGAGAAAGTGGGAGGAAACAAACACACCTAAGGAAACAAAGATAAGAATAGACTCTCTGAGAGAAACTCTTTGGAGATTTGCTGTGAATGCCAAATGTCACCTCTGCATCTCCAAAGCTTTGGTTTGTCCTACTTTGGTTTGAGATGCAAAATACGCCACTTGAAAACTGCATCAGGCTCATTTTAATGTGAAAAAAAAACACTCCTCTCAAGGCTGAACACCAAAGTAGGACTGCAGCAGTGATGGGCAGCCCGTGCAGAATAACAGAGCTGCTTCTGATTCATTCCTCAAACTCTGCTGTTGATGCGACTGATGGTGGAGCATTTTAAAAAAGATGAATCAGAACTGGAAAATAGGCACTGATTGGGAACACGCTGAAGTAAAAGGAAGTTAAACTCTCCATCATCACATCTTATTGGCTCTCCTTGGTATAAGCCATCACACACACACACACACACACACACACACACACCGGGGAGGGAGTGCTTACACTGAATCAATCTTACAGGATTACTGGGTTCTGATGCAGCTAGCTTTCACTGTGTGTTGGACGAGCCAATGGATGACATCGCCAAGAGCCAGATTCAAGAAATCAGTGCTGAAGAAAAAAATAAACCTGAGATATTTTTGTCTCAGTAAAGAACCAGTCTGAACGTCTATCAGGACCCAACAGTAAAGCTTTTACATTTAAACCATGTTTATGATGTACTGGTTTGTAATGATAACGATCTGCATCAGTTGATGCCCCGTTCTCACACAGGACACATACAGACAGCAGTGTTGATGCTACAGGAGCCTGGAGGTGCCACTCCACACAGTGAATGGGACCAATCAGAAGCCTTCCTGCTCTCGCTTGTAAAGCACTTTAAACAAACTAACCTTTAATCAGTAATCGGGGTTGAACGCCGATGCTAGCTCTTTTCCAGGTTTTGTTCTTCTATGAAATGTGAACCAATGACAGTTTGGATTTTTCACAATCAATGTTTAATCAGCTGCTAAACAAGAAGCACTGAAACGATGAAGATTTCTCTCCACGTTTATATCAAATGCAACATCATGAGAGCGTTAAAGCGTCGAGCTCTGAGCGGACCATCAGAGGGAAATGGCCGCCATGTGAATATGGTGGATTGACCATCAGTGGGAGGTTTCGGGCCCTGACAGCGCTCTTCACGACCATCTTCAGAACACCAAATGTGGGAATGTTTCAGAGGATTGGTGTTCATCCCTCCAGTAGAGCTCAGAGTCGTTTACTAGAATCAATGCCAACGAGCACTGAAGCCGTTTGGCTGCAGGTTTTGCAGTTTAGCTGCTTCTTTGTTTATTTCCACACTTTCGCTGATATTATGGATGCGTTGACTGACATTTGTACTGATATCAAGGCATGAACAGTCATCATTAGGGAAAATCCTCCCCCTCTTCCTCCTGAACACCCAGCCGCCGCCTCCTCACCTAAACCAAACGGACTGTTTCCCAAAGTTGAGAACACGTCTCACACAAACAACCTCCCGCTGTGTGCCTCATGTGTGAAAGGGGCTTTAATGATGTCTCCTTAAATTTGTTGCCCGTCTATATAAACAAGCAAACAGGTTCATCGCTTTGTGATATTTTGCAGGTGCTTTTATCTGCGTTCATTCTGAAAACAGGCAGGAGCTGAAAGAAGCTTCCTGCCATAGTACACAACATAAGTCAGTATCATGAATGTGGAGGTAAAAGAGGAGGCGTTCCATGCGTAGCCCACATTTGGTGCTTAATGGAGGAGAAAAGAAAGGAAACAAGTAGAGAAGGATGAAACCTGTGCAGGTCAGCAGAGAGGGCGCGCAGAGCGCTCCTCACACCTGAGAGTTTCTCACATAACAAAGTCTTCAGAGGTTTGGATAACAGGTGCCAAATGTCAGCAGCTCCATCTCCACAGAGTTGGCCTAGTTTGTCTTGAGATGCAGCTGTATGCTCTGTCATAGAGATGGCAAATAAGCACCACAGAGGGTTCCAAGAGACACACACACACACACGCACACAAAGAAGAATATATTCATTCCCCAACACAACTGCTGTGCACACCTTTGACAGGAATATGTGCACACAATCTTTCCAGGACACACGAGGAAATGTAATTCAGAGTCAAACATGGGTATATGTTCAAGCATGTACACACACACACACACACACGCACGCACGCACACACAGAGTAGGCACAGTATGATGTCGTACCCAGAGTGAATAGTGAAAAATAGGACAGCGTGGATCCACACCACCCTCGGTTGTTGGAGGGGATGACTGTCA
The DNA here is from genome assembly GCF_022749685.1 of Semicossyphus pulcher. Lineage (NCBI taxonomy): Eukaryota > Metazoa > Chordata > Actinopteri > Labriformes > Labridae > Semicossyphus > Semicossyphus pulcher. Next base: position 1,427,121 of record NW_027211701.1, read on the forward strand.
GAAACTTGTATTCTCTCTGTTGCTCTGTGTCTCTCTCCTTCTCTTGCTTCTCCTTCTCTCTTGATTCTGCACAATGTTTGAAAACTTTACACACGAAACACTCACGTTAATAATTTGTACTATAGATTTAGAGCACTACTTTGCTTCTCTCCTCCTCGTACAAGTTACAAAGGCTCGCTTCAAATTAAACTCTAAAATAAGCTCGGTATATTTTAGTGATGACATTTGTTCATGGTGACAATTTTAAAAGAAATGAGCATCAACTGTGGTCTAATGTGTACAAATAAAAACTAACACTTCAGTTACAAATGTCATTTTGAAAAGATTACCTGCACAGGAATGTCTGAGAGAAGAACCCTGGTTATTGAACCCCAAGTGTACAGCTGTAAGAGTATTAGCCTGGTTAGCATCATGTGTCACTTAAGAGCAGGATGTTAAACTGTTGTTGTTTTTTTATGTAGAGGTATCTGAATACCTTTTTGTGTGTGGGTACAAGCAGCACCTTTCCACCAGTGTAGGCATGTGCAGCGAGTTCTGAATCAGTGTAGAATTTCTGCACTTGTGCCTTATTGTTTGCGTATGCTATAATTCTGCTAGCAGGATTACCAAGACTAGCAGGCTTGCTAGCAGAATTATGCTAATGTTCTAAAAACCTTTGTGCCGACGTCTGTGCATTCCATAGGACACATGGTAGCTGATGTGAACTCATGTGGAGATAGTCGGTCCGCACGTTGCTGGCTAGTTATTCAACATGCATGTGGAGAGAAACGGACGGTGAACGGTAAAAATTAAAAAGGTATTTAAAAAACGTCAACGACCAACAACAGAATTTAAACTGCACGTCACTAAAGTCAGGAGATGTAACATCTAATTGCACCTAAACCTGAGTAAATGCAGACAAACACTTTGTACCTCCACTCTGAACTGTAACATCGTGAACTAAATAATATTAATGTGAGATATATCACAGTACAAGGTCAAACCACACGCCTGTATCCCAGCTCTCTTTTTCAATCACTTTCAAAACCAGTATTTGACCTGTGGCATTTGTTCCGTCATCGATTCGATGATCAGTCGTACAAAACTCATTTTAAAGGTAAAATCATTTGCAGGTCGGTTCAGTGTCGCAGTGACGTGCCGCTGCGCTTCGTCGCTTACTCACACAGTGACTCATCCATCACTTGTGTCACTTATAAAGTATACAGAATGTATATTTTAATTATAATTAATGTTCTGATTTATTTTTATTTTTAAGGTTTTAACCTTTTTTACAAAGAACATTTTTTTTATCATGCAGGGATGCATCTGAACATTTAGTTGGAAAATTGACTCGTCACACAAATTTGCCTTTTATTCTGCTGTATCAAATATGAATTATTTAGCTGAGAAACACTGATGTTATTAAATCCTTAACGTGTAATAATCTATGGATTTATGTGAAACTATGTGCTGATATTTGTGAGCGCTTTGAGCGGACGGCGCAATTTTGTCATAAAATCTTACAAAAACAAAAAAATCATTCGATTTGACTTTTTCTGTGTTTGTTTTGTAATTTCACCGTGTTGGTTCGTAAATTGTAAATCTATTTATTTTTTCACCTTCAGATAATAACCTTCAAGTCGTCGGCTAAATAATGACAATAATAATAATAATAATAATAATAATAATAATAATGATAGTAATAATAATAATAATAATAATGATAATAATAATAATAATAATAATAATGATAATAATAATAATAATAATAATAATGATAGTAATAATAATAATAATAATAATGATAATAATAATAATAATAATAATAATGATGATAATAATAAGAAGAAGAAGAAGAAGAAGAAGAAGAAGAAGAAGAACCTTCCAGGATGTGTAATAAGCAAATGTTAGATTTTTTTTACCGATGATATTATATTTAAAATACATTTAAATACTAAACTTCTCGTTTACTTTTAATTCTATAAACATGTTATCTGCTTCATACTTTGATTGTTTTTCATTTGTTTTTTTGATTGAACAAAAATGTTGATCCGTCTTATTTTTTTACAGATTTACACTTTAATTTATAATTTGTTTTTTTAAAGGCCGTGAATTCTCCCGTGTTTTTATTTATCCATGTAGATTTCATTGATTTTTTTAATTACAAATATAATGAATAAATAAATGTGATTGGCTCTTTCACACTGACATATAAACCAGTCGACCAGTCTAATTTTGTCTTCCTGAATGGTTTGAGTCTTGTTTTAGCGACAGGGAGCCAGGCGAGTAATCTCTCACCGTCAGGTGCGGGCTGTGCATGTCATGATGCCAAACGAGTGTGAGGCTTTCTGGTCCCTGCTCTGACATATTACCCAGCATGCCTCTGCCTGTTTAACAAAGCTGCAGGTCCAGTCAGCTGAAACCAAACGTGGCTCGTATGAAGACCAAAACCGACCCATTCACCATAATCTGTTTATGGACTTTACGTACCACATGTGGCTTTGTGAAAACCCCGCATTGTGATTGGCTGAGTGATCCATACTACCATGAAGCTGATTGGCTGATCTGCTCTGCAGGAAGCACTTTAACTGGTTACTGCGTCTCATGTGGCTTCGAGCAGGTCATGTGTTGTGTATGAGCTCCTGAAAGGAAAACCCATGCCGAAATATTTTCATTCCAAGCAAGACAGCTTTTCCATGGCAACATTGGGCAGCCAATGAACATGCATAACTCCAATGAGGTTACATTCCTGTCTACTGACATCACTTCCTGTTACATGCAGAGGGCTTGGAAGGCGCATTAAACATGGCCATCGCAGCATCCAGTCAAGTCCTGCAGAGAACCACTCAATGTGCAGGGATTCACATGTGTAGTGATGTTTGAACAGAGCATGATAATAACATGATTAAACAACCGTTAGCAACAAGATGACAGAGATGCTGTCAGAGACGAGTGAATCAGTCTGGATTACACCTTGAAGTACAGACACAGGTCAAAGCTGCAGATTACTGTCTCTGTCTCACTTGTCCTCCTCCGTCCACTCAACAGATCACATGTGAGTCCCAGCTTTTTAAAGTTCTCAGTGTGTGTGTGTGTGTGTGTGTGTGTGTGTGTGTGTGTGTTTTACTTTCAGCTCGACCCCCATATATTAAATGTTTGCTGGTAAAAGTGACAGAATGTAAAATAAGTGTAATCTTACTGCTTTGCTGACCTTGAGATTCAGCCGGTGTGTCTTTGTGACTCCTGTCGTCTTATAGGTTGAAAGGATTCTTTGTGCTGTCGTCGCGTGCTGAAGCCAAATCCAAACACCTGGAGGGGAGAGGAAAGGTGGACACAGAAAGAGAGCGCATCAAATTTTAGCAAAACAATCAGAGAAGGAAAATCGTGTTCGCCTGAATCCGTTAGACGCCTGGAGACAGGCAGCATGTCAGGCATGATGTAAAGCAGAGCATGTAGAAAAAGCTCACAACATTATATTCAGTGAATGAATCAGATCCTGGATTGGACTCAGTATACAGGTCTCACCTCTCTGCCTATAGAGCATGCTCTGAATACATTCTTTGAGTTCCAGGATCATTCCTGTGACTCAAAGAATTTATCTTTCATTGAGGAACTGGAGGACGAAGCTTTGCAACCACAGGTTATGAAAGGACGACAGACTGAACAAAGCGCACATGAGGTGAACTCTGAGGCAAGGTACGCTGAGAGCACTTCTTCACTGTGCCATCTCTTGGAGTGCTTTGTCGTGAGCATTGTGCCTCGGCCTTCATGTTTCCAAGCCCTTACAAAATGAACGGTCATGGGAAACTCAGTAGGCAGCGCACAAGCTCCACAGGGAAACCCAGCTCTGCTGGACCCCCCATGGGCGGGCACTGTCTCTCTGTCTGAATCTGTTCCATGGCAGAGTCTCGTCCCCGGGGCAGCAGGTTCATACACCCCCCCAGACACATAGGTGCTGCTGACGTAGCAGATTTATAATGAGCATGCTGATGAGACAGAGTGATGTCTGTATTTAACATCAGTTCTGTAGCACACAGACAGCACAGTATGTCGGTACCAACGGGACCGCTTCCTGGATTGTTGTGGACAAACACTACATTTATATAAAAAGCGGCTCACATGGAGCTGGTTGGGGAGCGCAGGACGTGATGTCACAGCAGAGGGTTCACACCCCAGTCTGGGGTCAGGTTTGGAGGGATCAGCAGCTGGTTTAGGTGAGAGAGAGAGATCACTGCTGAGCGTTCAATAATCCAGTCTCTCCTCGTGGATGGGGAAATGCTACTTCGGCTGTTTTGGCGTTCAACAAATAAATCAGGTCTTCAGTAAACGTCAGATACGATCAGTGTCCTCTTGTTCATTCGCCTGGTTCGTTCTTTAACAGAAACGTAAATCAGTCACAGAAACGTGTCTCGAATCATCTGTGTGCTGGTTCAGCTTCATGTTACATAAATGCATTTTCTCGGACACAGGGCTGGAACAAACCACCAACACTTTTATCTCAACACATAAGAAGAATAATACGACAGTTACCTTCTTTTATTTGCTCAGTCGTTTGAATGATCTGATCATTTTAGGGTGAAACGTTTGGGCTGACGTTTGAGTCATGGCTTTGGTTTGGGTTCCCTTCCTCTGATCCACACTGAGTCCAAACCGCTCACATGTCTCACAAAGACACTGGCGTGCATCTGTGTGTAAATAAAGAGAACATTTCTGAAGCTCCGGTGGTAATTATTGTCTATTATTAGAAGAACAGTTTGAGTACTTTCTTCTGATCTGACACAACAATGACGCGATGTGATCGCTGAGAACAGAGAGAACTCTCTGCTGTCTTGGCAGTCGTGTGAAGGCAGCATCGCAGTGTCATGTCACATGACATAGTGCTGGAACATGCTACGTACTTGTCGTTGCTAAAGCTCGTTTGGTTTGTTTTTCAGGGTAATCTATCCGCCTCAGGAGTTACACAGTTTGACCCCTTACACAGCCAGCCAGTGTCTCTCTGACAAAGCTCATTTCACGGCAGAGCCTCTCTGCAGTCGGCCATTTTGTGTCACAGAGGCAGACCCTCGTTGTTCCGCAGCTCTTCTCCGGTCCCGCATTATTCCACAGCCTCCGCTCACTCTGCGGGGGGCTCATTGTGTCCCACTCACTGAATGGAGTTTGAGGCATTGACCCCATATGGCCTTTAAATGTCCCCCTGTCCAACCTTGTTCCATGCCATCTTGTCTCCCAGTAGGTCGCCATTTTGCATCAAACGGAGGAGAAGCAGCTGAAGCCTCAGCGTCATTGTCACTCCCTATATTACTTTTCTCATTCTGCTGCATCGCGAAGCTTCTCGCAGCGGAGCAACTCCCGTCTGAGAGTCCGCCCGTGGCCCTGTACGGATTAGTATCTCCCTGTTTAGTGCTTTTTTACAGTCAGACGAACGATGAAATTGAGTTATTCTGAAGTGATTCGTTTGTGTGGCCGTGTTGGCGATAACGTTTGTGAAGATGTTTCATTTTCCTGCATCAGATGTACGTTATCTGTATCATTGACGGTTGCTTCAGCGCTGGGCAGGATGTCACGTCCCCAAAGGTTTACGAAACAAGTCAGATCTCTGCTGCAATATTTGTAGTTGACCAGACGTGTAATCAGCTCCCCCCAAAACTATAACGGAGCTAAAACAGAGTCCGAAGAGCTCTGCACGCTCAGTGAGCGGCTTCATGTTGCTGTTCAGGTCAACCAGCGACAGTGAACACAGCAGCTGAGCGTCTCTGCGGCTCATGCAGACATTTTTTGGCTGCATCCTGCTCCTCTTGGCATGCACAGATTTCAGGTACACAAGTTGGTCCTTCTCCTGTCCATGCACGCCTCCTGCAGAATCACCTTTACGCTACGGATCCCAGTCACATCTGCAGCGGTGATTCTTCAGTGATCAGGGTTTCTCTCGCTCACCCGTCTTATGAAAGCTGGCTCTGTACTTCATCTTTGTCACTGTGACGCACAGGTGATCATTGTGTGGCTGGTCAAAACGCACACACGCTCAAGGTTGGAAACTTTGAGCGAGACGTGTGTACCAGGATGTATTGTGTGTGCATCCTTGGGCAGACTGTGCTCTGCTCCGTTCCCTATGAGTCGCTTTACTTCAAGGTTTCACCTGGTTATGAAACAGTCTGAATTTAATACTGAAACCTCTTCATGACCCTCAAAAGCAAACCAGAACACCAGCAAGAAGACTTCCATGCAGTTCTCTTTAATGCCCGTCGGTGCTGTAATCGTGAATCGCTCTTAACTACGGAATAAGCTGTCGGCTAAACGAGCTGTACGACCTCAAACGTGTTTTCCTTACGTCTTCATTAAACTGAGGTCAACGTTTTATCACAATCCAGCTCTGTTAGTAACAGAAGCGTGCTGCATTCACTTGAGAAAAACAAATCAGCTGTTTCTCTGAATTAAAATGAAAAATCCTGCGATGAGCTGTCAGCACACGGAAGATCGATTTTATGAAAGCAGGCATGTCACTGCTTTCAATTCCACAATCAGGGAGAGGACCCGGATGCAGATATTTATTAAAACAGAAACTCAAAGACCAAAAGGGCAAAATCCAAAATCCAATAAAAAAAAATCCTAAATCCCAACAAAACAGAAAAACAAAGGCAGAACAAAACGTGTCACCGTGGAATAATCAGCAGGAGAAACACGAGGGGAGCCGCGAGGAAGCAGGGTCACTCCAGACGCTGAGACGGGAACACAAACACGAAATACTCTTGGGAGGTGAGATTAATCAGACACAGGTGAGACAATCACAGGGCAGGAAACACACAAAGGCAGGAAGTGGATCAACACAAGGTGTCGAAGTAAAACAGGAAATTATATTTGAACCCCGAAAAACAAAACCAATAATTAATAAAACTAAATCATGAAATACAAAACTAAACATGGTATCATGACTCCCGCCTGCACGTGTGCACGTGGGAGCCTCTCGGGGGTTTTAAAGTGTCAGAAAAACACTTTTATATGTAATTTAAATCTTCAACATTTGACTTTATTATCAGCAGTTTGACTTTATGATGAAAATGCAAAAAGAACCGAATCAATTTCGTTTATTTTTCTCTCATGTAGAACTGATGCTGTAAGTTTGACTGTATTCCAACCTTTCTACTTCAGCCTCATTGTTAACAGAAACAACAGAAGAGCTTTTCCCACAGTCCTGACCCTGACACTGAAATTCAGCTTCATCGGCCACAGTTCAACTTCAGTCTCAAAACGCAGAATGACAACAGAAAAGTCTTCCTCTTAACGAGGTGTAGAAACGGAGGAACGTTTACAGCAGCTTTGTTAGATTTAGTCTTCTTATGTTTATTAGTTTTAGTCACATGTTCGTCATTTTTACCTTTTATAGTTTTAGTCGACAACAACTCAAAACATTTAACTCCAGTTTAGGTCAATGAAAAGTCACATTTTAGTCACATTACTTCAGAACGTTTTCTTCCTTCAGTCTCACTCAATCAGCCTCGTACAGGTTCAGTCTGCTGTAAAGCAGCGTCCTTTGATTTATTATTTGGCGTTGTTCTCCGCGGGTCATACAGATCCTCAGCTGAGGTTATTCTCTTCCTCCAGACTCGACCGCTGCAGCTCTCTATATGTCGGTATCAACCAGGCCTCTGTTCAGCGTTAACTTGTTCAGGACGCCGCAGACAGAACTCATGTCCCCTGCATATCCTTGTGATTACAAACATGAGTTGCATTTTACCTTGTTTAACAAAAGCTTCAAGTTGTGTGCGTGTGTGTGCGTGTGTGTGTGTGTGTGTGTGTGTGTGTGTGTGTGTGTGTGTGTGTGTGTGTTTTGTGTACTTGTGTGCACGTCTGTAAGCATGCTCATGTGCTCATGTTTGTGTGTGCTCTCTGTGTATTTGTCCATGCATTTCAAATATTCACTCGTCAACGTCTCGTCTTCATCGTGGAAAACATTTATCCTCATAACTTTAGTTAACAAAATGAACACAGGTTTACGAGGCTTCATCTTCGTCTAATTAGGGTTATTAATCTTGCGTCGCCACAAATAGACGGATAACCTCACCACTATATATCCTGCTAAAGGATAGGAGCCGTCAAAATCCACACAGCTGCTTTAACAACATCATCCATATTTGTTTTGGGTTTCCAGGTTCAAGGCATTACCAATCAAATCCTGATGAAACAATCAGTGAGAATGAGGAGTTAATACAGAAAAAAAAGATGCTTTCAGGTCAAAATCCTTTAAAGCAGTTGCATGTTTTATAGACTCTGTAGATGCATCATGTTGTATCAGGTCAAAGGATCTTTGTCAGAAAGCTGCAGTGAAAACGCTCCCTCTGAAACGCTGTGAAATATGGTCGGGGTAAATATCGACAACTATGGAAGGAGGGATGGATCAAAGGAGGAAGGATGGAACGATGCAGGGATGGATGGAGAAGCAGGTGAGATGAGGTGAGGAGAAACCGTCCACACACACACACACACACACACACACACACACACACAGGAACACAATAAAGCAAGCTTGTGTGTGTGTTTGTGCTCACTGTGTTTAGGGTCTGTGATTCTGAGACCACCTGCGAGTTTAAGGCAGGGCCAGGGGTGGTGTGTTGGTGGAGGCTGTTGTGTGTGGGTGCGTACACGGACACACACACACACACACACACACAGACCCCCTGCCAGTGCAGAAGGGGCTGAAGCTGCCTCTGTGCTGGTTGATAAGCAAAAGCAACGCTGCTCCCAACAGGGAAGTTGTGTTTCCAAAAGAAAAACACACTCCTAATTTGTGCGTGCTCGGCCTGGACCCAGAGTCTATTACCAGCAGGGAGGCACAAATACCTCGAGACTGACTCACATTCACACACTGAGACACAACTGTACTTTCATAATAAGAACAACAAATGTGTTCAACGTTTAAATACTGTTGCTGCTGCATTGTGACACAACATACAGTACAGTTCACACCTGTTCAGCATGGTGTAAGACGTCATTAACGGTAGTCATACTCTGAGGACACAGGGGAAGATGACCACGAACAAATGTTACACAATACGTCACAATGGAAAGCTCCTGTGAGGGCAACAAGGTGCCAAGTATGGAGGGTATTGAAGGCAACATTTTTGGAGTGCAAATAGAAGAGATGGGAGGTTCGACTCTTTTTACTAACTCGAGTTTGTACGAGTCGCTCACTAAAGAGACTCGAGTCAGTTACCCGGAGCCTGAATCCTCCACCGGCCCGAGCGCCCACAGAGCATGTGCACGAGAGACTTCTGTCTCCTGATCGGGCTAGCTTCTGGTTTAGCGCTCCGCTAACATGAATGGAGATTACATTTACTCGTGCAGCTCTTCTAGACCTTCTGATTGCTTCTGGAGCTAATCGGTCAATTTCTGATAGTAAAGCGAGTCCTTTCCAGGGTTCGACGCACATCACTAGCAAATAGTCACAAGCGTGAGCCATTAGATGTAAAAGTACTTTATGCCTATAATTCAATAAATGCCCCAAATTTAAAGGTTCAGATTTTAAATGTTGCTAATAAATATTGTTCATATCTACAGGAGAGTATGTGGACCAGCCAAATAGAAATATATGTGGTGGATTTTATCATTACGGTTATAATCAATAATAGAGCGACGCCTGCGAGCTAGTTCAGACAGGCCCCTCGAGCTGCACTGCTTTCACACTCGACATGCATCATTCTCCACAATCACCTGACGAACACTTCCTCCCAACGTGGCGTCTATTTAAGCTGCAAGACTTCCTGTCTCTCGCTCCGCTCCGTCACTGCCACTGCTGCCCAGCAGCTGTGCTGCGCTCACACTTTCAGCCCCACCACCTCCCCAGCATCCACCCGCAGGCTCCGGCTAGGTGGGTGTAAGACGCATCACTCCTCAAATGTCTGCATGTAAAATAAATCTGTGAGGAGCGATGAGGACGGAGCGGAGACGCCAAACACAAGCTGCTGCTGCAGGAAACATTATTACAAACATGAGTTGTCTGACTGAACTATTTTATCATATATTATACGTTACCTTGAAGATCAACCTCGTTCTCGACATTGTGACTTCAGATTTGTGCTGAATATCTTTCTCTTCTCGTCAGTGGGTCGTTATATTCTACAGCAGAGCTGACAGACACACTGATCCACTGAACTGTGCATTAAACAGTGTACTGATGATATACTAATAATAACCAATCATTAACCTGAACTGTGATGAGTTTGTAAATCAGCTGGTCTCAAACAGGATCTCTCATAAGGATTCGGGCCGGGCTGCTTGCGCCTCACTTCATCGAGCTTCATGCCACACAGACTCTTTGTCTTTGTCTCATGACTTTACTCCGAGGACAAATTTCAACTCATTAACTCTCAATATAGTTCTCTAAGCAGATGAATGTGTGCGAGCTGTTTACCGTTTTGGAATATTTATGAGACGATGCTGAATAACTAACCGGCACCTCTTCACTGCAAGGACTCTCTCAAGCCTTCATGTGCGCCGGCTTCATGTATTTTTAGTCACAATGGCTGCTTTGTGGACCTTTGGCGAACAGCCTCGTGAAGTTATTTAAAAAGTGAATTATCATTTTAGCCCAAAATGTTGCCTCTGATTGGCCCTGAAACCCTGAAAACTCTTAGCAGGTCCTGATACTCATTTTCATCTTTACGAGGCATTTTTAATTACAGAGAAATATCAAGAGGAGCACGCTGCCTGGGGGTTTACACAACAACCCCCCAGTGCAGTTCTGATAGCAGCGTTTCACTCTGAAGTTTCACTACAGATTTCAGCACTTTGAACTCTGCAGTAGAAAAGAGTCTGTCAGCGCATACACCGGGATTCATGCTTATTGTGATGTCATTACTTTGAGTATCTCCAGGTGCTTCTTCTCTCTTAATCTGTACAATGTAAAGGTTGTAAAGTGTGTAAATGATGCTGTAGCTTTTGTGATTTTAGATGTTCCATCATTTAGAACAGAAGCCTTAGCTTTCTGTTGCTCCGAGCATAAAGGCTCCATCTTTTATAGTTCTTATTTTAAACTGGCTTAAGCAGGGTCATGTGACAAAGGCATACGGCATAGTTCATTTTAGGAGCATTTGTTTTTATCATACTTTCGCATTTAAGAAAACGAGCGTGGGTAATGTCAGCGCCTCTCTTCAGGATGTCTGACGTGACGCTGGAGGACGGGGAGCAGCTCGTTCTTCCTCTCGGCCTTCACACACTCATCATGCTGCACTTTGTGCTGCTTTTTCAGCTGCTTCAACAAGTTAGTCGTGTTGCTTTGCGGCGCAGACGCAGGTTTCATGACCTCTCTGCTGATTATTGTTTCTTCTTAACATCACTCGCCCTAAACCTGAAATGCCATCAGGGGAGCGGTGTTTCAGTTTAACGAGTGGCTCTCTCTTCCTGTTTTAGCGTAGCAACGAGAAGCGTTCAAAACGCCTACATGACACGTTTGCACAAACAACACTTCAAAGACGTAACCAATAAAGATATTTTCAGGTCCTAATGAAAAACAACAAAGAGGACAGTCCAGGTGTAACCCCGCCTCTCGCCCGATGACAGCTGGGATCGGCTCCAGCCCCCCCGACCCTGAACAGGATAAGTGGTATAGATAATGGATGGGAAGAAGACACGCACACACAGACACACACAGACACACACTGTAAACCACTACACAACTTAATAAAAAGTGTTGTTCTGTGATGCCACTTGAATACAAAGACCGTCTCTTATTGTCTTAATCATGTTGTTTAAATACTTTGAGCAATAATTTCTCATCTTTCAGAAACTGCAAGAAGGGAGAAACGAGGAGGGATGATATCTCAAATTAAAGTCTATTTCAGTAATGCATTAGCCTCAGCTGTTCTCTGAGAGAGATGGAAGGTGTGAAATGTGAGAGAGACAGTCTAACAGTTTGAGGTGAAGGTTAAAGAAAGAGACGGACCGACAGCTGAGTCCGTCCTCTGCAGACGAACAGCAGAGTTAGTTATTGAAGACGACCTGCGGCAGTGAGAAGGACTATACGTGTGCAGGTCCAGGTGGAGGTATGTGCTCCAAGTAAGCACGCAACGGAACATTTGTTTATACTAATGATCCGTACCTTTGACAAATCAACACCTTTTTATTCTGGTGTCATGTTACACACTTAGATCGATGCTCTAATCTAGCATCTTAGCTGCATCACATATCGGAGCATTTTCTGGAGTTTGTCTATTTTTTTTTGTCTATTGGTCTTTTTTTGACGGCAGCCGCTTGAAGTACGCGTCAAGCTGAACAGAGCAGATCGTTTGAAACAGGAAGTCACACACGAAAACAGCACACAGCACCCGGTCATTTCAAAATAAAACACCATGTACAGACCGGTACAGACTCCCGTTTTTTACCGTCGTGTCCTCAGCCATGTTAGAAGCACAAGAATCACAGAATGATCTCAGATGAGCAGATAATCAGCAAACTGAACTGTACTCAGACATGGGAAGAGGTTTACACTACAGAACATGAGTCTACATTCAGTAATACGAGCCGAACTGAAAACACAGCTTTAGAGTAAAATCTGAGAATCAGTGGGAGGAAAAGTCAGCGGGAGGTAAAGACAGGCCCAGAGAGACTGACGGATATTGGAGTCATGACACCCCCACCCTGCCTTGTTAACTTAACTGACATCCCTGTATCTGACCTCCTCCTCGTTCTTGGCCAATGAAGTGATATATTAGCTGTTAGCTGTTCCCTATCTGCTCATTAGGGATTTGGGGCTAACTCATGTTAGCGTGTCCCGAGCTTTGTTTGCTCTGGCCTGAGACAGGCTGATGGCGGGCCAGAGCTCTGCTACGAAGGGAAGAATTCACAAACACACACTGTAACTGGGTATCTGATTACTGAGGAGGCAGAGTGGAGGGTTCGCTCCTTCTAGTTCTGTTGTTCATACACGATGTTATCACACGGCTCTTATCATTAACTGTCCCAGCTAATCAGCAGTTCATAACACGTCATTAAAACGCTGTCAGAACAATCCAATGTGGTGCCCGAACACAGGCTCTGTCTCTCGCACACCGCAGATATGTCTCGTCTGGATCAGCGTAATTTAAACAAACCTCTCCTCTGGTAAACGATCCTTCTCTTGGGCAAACACGAGGTTGGACGGAGGCATTGGAAAATGAGAGGGGTGGAAATAGGAACGGAATAAAAGAAGAAAGAAAGGAAGCAAGAAAAGAGAGAAAGAAAAGTGTGAGGGAAAGACAAATAAATGGTGCGAGAAGGAACGCAGAGCAGATTGAAACAAATGGAGCAGAATGCGAGCTGGGAGTCTCTAATTCTCCCACGTCTCTGTCTCACTCACACACCTGGTAGCAATTTAAAAGTAACCTTATTACCTACAATAAGTCTCGCTCACACACACACACACACACACACACACACAGCCTATTAGCCAGGATAACAAGGCCTATTTATGACCAGCATCACACTTACTCCATTTCACTTTAATAACTAGATGTATTCCACAGCAAATTGGTCATGTCATGGGTATACACACACACATTATCACACACACACACACACACACACACACACACACACACACACACACACACACACACACACATTATCACACACACACACACACACAAGCTTCTACGACTGTAAGCAGAGGCCTTCACACAGATGCCCACACAACAAGCTGCATAAATATTTCACATTTCTTCTCATATCTAAACAAATGCACACAAACGGCCGCACGCTGCAGCGAGTGTTACAACACAACCTTTTTCTTTTTCACTTGTTTGTTTAAAAAGATCGTGCAAAGACAGAAACTTTAAAAGCTACACAAAGTAAAAGTCTGAAAATAAACGAAACTGAAAAAGATAAAAGTCGTTCGACCACAGGACGACCTGACGTGAACGTGACCTCCTGACACATCATCACGTGGTGCTGACATGTGAAGTGTTGACACCACATCTCTGGACCACGGACACTACGCCAAAGGAAAGTTCACATGGCAGAAGAAGAAAGCCGTTCCAACGTGTGGTCATGCTGGGTTAGCAACTTTGGAGACAGCAGAAGGAGTAAGATCGATTATAAAAACGACTTGGTGCAGGATGTTTGGCGCACACACACACACACACACACACACACACACACACACACAAGCTAACCCAACTGCATCTAACGTTACTCTCTCCCCTGGCAGGGCACTGTTGTTCTTTGCTGCCCTAAATCAGTAGTTGCTCGGGGCAGCCATGATAAATATTATTGAAAGCCGTAATCACCAATACCCAACACCACACTTTAGGCCGTATAGGAGCCAGTTCAGATACTGTACTTGGTACTGATTTATTGATGCTGTCAGGATGTAGAGAAAGTTCAACAAACAGAAGAAAAATTATTATCTACCCTCTGACATTGTGAAACATTAAAAGGTTTAGGCATCAAAAAGTACTTTAAGTTCAGAGAAAAGCTGAGGAATGAAGCCAACACTCAAGCTGCCACAAGCTGCAGTTCCTCTGGTGTCCACTTGAGGCTGTCTCCAGCAGTGAGTCAGTCCCCATAGAGCCCCATGTTAAACTTTACAGCAGAAATAAACATGTTTACAGCCTGGTACAAAAAACAGTTTGGGTCTCTATAGCTCATTTCTCTCTTCATGACAACTGTACGGGGAGAATCTTTATACAGCTCACCTGTTTACATTATATTAAGGCTTAAATTAAAGGGGCGTGGCCTCTTTGAGTGACAGGTGGGGGCTGCTAGCTGTCTGCTAGGTGTCCCCTCAGCTAACTCAGTCACTGAACCTAACCTCTGGGCCGTGTTTGTGCTGTTGGAGCCTTTTGGAGATTTTTCTCGGAGTCAAATAAAGGTCAAAAAGATTTTGAGCTCGCAAAATAATCTTCATTTCTCATCTCAATGTCTTTCTATCAGACAAATAATCTGTCTTGCTCTTTGGGCATAGAAGTCTGTGCTCCAGCTTTTTGAGTGAAATTCAAGTATTATTTTATTGATATATTTTAGCACTCATTAGCAGGTATGCTGTGCTCCCCATACCTGGCTTTAGTGATTAAATATGGTCACTTCTGTCTTTTAAAACCCAACATGGCGGCCGCTTGAGTCTTCAAAAAGGCAGTGGATAAACCAGTTGGTGCGTTGGCTCGATCCATCACTTATACAACAGATGGTTAAAATAAGTGGTGACATTGGGAAAGTGAAGTGTGGAAGTTAAGTTGTGTTACATCTGTGGCTTTAGTGTGTGATTTTTACACTGCAGTCCAACTGTGGTCCTGTGTTCATCTGAGCCATCCATCACCTCTGACTGCTGCCCCTATCAGACTTAATCACTCTTTATGTTAAACCACTATTATATTAGTATTTCTGTGAGGCCACACCATAAAAATGTATCAAGACCTTCCTGGATTTTCAACTCATGACTGTTGAAGTGTCACTTTGCGACCAACTGAGACACTTTGACACAGCATAATGAGCCGAGGTCAAAGCTACAAAGCACACATTCAGATGTTATAGAATTGGCTTCAGTCCTGAATGCCATATTTATAAACTCCCACATGTAACCAACGAAACATTCTGAAACACAGTAATTTCTTTCTATTAAAAGGAGAGATTTTTATAAAAATGTGCGTTATGAATTTAATTTGACGTGGTGTGTATCAAAGAATAGATTCATGTGTCCCCAGAGTAACCTCTGACGATGAACAAGAGAGAAAGAAGCAGCTCCTCTGTCCAGGTGTCTCTGCATTCAGTGTTTCCTCACAGCAGTTAAAGAATCGGTTCATAAAGACCACACATTCTCTCGCTCGTACATCTGGTTTGTCGCCATGCTGATACTTTTATGTGCTGAGCTTTGGAGACATTGACCTCTGACATGCACACCTTCACTACAGAGAATCATGGAGTTAAGAAAAGCAAGAATCATTTGAAACAGATGAAATCAATGTGTCTGTAATGAAACAATGTCATGGTCACTGTGGATAAAACACAAACCTCACTGCTTTCACAAAAGTTTTAAGACCTGAACGTCTTAAAAACACAAAAGATTAAACTAATTTTCAGGATGACAAATAATGACATTATTCATAATTTTAATATTCCACCTTTCCCATAAGTTAAATAGTGGAGGATTTAGCTCAGCAGTTAAATCAGCGACCCATACAGAGGCCATCGTCCTCGATGCAGCGGCCCCGGGTTCAACTCCCGCCCTCAGCCCTTTGCCATGTGTCATCTCCACTCTCTCTTCCCCCAGCTCTGCCACTGTCCTCTGTCCTCTCTCTGAAATAAAGGTATAAAAAGCCAAAAAAATTAATCTTAAAAAAAAAAAAATAGTGGTGGATTGGTATTAATAAATTAAAACGATGTATTTTTGAGGCCTTTTTGCCCTTAGTAGATAGGACAGTGATGATGGACAGGACATGTGGGGGGCTGTGAGTGGGCTTTGACGTGCTTTAAAGGGCCACTAGTCGGAGTCAAACCCGCGGCCGGTGCATCGAGGACTTTGCCTCTTCAAACGGGGCGTCTGCTCTACA
Organism: Semicossyphus pulcher; assembly: GCF_022749685.1. NCBI lineage: Eukaryota > Metazoa > Chordata > Actinopteri > Labriformes > Labridae > Semicossyphus > Semicossyphus pulcher. The sequence goes on from NW_027211701.1 coordinate 1,443,614, forward strand.
AACTGAGCTCGACCAGCACCCCACATTTAAAATATTTATCATCTTAAATAAATAAGTTGGCCTTGGTGAAATCCAAATTGTCAACACATTTTATAGAGAAAATCTTCTTTTTTAATAACAAGTAAACAATGTCTTCCCTGTGAGATCTTCTGCTGCGAGGACAAACTGTACGCTCTCTGTGTGCCACACTGCTTGTGCATACTGTGTAGTTAAAGGTTAGCTTGACAGACTTTAGCAACAGCAAAACTTTCAACGGTGAAAGACATTCTTTCAATGCATTTTGAGGACAAGTGAAGCAGCAGCAGGGCCTGCAGCAGAGATCATAAATTACACCATATATTAGTGACTCTAGAGAACGTGGGCTTGTCATTCAACCAAGGACGGTCTCTGATGATGAAACGCACCATCAGTACTTCTGTTTATCTGCTCGGACATGTGATGATCATTACACACCAAAGAACATTAAATCAGCCCTTGGCTTGGCGTCACCCCCTGCTTTTCGCCTCTGGCAGCGTTGGCTGCTGCCAGTTTGAAGCAAGCCGCTGCAACAGTTGGCTGAATAGTAGGTGAGGTGTGAAAGCCTTACCGCCTGCATGGAAAGGTGACTTCATGGCTTGCCTTGAAGCAGCACAGAGGAAAAATATCCAGAGGATTAGTAGCAATGGATGGATCCCAAGTGTCTCAGAGTTAGCTAAGAGTTTGAAAAGCTGCCAACAGTTGGAGTTCTTTTCAAAGCGACAGGGGATTCTTCAGTTTCATCCTAATGGCTTAGTGTAAAGCAAAGTACAACACTACAGTGAAGGGCGGAGAATTACTGGCCGGTACAGATATGTCAAAGTCTTTCCCTTAATCTGTAGAAAAAACACAGACCTACAGGAAATCCCACAGGGTTCTGATGAAATGATTTCAAGCTGGGTTTAGGTTTACGCTCGACAGTTTGACAGCTGAAACAAGAACATGGTGATCGGAGAGGAAGTCTGTTTGCAGCTGACAAGAGAGAGAAAGTCAGGGATCAGAGTGACAGACTTCAGCATTTAATGGCATCTTTAAAAAACACACTGTATTTTGTAGTGATGCCAACAGATCAAACACATGTATACTGTAAATAAGATGTTCTTCTTCTTATTGGTGAAGCCGATGCGTACTAATGTCCAGCAGGGGAAGAAATGCTCCTCCTTCTCTCCTGGTTTATTCCCTCAGTAACATACGAGTTTATGGTCTCAGTCTCTACAAGTCTTCTTCAACACAGCATGATGTTCATTCAGTCACTGATGGCTTCAGTGTAGGAAGAGTTGGTTTGGTTTGATTATGTTACATCAAGGAAACGACAAAGAAGAACGTGATGTCTTGTTCCGTAACCTTTGTCAGTTGAAATGATTCAACTTCGTCTCCTGGTTTTAAAAGGCCCTCGAAATAAAGTCTTCTGGGTGCAAGTCCGACTTTGTGGCTCTTAAGACTTCATCACCTGCCTTTGTAAAGGCTTATCAGGTTAGGCACAAAATATACTTCCTATTAGGCTGACGAGAAAAGAGAGATTTGTCTCCATGTTCACGATTCTATTATAATTTTGTGACTATTTCACAAACTGCAGTGAGACTGTTGTAATATGGCAGGCCTCCCTGCACGCACATTCAAACCTCTGCAGGTGATCCGGAACGCAGCAGCGCCACTGGTCTACAACTAACCCAAAACAGCACATGTCACTGCACCGCTCGTATCCCTCCACTGTTCGTATCACTCCACTGTTCGTATCCCTCCACTGTTCGCATCCCTCCACTGTTCGTATCCCTCCACTGTTCGTATCCCTCCACTGCTCATATCCCTCCACTGGCTCCCAGTCGCCGCTCGCATCAAATTCAAACCCTGTCGCTCGCTTACAAAACAGCAACAGAAACGTCTCCTGTCTACCTGAACGCCCTCATCCAGGTCTACACTCCGTCCCGCCCACTACGCTCTGCCAATGAAAGGCGCCTGGTACTCCCATCACAACAGGGCCCTAAGTCTCTAACTAGACTCTTCTCCTCAGTCGTCCTGCATCTTTCTCATTGAGGTTTCTGTGACTTCAGTGAACTGAACCGAATGGAAACAGCACGGCTTCACATGACACCACGTTTCATTCACATGGATGTTACACATAGAGCCTCACGTGTATGAACAAACAGCCCAAACTTGACCCCAGGAGATTCTGGATTTAAATCCCAGTAGTGCTTATCCACCTTCACTTGTCTGTTGAATTTCCCCTCGGGGATTAATAAAGTCTCCCTTCTTTATATTATTCACTTCTATAGACTCGAAGTAGTTTTCAGGTGTATCTCTTTAAAAAACTGTTCAGCACATTTTAATTTGTCTTGTTAGACCAGCCTACTTTAATGCACAGCTCCAGAATTTATCATTTGTTTTGTTTAAATACCAACACAAACATAAACAGTCATAAATCTTCCACAAAGAACACGCCATATACGTCCCAGGGGACTCCATGTTTCAGGTCCCCATCAGGGAGGCGTTCACAGCGCCTGACTGTAAATGGCAAATTCCCCTGAAACTCTTTGTCCCATTTTAACAACACCGCTCGGGTCTCTCTCCGAGACAGCGGGAATGTTTTGTTGTCTTTTTTTAGTTTTAAAAGAAAAGTAAGTAAGACACACAAACAGCCTCCGTCCCGACGCACGGGCACATCTTCAAGCAGGTAATCACTCACAGCCAGGTACGGATGCACACTTACAATAAAGTGCAAAGGCATGCACAGCCACACAAACAGGGTCATCAACCTCACCGGCAATCTGAAGGTTTTTAGCCGAGCCACTGTTATAGATGATTAGGCACTTGTCAGGCCGAGGTGATTGCCAGTGAAGGGCTTTCCAGTGGTTAAGGGGCACTTAAGGTCACAACGCTTTTAGCCTCTAATGCAGTTTGAAGAGGTCATCCAATAAAATGGCACCCTTTATGCCACCCACACTTTAGCAGGCAGCGCGTGGAAAAACAGGACTGTGCCCTTTGTTAGGACTTTCTTCTGAATGTACAATCAAACTAGTGCAAGACATATACCAACCAACATCATGCAAATGTAAAGACTCCATTTCCAACATGTTTCAGTGATGTTGATTTGTGTCGTCACACCTGTCCTGGTTAATCAGTTCATTAACACAAGTTCAACACATCCTGGGAAAGTCACATTTAACCCCTCCTTTGTCTTTTCTCACATTAGAATCACAGGTCACCAGGAGTACCTCATCTTGGCAGCCTAACACCAAAGGACTTGAAGAAAGCAGAATGACTTCAGTTTGTTACAAAATGTGTTTGGCTGAAGTTGAGGCGCTCCCGTCATCCTCACGGTTTGGTGTAACTTGGTCACAAAGCTCAGTCCCAGCCATCTTTAGTCTGTTTCTCGTCTTCATGTTCTGATAACATTATTCAATGTCTTTTGTCTTCAGCTTTTGCAAAGTTCCATAACTTGATCATTGCAGCACCAAACAGGAAGCAGCAAACACAGGCGAGCAGGGAACTCTAATCACCACCCATCTCGACTACTGTAACGCCGCAGGTGTTAGCCAGGCCGCTCTGTCTCACCTGCAGCTCGTCTTTTAACTGGTGAACATAAACGTGAGCACATTGTTCCTATTCTGGCTTCCCTTCACCGGCTCCCTGCGTTTAAGGATGGATTTTAAGATTTTATTTTTAACTTATAAATCGTTAAAGGGGCTCACTCCAACCGATCTCTCAGACCTTTTAAACCTCATCTTTTATCAAGGATGCTCAGATCTATGGACCGGTTCCTTCTGCCTGTCCTAAGGTCAAAGTTGAAGTTGGATAAAAATGCCTTGATAATGCTAACCTAGCTACATGTGACAGCCCTAATCAGAGCAGAAAACACAAACTCCTCCTCTACACACACGCGCGGGCAGCTGTGGCCGAAAGCTGCATCCGCTTCTGCTCCATTCATTTTTCTTTTTTGAAGTTTCCACCAGGTGCATGATGGGAAATAATCTCAACAGGAATCTGTGACTTAAATGTCTTTGAATGTGAGACGGTGTCAGACTTATACGTAACAGTTATAAGTGTTTGCACAGTCTAGTGTGTGGTTCAAATGTCCTTATCATTATTACATAATTATCATAATAAACATGCAAACACCTCCTAAAACAGATGAATTGATTTGGGTTCATGATTAATGTGACAATATAATCAATTCCAATGCAACAACACTGGAAACTAAACTCACCTACACAACCACAGAGTTCACCTGACACCTTCCTGACGAGGTATCAATAAAATACAGCAGAGTAACCTTCACAAAGTGCCCTGTTGTTTTGGATTACGTTAGAAGAAACACACACACACACACACACACACACACACACACACAGTTTGTGATAAGCATGCACCTGCACACGCTTCATCAGTTAATATATGCAGCTTCAGGAACACAGATGAGCACAGCACATGTTTTGCCAATATGGCTGACATGAGGAGGCTTTAATGCTGACACAGCCACATGATGTCCCTCTGCTGCAGCAATGACTCATAAATACACTAAACCAGAACGGGACGTGAAACTCAGAGTGAGACCGGCAGAAGGTCCAGCAGTGTCGGGGAAGCTGCTTTAAAGACAGAGCCCTGCGAGGTCTCGACACAGGAACAGGTTGAAGCTGCCCGAGAGAGATATCCAGTTCGGTTAAATAAAGCTGCTTATAGCTCAAACTGGAGAAGCTCAACTGCTCACTGGAGTTGAAAAAGTGCTCATCTTTACACAAGTCAAACATGAGCGATAACCAATGAAATGTCCCGCAATTAAGAGGAAAGGTCTTTTTGTACAGAGTCCATCCAGCCCTCAGGACACAGCCTGAAAACACATGCAACAACTTCTCTGAACATGTATCACCAAGCTGCAGAATGAGTAAAACTGATCCAATTTACTTTAGTTGGGGATTCAAAACTACGGAAGCCCTCGGCGGACATGCATCCATACATTGTATTTGCTCTGTTCTCTGATGAAGATAAGGAGATGAATGAGTCAAGATCTCGAGAGAACAACCAGAAATGAACTCACAGGAGGAAACAAAATGGATGAATGTCTGCTTCAGGCTTCCATACAAGACATATTACAGATGAATTGACAATTCAGCTTCCTGAGTACACCTGATCACCTGATCAAAACAATCCCGTCTGTAACGTTATATTTTGTTGTAAATAAATCTGGATTTTTCGGGGTAATATATCCCACCGTCAAAAACAGTAAGAAAGATGTTTAACTTTGTAGTTTCAGTTGTTAACTTTGCAAAAACTGGTAAAAGGAAGTAATTTAACTACTTCAATCAAACTTGTTCAAACTGTAGTGATGTAGTGTTGTGAATCAGTTTGTTTTAGGTGATCTGATGACCTCTTGCACCGTCCTATATCAGGGTCATCTTACAAAAGCAGTCAGGTGTGAACTTAAGGCTTTAAGAACCGACGCTTTAAGTAAGAGAAGAAACACGATGAGCTCACTTACAAAACATGTGAAAGGAAAACTGAGAACGACATGTCTGTGTGTGAGTGTGTGTGTGTGAGTGAGTGAGTGTGTGTGTGTGTGTGTGTGTGTGTGTGTGTGTGTGTGTGTGTGTGTTTGTGCTGATGCATCCCCGAAAGTAGTTCACCTTTAAGGCTTTATGTCAGGTAGTAACACAAACGTTTGAGCGTGTTATGGCCGCTCAGTGTGTGAGTGCGTGCAGCGTCCCTCCGCTGTGGCTTCACTTGTTAAACAGCAGTCTGACTTCAAATCACACACAAATTAAAAAGAAGCACGAGAAGGAAGTAAACAAGAAAACCGCTTCACAGGACGAGCCAGAGAGACGAAGGGGGAGAAGAAAGACACACAGAGGGAGAGAGAGAAAGTGTGTGTGTGTGTGTGAGAGAGAGAGAGAGAGAGAACTTTTGTTTGTGCAGAGGCAGCCAAAGAAACTGGATCTATCTAAACACACCTGCTTGTAATGATTTTCACCAGGCTGTGAGTGTGTGTGTGTGTGTGTGTGTGTGTGTGTGTGTGTGTGTGAGCCTCGTCCTGTCTGTGGTTCATCAGCTCTCTAAAGGCTGAAACGTAGACGCACGGGAACACGCTCACAGTATGGTATAGATTAGCACAGAACCGGCTTTCTAAACTCACTGATGTAAACAGAGCAGATACACACCCCCCCCCTCTCTCTCTCACACACACACACACACACACATTCGGACGGACTGCTCTCGTAATGGTTTAAGAGGGAGTTATGAACAGGACATTAGGATATGATGTGAAACGCAGAGTCGTGCTGTGTAAACATGTCACTTTCACTTCGAACATTTGAAGAAGGATAATGGAAGTCATTATAAACATACGGCCCTCCCTCCTGCACACATGGAGCCTACAGGAAGCCAGGAGGGTCACAATTCAGCTTGGTTGCATCGCTGGCTAAAAGTTACTGTAGGAATGATTATAATGCTAACGATCATTACTGCGTAGAAGAGTTCATACGTTTATGGAACAGCAACATGTGAAAGATTAAATACATGAAGACATTATGAAATAAATGATCTAAAACAGGTGTCATAATTGATTATTCACACAGTGAGACGTTTTAACATTTTTTTAAATGCCAAAATGTTTATTTAATGTAGCAGACGAACAAACTTTAATAACAAGTCCATTTAATTTTTGTGTCACTCTTCAGAATACTTTACAGTCGTGTGACATGAGTCTCAGGGAGCTAAATTATACTGCAACATTAGCTTCTGCATTTTAGCTCAACTAATTAGTGATAAAAAATAATATTTCCTGTGGCTGGGCATTGTTTTTATTTACATCACGATCGTTGACTTAGTTCCTTTGATGTTGATGTTGTTAGCTAACAGATGCTAATTGGCTAATGTTATTGTTCATGCTATTGTTGAGTTTACTTTTGAATTAAAGTGTAACTTAAATTAAAGTGTAATAGCATTTAAAATACAAGATGATTATCATCGTCAGGTTATACAAGTTTATTTATTTATTTCATATAAAAAGGGGTGAATATTAAATATAAAAGACATAAAATATATTAAAATAAAAAAAATAAAAAATAAAAAAGATGAAGTAATTAAAAAAAAGAACAATATTTGATAAAAAAAATGTAAATATTTGGAAATAGAAATATTTCACATGAATAAAAAAGGTTTGTAAATAAATAAATATGAGAATAAAGGGGAAATGGCTAACATGCCATACAGTTTTTATAATTCATTCTTATTATTATTTCACAATTGTTTTTATTAATTTTACACAAATGTAAATATTTATTATAAGAGTTCATTGTTATGGATATTTTTCCAATATCACAAAAATATGAAAAATATATAAAATACACAAACTTAATGACGCACATCACAGCATAAAACAAAGCTTAACTCTTTGTTCTTGTTTTATTTGTGGGAATCTTTTAAAGTTTTGACCAAAGCGATCGTTTCATCACAGACCGAACATCGATCACACGGCCCGGCTCTGTATCAAACATCATCACGCTTCAGATGATTCAAACATCACTGAGAGGAGAGGACGGCTGTTGTAGAGAGTTTGTTCTGTACTTGCAGAATTCTCTGTCTGCTGTTCTTACCGCAGCTGCAGCCCTGACACAGCACATGTCCCAGACCTCTCTGTGACCTCCACTCTCCCCATCTAATATTCACTCACTCCTTTCACCTCCTCCCCGCGTCTCCTTTCATTCTCCCCTTCACCCCCTCCCAAACACGTCTTTCATATTTCAGTAGGTTTTAGCAAGGATCAACTCTCTGAGGTTAAGTTGCTCCTTTTAAAGGTCTACAAATGTGTGTGTGTGTGTGTGTGTGTGTGTGTGTGTGTGCGCCAGATGCAGCTGCAGTCTGATGTTCCTGCTGGTAAATTACGACCCTTTTGGATTTACTTTAATTCTCTTACTGCATTTTACCTTCTTAAAAATGTTTTCCTCTTAATAATTCCTCCCCAAAGTGCCGTCACTGCAGCCAGTAGGGTCGCCCAAAATGATGATAATAATAATCATAAGTTTATTTATAAAGCACCTTTAAAAACAGATGTTTACAAAGTGCTTTAACGGACAAAGCAAAGGCAGAATATATAAATAATATATATATATATATAATATATAATAAATAATATAAATATAAAGGCCAAAGAGAGAGAAGTCTATAAAATCAACCAAAAGCAAGAACACAATGCAAAGGCAAAAGGTCAATGAGAATAAATGCAAATAAAAGGAATTAAAGTGATAAAACAGGCGGTTAAAGCAATAAAGCGGTACAAATAAAGAGACAAATAAAGGAATAAATAAAGGAATAAAAGCAATAAAGATACGACATCACTTCAGAAGAAGTAAAAACAGATTAAAGATTTGGATCAGAAAGACGAATAAAAGATAAATAAATAAATAAACGCAACAAAGGAAGGTAAGAGAGACGTCTTTTAAACGGTCCAATAAAGCAAGTCTGTAAAAAGGTGAGTTTTAAGAAGTGATTTAAAAGAAGTCACTGACTCTGCAGCCTCCTCTCCTCAGGGGGACACAGGGGGAGGCTTTCTGGGGCCCAGCTGTTCGGAGGGCCCGTGGAGGAAGGAAAAACCCTGTTCATCCTAAATATAAGCAATGATAGCGTTTTAATTTGAACAGAAATACTCTAACATTCATTAAAACAACAAAAGAGTATATTTTATGTGTGGTCTAAATATATTTTGCTTAAAATAGCACGAATCATTTCTTAGCATGTGAAAGTAATGTGAAGGGCCACCCCAGGACCGGTGCATAAATCAGGACGGCAAAGAAGGAAGGAGAAGAACACGAGGACGGTGGTTTAGGATTTGTGACTCAAACAAGAATTTGTTTTCTTTCTTAATCGGCTTCAAACCGAGCCGGATGGGACGCGCTGCAGCTAAGATGCTAACACGACAGGAAACTAACCTCCACAACCTCTGCACACCTATGAGAAGGAGGAGGATGGAAAAGCCTTGAAGCCAATTACACTTCTGTGGATAATATTGATGTGATGCATGTACCTGTGCCTGTATAGCCCCGCTCACTGACTGAGTCTTACTGTGTGCTAATAGGAGAGAGCGTGTTGGCAGAGCAGGTGCACGTGTTGAGAAAAGTAACGGCCCATTCAGGAGACCTGCCTGTGGGCGGACCTGGTTCCAGCAGTGCAGCAATAAGTATGTATTATGTATGTAGCATATTTTAATGTAAGGAAGCAGACCTTATTATCAACACTGTGTTGTTGTCTCTGTTCGCTGCCCCAAGACGATGATTACAGAACTATTACTTTGTGGGTGTTTGTGTTTTATTTTATTTTATTTTCATGTTATGCACATACAGAGCCCCCCCCCCTGCAGGGTTTACCAGACAACTCACGTTACGATGCTCTGGTCACATATTTAATTTCATTTAAAAATGACAACTCCGTCCTAAACTTGCCTTCTTCCCCAAGCTAAGCTAATTTAAATCAGCTGTTAAAGGTTCTGTTTGCTAAGCAAAGTTTTTCATCGTCATTCAGCTGAAAGAAATGAGCATTAATACGTAATAATTAATAAGTGCATGCCTCGTGTTTCATAAACAAACATCACTCCCGCTCACGCAACAACCTTCCTCTGGAGAGGCATAAAACCTGCATATGTATAACTGTGTATAAATAACTGTAGATATTGTTTTATGTGTTTGATTTAATTAAAAATGCATCATTTTATTATACATTTAAATATGCATGAAAGAGGCCACAGCTGTTACACAACTAATATGTTGAATGTAACCAATGAAATCCTTGGTGAGTAAAAATGAAGCTTTTTCTTCTTGTGGTTTTTTCTTCTGTCCGTGCAGCTCACCGCCTTTTGTCCTGATTTACTTTCCAAGTTACATAAGGTGTAATACACTCTGTCCCCTCAAAGGCACTTTTTATTGTATATAATTATCTTTATTAAGCCTGGCTCATGTTCATCAGTGAACCTTTCAGTCATTGTGATAAACCTCATGATTACATCGGACCAAGCAGAAACATCAAGAGGCTCAATAAGTCAAATGAAGTCTTCTAGTTTTAGAGACTAACAATGTGTTCTTTAAATTACAACGACAAAGGCAGATTAAAAACCTGCATTAGAGCAAACACCTCTGTGCAATGTGCCGACAACAGCCCACTCTGTTCACTCTGTTCACTCTGTTCAGTCTGCAGGCAGTTAGAGGGGAATCTTTCTACCACCGGACGCTCCACGTTTCCCAACTCTGCACATTTAAATGTAACAAGATGTGTCTCATTGTGTTACTGTGTGCGTGCGTGTGTGCGTGTGCACGTGTTGACATTTTTGTTGTTTCTATTTATGTGCTGACGACAACCTGACCTAGATCTTACTCTCTGATCGGGTCCCTGAGAGGCTTGCACAAGTGCGTTCTGGGAAAATGAAACCTCTCACCAGCTGACCCTGTCACACCTTTCTGTCACTCCAGGAAGTGAATTTGTATCAGTGTGTGTGTGTGTGTGTGTGTGTGTGTGTGTGTGCCTGTTTCTTTCTCCAATGGTTTTTCTATTCTACCTTTTTCTTCTGTTGTTCGATCACCTCTCCTGAAACTCGCCCGTCAGCTGCTGCGTCGTCTTTGTCACACTGCTGATCGGGACGTTTTTACAGGTCATTCCTCAAACTCTTGGTTTTAAAGAGGACATATTTTAGCTCTGCAATCAGAGTTATTCTAATGATTCTTTTGAATCACGTTGGTACAGTTGGTTTTGTTTTAAAACTTGTTACATATTTTATTTTAAATGTTTTTCGGAGCCACTCCTTCCTCCTGAAATGAACAAGCCATTCAGCCATTCAAAGGTCAGACCTGAGCCACGATTGGCTGACAGTGTTTGGAGTGACCGTGTCAATTCAAACATTCAAACACGTAATTCTGGAAAGACACTTTTTTTCACTGTGAACAATAAAATATGCAAAATATGACAAGACATGGCCCCTTTAAGAAGTAGCTCATATTTTGTCAACAATAACAGTTTAATATCGCTTTCAGTTACTTTTGTTGCATATTTTTATTATTTCTAAATGTTGGTCTTTTTGATGGTTTTTGCAGCAGATATATTTCACAGATTTACTCTGCTGGTATCCCTCACGAGCACACAACATGTTGTCCTGTCCTGGAGGAAATCCGAACCCTCTGAAAACAGTTCTTGTGTGTTTGACTCGATCTAAAACATCTGAAACAAAGACTACAAAAGGAAGAGACGTGGTTCTTTTTGCTGCTAAAAGCTTTAACGTCTATCTTTTGCATCATCGAGTTATATGTTTGTGATGACATCATTACGTTACATGCTGTGTAAAACGTGCAGGCAGCAGTGGGCGATCACGATCCTGTTTAACAGGATATAAAATAAAAAACATAATAGTAGAGAATAACATATGAAGCCTCAGAACCTTTAGGTTGTGCAGATTTTAAGGACATTATGCATTTAAAGATGCTCCAAGAAATGACGTGTCAATGTGCACAAACAGAAACGCACTCACTGACTTTAATGGCCGAGGAAACTGTGACAACGTTCTGCTCATAAAAGTTCAAACACTTCAAATAAAGACCATTTCTAGCGCAGAGTTCAGAGGGTTAAACCCAAATTAAAGTCTGAATGCTCTTGGACCGAGCTCGACTGCAGCAGAGAAACACTCAGGTCTTGATTTTGAGATGTTTCAGCCTCTGCAGCCTCGGCGGAGTCGGTTCTGCCACAGTAGTTCTCCCATCATGTAGCGGCACTGACACAGCACATGTCCGAGACCTTTCCATGACCTCGTCTCTCCCCATCTAATATTCACTAACTCCTTCTGCCTCTCCTACCTGCTCCCTCCCCCTCTTTGTGTCTGCTCCAGTTCAACCTCCTCCCCTCCTGCCACCGGGTTATTCATATTTCAGTAGATTTTAGCAAGGATCAACTCTCTGAGGTTAAGTTGTTCCTTCCAAAGGTTTGTGTGTGTGTGTGTGTGTGTGTGTGTGCTCAGTAGACCAGTGTGTCCCAGAGGTTAAGTCAAGTGTTTCAGAAATCAGTAGGAGACGTGTTTTACTCTCAGTGTGTGTGTGTGTGTGTGTGTGTGTGTGTGTGTGTTCCCCATCAGCAGAGAGATTGTGAGGCATGGGAAGTGAAAGAGCTTTTTTAGGCTCTGGGCATAAAAGTCAGAAGAACATTTAGAGCCCCCCCCCATCCTTGTTCCTTAAGAAAACACCAAAGTGAAGCGAGTTCTCTGAACACACCACACCCGCTGAGTGTTCCTGTGTGAGGGCACCGAGTGTGAACAGGACTCTGACACACGGTGTCTGAATCCAGTAAGCCAAAACTAATTTTATTCATAATTTTGTTCATGAAAGCTGCGGCCCTTCTCACTCCCAGCTCATTAAACACAGCAGCGTGGTCGGCTGCCTGATACTTTCAGTCTGTTTGCTGAGGTGGTCAACAGAGCTGCAACTAACGACTAGTTTGATCATCAACAAGTCATTATTGAAACGATTAATCGACCAATCAGATGATTAATGGCACAATGACTTCATGGCTCTTGTTTAGCTCTCAGCTTTAAATGTAGTTGGAGGTTCTGTAAGCGTGTGGTTACTAACAACAAAGACAATAAATATGAGTTCTTCATTCAACAACATGTCTTTAATAAACTCTGCTGCTGATTTGGCTCCGACTGAAACAAGAGAAACAACAGGAGGAAGAACACGAGATGAGAAGGAGAGTTTGAGGTGAGGGACTGAAAACGTGTCAGGTTCTTTCTACAGCACTACAGAGTTCTGTTCATGTTCAAAGCCAGTACAACTCTGTCTATAGATCGCTAACCTTAGCTCAGAAGCTAATCATCGTATCTGTGCGAGTCTGCATCATCCTCGACTCCATCGAGCCTTCTCTTCAGATGCTCGCACATCACCGACGTGCGGCCGCCATCAGCAAGGACCTCCTCACAGATCCTGCAGGCGATCCTTCTCTCTGCAGCGCTGAGGCTGAAATGCTCCCACACTTTAGGAGTTTCAGGACGCGATGGTGTTGCATCGGCCGCTGCCATTCTGCTTTGTTTGTTTACCTGTCGCTTCCAGGTCGCTGTTCTGCATGAACAGCTCTCAGCAGAGATAGAAACAATGTGAGGTGGCTCACCGCTCAGCAACTCAGCTCAAGAAAACAAAAATGGCAACTAATTTTGTCAGCGATGTCGACTAATCGTTGCCCCCCTAGTGGTCCCCATTTTGACTTATCTTAAGAAGTGAAGTTACATAATGAAAGTATGTTACATGTATAACATTAGTTTTTACTGTTTTGAATACATCAAATTAGTTTTAATCTATTTACAATTTTGTTAAACCTAATGGAGTAAATCTGGTGCCTTAAACTGAACTGTGACTGTTTTACAAACCCTTGGATAATTACTGTTGGACATCCAAAAGTTGGACATTTTTCTCAGCAAGCTTTATTTTGAAAGTCTAACCAGAAGTTGTAGATGTATAATTGCTAACTATGAGCTGGTGCCCTTCATGTGCAGAACTAACAGTTAGGGGGTTCCTACATTTGATGCGTGGACCCCTCACCAAGCTGCTGTCCCATATGAGTTGAAAGTGTGTCAAAAAGTCAGACGATCACAGAAATATCAAATGACACATGAGTGAAGGACTCAGTTTGTCTACAGGTCAGGGGACAGCTGACGCAGCCGTCGTGAACATACGGAAACTTTAAGGCCAGTTTAACGTTTGGGGAATATGGTCACCTTCGAGGGCGCTTCATCATATCTACCAGGCTGAGCCTCAGCCATGTGAAATATATTTCCTCTACTCAGATACTCACATACGTTCAGCTCTTCAGCCCCGCACACCATGTGGTGATGTCATTAAGGCAACAGCTTCACGACAAACACAACAAGCGAGTGTGTTTGAGTGTGGATAATTGAGTAACGTAGGCACAATGCACGAGAGTGTCTTCCATATGTTCGCTATGTAAATGTTCTCTATCTAATGATGCGAACTCCAGATGCATCGTAATCCACTTATTCACAGTGAGATGTTCATATTTACAGGCTCTGCATGCTCGGATTTACACACACGTGCACATTTACATACAGATTGATTCATCATTGTTTGGCTGCATGGAGAGACACACCTGCCGTTATGCTAATGCTGTATGCAGTGTGGACGTAACGGGGTCAGGGGTGTAACGATAAAAGTGATTCTCCACATTTTATAGATTTTGGAATTGCTGTTTCTTATTCTTCAGTAAGTTCTGTTTCAATGCTGCATTCAAGTGCTGCGGCTGCAGTCTGAAATTGGCCCACTTAACAGTTATTCTGTCGGCAAATCAAATTATAAGCAGCCGTTTCAGAGGCCGTAGCTTTGCACTGAGTGTCATTAAGTTCTTCTGTGTTTTCTGCCTTTTGCTTATTTTTCCCCTCTTCACTTTTTCATTTGCACATACTTCTGCCATCTTGTTTTTATTATTTATTGTTGCAGAAAATACAGCGCTGCAAGTATTCATCAAGTCTAACAAAGGCTGTGTTCCTCGATCCGTCTCCACCTCCTTCACTTTATTTCTCTTGTTACACGTCTGCTTCCTCATCATCACACTCTCTCCTGTCTCTCCTCACACTCTTGTATATTGGTTGTCCCCCGCGTTTCCTCCCCCTCCTCTCCCAGTTCCCGTCTGACTAACCAACAGATAGAAGTGTCCATTTGGGAAAAGAGTCAGGTAGTGATTTATGCTCAAGTGTCTCAAACCCCCCTCTCCGTGCGCTCTCTCTCCCTCTCACACGCACGCCATCTCTACCTTTTAGTGACCCATAAATCTCACGCTGATGGACACAAACACACGTGTGCACACTAACATGCATGATTCAAACCCACAAATCCACGTACTGTACGATCCTGAAGCAAAGACATGATCCTCCTGCTGCCTCTCTATCTCTCTCTATATATCACTCACACACACACACACACACTCTTCTTTTACTTGGTGACATCAGCCCCTCATCATTAATTTTAATGACCATCAATACACCATAATACACAGGAGCATGCGCGCACACACATCCGCACAGCAACAGGCGCCACAGATCCTGGAGAGCAATTATAGTCTGCACTTTGTTTATTATCTGTTACGAGAGGCAAGGGACTGTGCGTGTGTGTGTGTGTGTGTGTGTGTGTGTGCGTGTGTGTGTGTGTGTGTGTGTGTGTGTGTGTGTGTGTGTGTGTGTGTGTAGGTGTGCGCGCGCGTGTGTGTGTGTGATTTCAATAAGATTAGCTCTGTGTTTCTGCTGTCCTACTCAGCATTGGCACCTCTCTCTGTCTTGTTTGACACTGTATTTGACGTGTATTTTGATTTTATAGTTTGACTCATGTCCCATCTGTTAACATGGAGGAGGCGGGCTTTATGAGCTATACTGCAGCCAGTCAGCAGGGGGCGACAGAGAGGGTTGGGCTTCACTTTTAGGGAGCTGTCATGTCGGCCATCTTTTTATACAGACTAATATTTAAACTGCTTGCACATGAGCTGTAGAACGCCAAGAGGATGAGGTTTCCAAGTGGAAATTCTGAAAGAGGAGGAATGAGCATGGATCCAGTCGCGCAGGGAACCACGCTCAGTTACTGACGCTGGATGTGGGCAAACTGAAGCCAGGACAATGAGGACGGCAGAATTACCACAGCGGCAGGAGCCAAGCCCGGAGTCACATCCTGTTTTTGTTCATTAACTGGTGTCACTAACCCCGTGTTTGAGCCTACTCGACGAACACAGTTGTCGTCTACCTCCATCACCAGATGTGCCGCACATTATCAAACTAATTTTTAGGTTTCAAACACATGTCGAACCATTTAAAGAGTCACGTTTGGTGAACTAAATACCAGCATCTTCAATACGTCCCTTCAGAGAGCCTGCTTCGGTTCTGAAGAGCACCTGAAATTAAATATCTCAGAAAAGCAGCAACAACTGTGACAGAGAGCCAGAAGAAAAGTGGGCGTCAGAGACGGTAAGGTTTCAGACAGGCGTCTCACTCAGCAGGACGTCTCTTATTTTTATCCCACTGAACTGGTCGCAGCTTTTTTTCCCCTGCTCCTCCTCACCATGCTATCGCTTCACAGTTGGAGAAGAGAAAGCTGGCAGCCGGCAAAGAAAAATATGAGAAGAAAAACAGGTAACCAGGAGTTACAGGAAGAGAAGAATCACAGACAGATGACAGACGGAGGGTTTGAAAAATGCCTTCAGCCACTAACAAAATGAGTCTCAATAACAACAGACAGCAGGACGGACATTAAAAAATGTTGAGAAATAATGAGGCATACAGCAGGTAGTAAGAAGGTTACTGTATCTCCACACTGTGGCAGGAGAAAGGTCTGAGTAGTCCTTCACAACTGCCATGTGCACCGAAAAACCCAGGATGCAGCAACAACTGCTTTGCAAAGTAGTGTTTGGAGGGAACTAACATGGCTAAATATAGGCAACAATATACGTCACAAAAATATTACAAGGCGTACATAATGTACGGAGAGAAGAAGACTTGTCTGATAGCACAAACAAATCTTTGTCACACTTGCTTTGTGTTGCCAGATGTACGATAACAATCGTATTTGCAGAAATGTTGCCGTCTGTACGATCAATAACGCCAAAAAAAGGCTGAATGTACGATAATTTAGCCCTTTCAAAGAAACCCACAGGAACAGTTCAGATATGCATCTGTCACTCACTGCATCTCTGCGCGAGCGCAAGCAGCTTCCCCGAATGTGCGATGACTTAGTAGATATGGTGCTTTTATTTTGAAGGGTAATAACAGAAGGAATGAGGCTGCAGTAGACTCTGTATTTTCACCCTTTGTTTCATACGAACGTTTTTGGTAAAACACGATCATTTTAAAGCTGCAGTACGATATTGCTGTATTTTCAGTCTGGCAACACTGGCTTGTATGTTGGCTAACAGCGAAGCTAATTTTGCCTGCTTGGTTACACAACTTGTGAATATCTGACCTTTCCCATGAAAGCAAACCTTGTGTTTGGGTTAACTTCCTCTCCTTCTTCCAGGAACTGTCTGATGAACTCTCCTGCTGCTTCCAGCTCCTTGAGGCTGACCAGTGCCCAGTGTGATGAGCTGTTAGCTCGGGTCAGTACCAGGATTTCTCTGATGGACACCAACTACCGGCGTTCTGTTTCAGCTGTGGAGCGCCTGTCCATCTGTCTCACTGAGTGGCAGTTTCACTGTATCTAGCAAGTCACACGTGGGCTGAGATCTGTCTCACTACAGCGCTATGAAGCCACAACAAACAGATGTTACTGAGATTTAATGACAATAAAATAAAGGATGTTGAAATAACTACATCAGGATGCAGGTTTGTAAACAGGCTGAAGTCATACTTTATCAGGTCTGACTGAGTTTTAAAATGCTCGTTTTTTGAATGGAGTTTGGTTCAAATATTTCTGATGAGAATGCATGCTAATGACACATATTCATACAGCTCCTGTAGCCTCCAAGCTGAAAGCTGCGCAGTGACAGAGCCCTCTGCATCCTGTGATTCAGAATAACAGACGGGAATAAGGGTTGAATGGAGTGGACAAAGCAGAGAGAGATGGGAAATAAACTTGAGGAGAAAAAGATGATGGTGTCTTCTTCGGGCATGCTGCAGCCTGACACAGATCAAGTCATCTGCCCTTCTTTGATCCTCAATTTTCTCTTTCCTAATCCTCCATTCTTTCTTTTCCTGCTCCGTGTTTCCCCTTCACAGATTTCCCCCCTCCCTCCCTTCTTCTCCTGGTTTTGTTCTTCTCATCACTGACTCAAACCTCCCTCCTGTTCCTGTCCTGCATCACCCCTCGCACCTCAGCGTCCACCTGCTTTCATCGCCATGGCTACAGGACATCCAGTGTTTTATGTTGTCATGGTGACTGGGGTCAAGGCTCGAGCCATATTTAACAAAGTGGCGTGGTCCTCTCATAATTGTCGAGGGATAGTGCACAGAGAAAAAGATCTTTTTAGTCTGCTAATAGGGGAATGATTCAAGCTCCGAACGGCTTTGAACCCTCTGATCTGGTTAATAGATAAAAAAAAAGATGTTTGTTCAAATATACAAGTGGCAGAAGCTAATCAGAGAAAAACATGGCTGCACACAGGACAGACAGGTTGGTCTATGGGTTATTGTATGGTCATGAAAATAAGAAATACCTGCATCACTAAGTCAACAGACCAGATTATGTGCTTTATCGGAGGACTTCAATCCAGGTCAACTCCTGTAATCCCAGAATACCTCAAGGCACCACAGGGCACAACAACCAGCAGCTCCAATGTGCTGGCTGTTGATTATTTGATATTTTAAACATGGGTCGATGAAAAAAATATCGAGTTGCAGCAGCAAGAAGCTGCCGTGCAGACTTTGTCAAGGTGCTTCAGTTTCTCCCCGAGCTGAAAGGTGCAGGTTTGGTGATTTAGTTTAATGTACGCTGAGTCAACACACGTGACCTGATCAGAGCACACGGCCCGCAGAGGTGGCAGAAGTTCACTGTCCTCAGAGCACAGGTAATTAAAACACGTTCATGCACAGTGTAAAAAAATCTGTAATTTTATGAACATTTTATTTTACAGATTTTCACTGTATTTTTGAAAGACATGAAAATCTTTTTAAAATAACAAAAATAGACTGAATTTACATGTCTGATGTAAAATAACGTGAAAAAATGTAACTGTGAATAATCATAACATTTCCATATTGACGAATAAAATTTCCTTTTTTCAAAATGTTGTTAAATTACATTTGTAAATGTTTTCTCATTTCACAAATATAATTTTTTTTATTGAAGAGATTAAAGTTTCAAATTCTAGTTTAATACTGTAAATACATTTATAGAATTAGTCGACATTAACAATAAAAATGTTGGTTTTGTAATTTTACAGATTTGTTTGTTTAAAAAAGTGAATTATACATTTATACTAATAAAATTAACATGATTTAATGTAATTTTACAGATAATTACTTTTCTAATACATTTATGTAACACTTAAAATATAGATTCAAACTGTACATAGCCGATTAAAAGATGTAAAATTAGATCAAAGTGATGATAGAAGAGGGACGGCCCTCATTTCCCATCATGCCTGCTGCCTCGTGCCGACCGACCCGTTTGTTACGTTGTTACGTTTGCTGTTTAAACGCTCATAATAACTGTTGTTAGTGTTTGTAACGTGTCTGTTCAGAACACATGTTCTGTTGCTCGCTGTCATGTTTGTGCTGGTTCACAGTCGTAACCACGAGTGAGGAGGCCGTTACCTCTCGTGACTCCAGCTGTGTTTTGTATGAGGAGCCACGAGTCCGGCCCACGTGCTGAAGGATGATCTCAGTGTGTTAACAGACATAAAGGCTCTGTCCTGACCGGGCCGCGCTTCATGTTGTATGTGTGATACGCTAACATCAGCCGATAGATCAGCAGCAGTGTAATGATGTAATTATAAACCTGATGACCAGTTTGAAATGTTTTACAGGTCGGATGTTTTATTACATTAAATATTGATTAAATATACATGATTATTTAAATTATAAAATAAAACTAATAACAGCACTCTTCTGTAGTTTTAGACCTGATTAATTGTATTACAACAGTGTTGTTTTAACAGGTGTAAATATCCTTCAGTGAACATTATAAAGGCAAAAAAAGATCCCATGTTAGGTTAAAGCTGAAAACTGTCATTTAATTATGGAAAATGACTTAAATGAGATGGTTATTTCTCGTCCAAGCTGTGAAACGTCCTCACAGTATAAAGTCAGACGGGTCCCTCTGAGGGACATTTCTAACGGCTGTTTCTGTGCTAAGCTAACTGAAGCTAACCTCATATTTGGAGACGATTAAACTGAAATCAACTATCAAAGAACAACACAGTGAAAATAATGAACATGAACTTTGCTCCAGCATGTACATCAGTTGGATGGAGAATGTCTCGCTGCTGCTCGTCGGCCATGTTGGCTGCTTCACCTTCCTGTCGCTCACAGACAGAGCTCCATTAGTCACGCCACTTTCTCTTACATTAACACACAGAACAAAACTCTTTATTTAATAATTATTATATTATATCATTTTATAACATAACTCTCTATTTGAACAGGTTTGGACAAACAGGACACTAAATGATGTCAGCATTTCAGTTTTCATCTGTCTTTTGGATTGGATTATATTTATTTCCAACATGTAAAAAAGAAGCAAGAAGGTCATACAGAAAACTTTTCTTTTATTATGCTGTTCAATAACACACTACTTCAAATCCAATTTCTCCACCTAAATACTGACTGCCTATGAACTTCTGCTGAGCAGGGGGACAAAAAGTAGACCTCTGACTCCCTCTGAAAATAAAACTGATAAAAGATTTTTATCCTGTGAAGAAAAATGGAAAGGTTGGGGTAAACTCACAAAAAGAAGATGAAGCAGACGGTTGCTTTTGTAGTGGCAGAGTTTTGTAAGTCTTGAATGAGAGTGGAGCTGTAGAGGTAACTTTTCAAAATAAAAGTGGGAGGAATTGGATGAAAAAGGCAAGTGAACTGAGCTGGAGAGGAATATCAACATGGCTGCATGCACTTGCACCAATTAAAGTGAGGAGTTCTTTCCAAAAATGTCTGCTCAGGCACCAGGAAGTGGATCGGTTTCACAGCAGTCCACCTCAGAGCGAAGCAGTGTCCGCTGTAAGCTTTGTGTAAAGTCTGTGGCCACGAGAAGCAGCACAGATTTATTCCAGCATCTCAAACAAAGACACTCAGGCCTGAGATAAAACCCTGTGGACTCAGTATAGTGCAGAAAGTGGCTAACACAGAACACACACTAAACTGCAGAGGCCATTGTCGTTACAAAGGATATAAGGTTTCTCCAATGCTTTTGGCTGAACATGTAACAATCAATCTTTAAAGACAAAGTTATTACTATTAGCAGCCCAAGCGGACCATAGTTGGGAACGCCTTCTGTCATTTGCCCAATTTTTCAAATGATCAAGACAGCAGCCGCCCGAGAAACACCTGCTAATAAGCTAACTAGCAACTTCCAATTGATTGAAATTGTAGAAAAAGGGTCGCGATCGATTAGCAGAGCTGTAATCAAATAAAGAACTACATCCACTGGCTCAGTTATCAGAGGTGTAGTAAAGGAGGCTTACAATATGCTTCCAGTAACAGAGCGTGATCCAAGGCGAGACAGATTTTTAAGTTCTGATTAATTTGTTGTGGATCTGCAGAGACGCTTTCAGGAAACCCAGTCAGTTACTCAGAGTTCAGAGACAAATCGTTCTGACAGGTTGGCCTCCACCGCCTACTCACGGTGTCTGTCCATGACCAAGCTAACTACACACTGCCAGTGATCTTGACATAAGAATTACAGCCTTAATTCAGTGTCATAAACTCCATCTGTACTGAGTGACTGTGACAAAGTGCAGCTTTCTTTAAGCAGTGTGGGTGATGACACATGTTGGGTCCTCAGGGCTTCTTGTAGCAGTAAAAACACATTAAATGTTGCTGACACTGGTTGATACTGCTGGATAATGTTTACTGCCCCAGATGCAGAGGTAATGTTTGATGTCAGAGGGTCACTCACTGTTAGTGGTGTAACGGATCACAGTTGATCCATGATCCGTGCGGATCACCCCCAACAGTTGGGCACACAGGTGGTCCACAGACGGACGCAAAGTTTAACGTCATGGTGTGAAACACAGTTTTACTTCTGTTAAATCTGTGCAGAGCTACAGTGAAAAGAGACAACACACAGCGTGATGCGTTTTACTCTGATGTACGATGATTGGAGGTGTGGACTTGATGTCGGGTGGTGCAGTGACAGAACATAAAGTTTGGGGGGAAAAAGAAGACAAAAGTTAGCTGGGCAGCTGCTGCAGCGCTAGCTTCACCGCAGTGCTTACCTTGGCGTGTGACTCACAACGAGAGCTGCTGCTATGAGTGTATCAGCGCCACAGACCCGCTTTGCAACTGTAAAACACTGCAGGCTTGTTTTACTTTTGTCTGTGAGGTATTTTACTGCACACTTTCACGTTTCTACTTGCCTTTGAACCCTTTCAGCCTTTATTTTGAAAGAACCAGCTGGTGGATGTTTGTGATAACAATCGGTGGTTTAACGTCAGTAACTAATGTTGTGTATGTTAACCCACCGGTAATACACACACTGCGTTTCACAGCGCAGTGGTGGGTCCAGTAAGTGAAGACATTATCCCCAAACAGGAGCTCACTGTTTGTTGTAATATGATGAAGAAACATCTCACTTTTGTAATAACACAAAGTTCGGTAGTTTCATCTTCAGCATGTTCATAGCAATATGTCCTGAACAACAAGAGACGTTCAAAGCTTGATGAAAACATCAGCATTGAAGAAGACACATGAAAACAGTAAAAAACGGGATACGGACTGCGGCAGCGTTAAAGATCGGATGATGAAAAAGGAAAACGTCAACATGTTTTAACAGTTACACGACAATAAGGTGCCGTGTGCTTCTGTTAACCTCGTCTAACCATTAATGTTCATTATAATGTCACTTATAACAGCTTAGTAGCCTTGAAGGCACACTCTATCATTGAATCTCAAAGATGATATATTTAGTGGAAGAAATAAAAACCTACAGTATATGTCAGTGCATTTCCTGCTGCCCCCAAGTGGCCAAAAAGAAACAAAACAAAAACAAAACAATATTTTAAATGTAAACGTTCTTAGGAAACATAAAACAAAGCACCACATTCACTAATCCACACACAGGGACAAGTCGAGCTCAGAAGTCTCCGCTGACAGCAGACGTCTTCACATCTCGTGTATGTATTTCTCTGTCTGAGCCGATCCGGCTACCCAGGATGCATTTCTCTCATTAAGCCTGCTTTCTGATAAATGCTAATTAAGGATGTAACTGAGGGGAAAGTGGAGTGTAATTGAGGTACAATTAAGACTTAATTCATTTAAAAGCCACGGCTAATGCAATCCATGGATTCTAGTGTGTGCTGGCTGTATATGAAGGGACTTTCTTTCTCTTCTGGTCCTGTCTCTGTGTATGTTTTAACACATAGCTAACAGATATTAGTGCTTTGTCCTCGTGTAGCTTATAGTGCCTTTTCTAATTCTTAATATTTAGACAGTGTGGGACTTGTATGGATGTTGCTCCTTAAATTCAGGATTCACATTTATGATAGATATCATCCTCTACTGTAAGAAAAGATGCTGTCTCTACCTTACAACCTTGTGATTGTTCGGGCTGTCAGCACTTTTGGTCGCCACCTTAACTGCTATTTGCAGCAAACACGTGTTTTCCTGAGTGCACGGTTGATAGTTTGAGGTTGTTGCTTAAAGTAACTCAAGTGCTTCTCTGGTTTTTAAACTTTCGTTTCCTCCACCTCTCTCTCTCCTCTCTCTCTCCTCTCTGTCCGTCTGTCTGACTTTTGTTCTCCAAACTTACAGGCTGCTATTAGTCTGTGTTTTTTCAGCTCGGCTGTCTGCAGTACTAACTAGCGGCCGCAGCTCCAGCACTCTGCTGAGGACATTTTGTTATTTGCAGCGTGTCCATGCTGTGCTTCAAAGAGCGCCAGGATGTGTGTTCACCTGCGTACCTGCATTCCTCCGTGTGTGTGTGTGCGCGTGCATGTTCGTGTGCAGTTAAATCATAGGATGCGTTGATGAGATCCGATGAGCACATCCACAGGTGGTTCTGGAATTTCCATGGTAACTAGATGGTTCCATCTGTCCATAATCCTTTCTGGGGTCGGCTCACATAAGTCTAATTAGGAGGTGAGATTTTCTCCCCCGAAGAAAACTCAGTACTTTTCTAAATTTCTGCAAATGTGTTGAAGTGATCAGAATCGGAGCGCGTGTAATCGGCCCGTCCAGTGAAAACCTGCAGAGAACCTGACGACCGAGGCTCACAGGAGAGCAGAGATTTAAATCAGTTTAATAAACTAACTGATGACTTCTCCGTCTCATACGACTAACACTTTCCTTTCAAGTCTCTCATCATGAAGAACACTATAAAAGGAGCTGGTTGAGTCCATGTTGACCGACAAACAAGAGCTGATGAAGCTTTAAAAGCACTAAACATACAGCAGACTGCAGAGCTGCTTTCATCTCAAAGTGTCAGTGAATCACTGAAGAGTCTGAGAGGGAAGAAAGACGAGTCTTTTTTGTGTGACGTTTAAATTCCTAAAAGTGACACGTGATCCCGTCCCAGGAAAAACAAGAGGCCCTGAAAGAAGTGGAAAACGTAACGTTTGGTGTCAGCATTTTATTTTGAAAAGCTATTAGAGCCATGTTGTCGTCTCCTACAGACATGACTAGGGAAGTAAACAGGTTCTTAATCCATTAATAAAGGAGTAACATGAACCATCATTGACTGTATAGAAGACTTTAACATCACCATGACACCGACTATTGGATTCTGAGCTACCATTTTTAAGCCTTAGCGTAAGCCGTAATGCTCCAGCCTTGTTGTATTTTTGGAGCAAGAAGTGACCTGGACGACAGGTTGGATTGTAGCGACCTGTCAGCCACAGGTAGCCCCGCCCTAAACCCTCCCCTGCTTCCTGTTCTGTGTGACTCTAACTGGAGCATCAGTGACTAAATGAACATCATGCTGTGTTGAAGAAGACTTGAAGACTGAGACCATAAACTCATTAGGAACATGTTTACTGAGGGAATAAATCAGGAGAGGAGGAGGAGCATTTTCTCATAGACTTCTATAGTATCAGACTTCTCTTAGAAACCACTGTCATCGCCCCCTTGTGGACATTGGAAACAGTACAGGTTTTAGCCACTTTACAGAGAGATAACTTGCAGTTGTGGGGTCATGAGGTCAGCCACAGAAACATCACTGAGGAACATGATGCAGGCCGCTGTTGGTATCCGAGTTACCTGAAGTAACATCAGCCTCAGAATTTAACCAAGCCAATGAACGTTAATGATTTGAGTCATGTCACATTTCAGTCTTTTACTCTCAGCTACAATACGCTCCACACGGCTACACAATGAGATATCTTGCAAAAAAGGATCTTGCTGCAGGAGATCACAGTTTGCATGATGTTGAGTTTATGATAGTAAAAGGGACAGCAGAGGATGTACTTCCTGCGGCAGCTGAAGAAGTTCAACCTGCCAAAGACAATGATGGTGCACTACACCGCCATCACTGAGTCCATCTTCACCTGCTCCATCACCGTCTGGTACGCTGCTGCCACTGCCAGGGACACGTGCAGGCTGCAGCGTATCATCCGCTCTGCAGAGAAGGTGACTGGCTGCAATCTGCCATCTCTCCACGACCTGCACACCTCCAGAACCCTGAGGCGTGCAGGTGAGATTGTGGCCGACCCCTCTCACCCCGGTCACAGTCTCTTTGAGACCCTCCCCT
Organism: Semicossyphus pulcher; assembly: GCF_022749685.1. Lineage (NCBI taxonomy): Eukaryota > Metazoa > Chordata > Actinopteri > Labriformes > Labridae > Semicossyphus > Semicossyphus pulcher. Next base: position 1,468,966 of record NW_027211701.1, read on the forward strand.
CTGGAAGAGGCTGCGCTCCATCAGGACCAAAACAGTTTCTTCCTCTCTGCTGCCAGCCTCAACAAGGCCCCGGCCCCACCCCAACCCCCCACGTGACATGGACCCTCATCCAGCCCCTCAGTCACTCAACATCCCACGAATGTTTAAGACTCTAATTCATGATAAAGAGTGGTAAAAAATATTGTCAAATACAGGTAAATATATGAAGGAGGCAATATATGTATATATCAATATAAGTTATTACACAGATTTTATTTCACCCCTTCTAAGCGCTACAGGATGGGTCTGATGGGCAATGATCTACGCTGGAACTGTCAGGCAGGAACAGGAACATTTATATATGCAATTTGGAAATGTAAACTTGTCTACCCATTTTGGGAAAAAGTGTTATATATAATATATCGGAAAGTGGGATTAACAACACCGAGATGATGCCTGCTCGGAGAGCAAACACAATTGCCTAATGTATGTAAACATGACTTCGTAGTGATAAAGGTCGGGGTTGTCGTGGCTGCCAGAGTAATTCTCAGGTTATGGAAAAATATATCTGAACCAGATATTAAAACATGGATAGAACTTATGTTATAAATAATATGGTACGAACAAATGTTAGCTCGAGTCAATAATGAAGGTGAGAGCTTTAAAAGGTCATGGGAGTGCTGCCTTGTTCATGCCGTGGCAGAACACAGTGAGGATGTGGTGAATATGCTGTAACTGCTTAATGTTTGTCTGCTGTGATGGTCCCAAATATATATCATACATATATATTACATAATATAACACAGGCCGTTAGATATGTCTGTAATTCAAAGTTCTGATACGGCCTGTTTGTTTTGTTCTGGTTGAAGAAATAAAAACTTTAATGACAAAAACGCACGTTACATTAACGCACACTGGACTCTTATATTGTCTATACACTGCACTATTGTTAATTTTATACTGTAAGCTTTTTGCACTCACTAATATCCTGCACACCTGTATGACATCAGATAGAAATGACATCACAATAATCTAAAATACAAATGTGGTCAAATGAGACTTTGAAAAGAACATTTTATTCAGCTCATAAAAATGAAACTATCACAAAAACACAGAAAATGAGTTTAAATAATAATAATCACACTCCTGTAACTTTGATGTTTTTATATGAGATGTCCTGATTCAATAATAAAGTCATGTTAAACTAAATCCGTGTCTCGGTGCGAGTGTGCCTGAAGAAAGCCCAGTGGCTTCCCTCTTTCGACAGTTAACTTTTGAGCCTTCAAGAGCAACCTGCGACCGTGAGCACCTAGCATCCCTGTTTTTCTAATAATCAATCTGTTTGATCCCAATCAAAGAACAAATTGTTACATTTTGCCTCCTTTTGGTTTGTGTTCACACGACAGCTTTTACCAGCGGACCAAAAGTTTTGATGTGTGAGGAAACACGTGCTGATGCTGGTGCTCTGTGATTGGTCAGAATTCCCATGTGGGAAAACTCCCTGAAGTAAACAAAGAGGGAGAACAAGGAGAGAGAGAATCAGAGCCTTTTACTTTAAAACAACATCGTTCCACAGGTCGATCAGTTCCACTCTCCTTTAGCTTGAACTCCTCTGTTTGCTTTGCTATAGGTCCTTCTTTCTGTTCTCACCTGACTCGAACCGGACCGGGGTTCGTTTGGAAACGGGCCGAGTCCCGTCTTTCCTGGCGGACCATAGTCCGGTGGTTTGGTACGCACCGGAGGTCGAATGCGTGTTCTCACCTGTCCAAACAACCGGACTCTCTCTCTGGTTTTGATCAACTTGTTTTGGTGTTAATTTAGACAAAATAGATGAAAAAAACATTTATGAAACATTTAAGACTTTTATAAATGATTGTGGTTTATTGATAGGATTGATGCATACGAGTTTTACCTCTCGTTCTCAAATGATTCAAACATAAAAATCTGAAGTTGCTGTATGCACTGGCAGACTCTGACTTTTGCAAAATTTCAAGACTTTATAAATGTTGCCACAAACTTTACAGTGAGAGGTCACAAGCTTTTCCAAAAACTTGCCACAGTATCCTAAAATGTTCTTCAGCATCAGTTTTGTTTGTTTCCTTTTTCAAGATGCAGAAACAGACCTTCTTGCTGCAGAACACCAACGTTCTTCCTACACAGGCCTTCGTTTTCCTCCCGTCATTTTGGCTCTGACACTGGCATGATGAGGCTAACACTTCATTTCCCAAAACCTCCTAGACTTTGAATCCCACCCAAACAGGGTTGAAGATACAGAATTATACAGCAGAGGTCGAGCTCTGAGGTGTGCCCCAGCTCCTCTGGAGGGCTCTCTGAGGCTGCGCACCCTGAAATGTGAAGTGTTCTCAGTTACAAATTAGGCGTTTAACTGACACTCTCGTCTTCACAGCTCTCCACTTTGGGAGTACGATCACTATTAACCCGGTGTAATAAACAAATTGAACCTCTGACCTCCACACTGAGAGAAGTAAAGTCACACGGGGAGCCTGGACAAGCTCCTCTCAGCCTCTGACGTACATCACTATTATGATTTTCAGCCTTTTTGCTCTTTGCTTTATGGCTCTTTGTTCATGATCTGGCAGTAACAGCAGAGTGAATAAATCAGTTACCACAGTTATTTAACTGGCAGTTTTACCCCACAACTGCACCATTTACCTTTGATTTATAAGCCAGTGTAATGTGTTCGGGGTTTGTGCCATATTTTCTTTAATAGATAAGGTATTTGAAGTCCCGCTGTGGCATTTCCATTAGCCGTGTTTACCTGCACATTGTGAGGAAAGCCCCAGCCTACATGTTCGGCTGTGATTTGTCAAAGCAATTAGGCCTTCAATGGAAGCGTGCTCCTCCTTTTACGGCACACACAGCCACGACAGAGGCTTTATGTCAAAGAAGATCACTAATGTAGATGTTCTGTGCAGACGGAAAAAGCACGGTGCACGTTTTCAGAGTAAGGGCCGTCACGTGGGTGATCTCCATTGTTGCTGTGGAGCTGTCACATGCATGTTGCTGGAAATAGATTACAGGGCATCCACCTTAAGAGGGGCTGCAGAGGAGAGCGTCGCCCTCAGACTGCTGCACACTTTTCATTCCTGTAACGTCTGCGGCCGCCCAGCGCAGGCTGTGTTTGAAGTGAGATATGATTAGACTGATTAAAGTGATCAGTAGGCTCAGAGATGAGACGTCTGCGGATGCAAACAGGGTGGATGTAAATGTTTTAAACTGTTGTGGAGAACGCAGCGGCGTGACCTGGTTGTGTCACAGCCTGATTGAGTACAGAAGGGGCGAGAGACGTGGAAGGTAACAGGGTGGAAAAGGAGATAGAAAATGATCAATCGTGTTCCGTTTCTAACAAATGAAGGAGCTACATTTATGTCTTCATGAGGAGGAGATCACAGGACAAAGGAAGATGAGCGAGGAGGAGGAAGAAGAGGAGAGTATAGATGTGAAGATAACCTAGAAGATAACAGGCTAACACATGCTTACAGTACTCAGAAGGCGGACGTATGGTGGCCCTGAAGGTCAAAACACAACAAAGTTTCACAAAACAGGAAAACATTTCATAAAACACAACTCTCCTGAGATAGGACAACTCCTCTGCTTTGTGATTGGATGTCCGTGCATTGGAAGAGGCCACAGTTTCAGGACTGCATTTGTAGATGCCAACTTCTCGCTTTTGGATGACCACAAGAGCAATGAGGCAGTATTCAACCGAAGTGATACTTTAATTAATGGTGACAGCTCTCCTTGTGTGGTGCATTCACTGGTTACTATCAAAGTTAAAGGGGTTAGGGTTATTTTGTGTTGCTAACAAAAAACAATGTTCTCCACAATCATTCATTTTATTCTGCGTCTGTCCTGTAAACACATTAATAACTGGGGATCGCTGCGAGGCTGAAAATGAGTCGACAGCTTCAGATCAGAGTCTAAATGCATCAACGCAGAGCAGCACAACAACGTCAGCTACACAATAACAGAGCGACCTGCAGCACATGTTAAAGTCAATACTTCTTCCTGTTAATCATGACGCCAGAGCTGCTCATTTTTACACCCTTCACTGTCTGAATGTGCTCAGGAAGAACTACACACGCTCACCACCCGACAGGACTTCCCTTCTTCCCGTCCACACCTCTGTCTCTCTGCTGACTCAGCGGGTCTGCGTAAGTGTTTGCAGAACACGCCATGAAGCTGTGATGACAGCACGGTCAGGAATATGTGCACCCAAACACACTCTACAGCAGTTACTGCACATTTGATTGATAAAGCTACATTTATGCTTCTGTTTTATAACTCTCAATCACAAGCCTCATTTTCATGTCCACAGCGAGCAGGAGATCAACTCCTGTAATGATCCGTGTGCATATTTGAGTCCTCTCACACACACGCATTCTAACGGGAGATTGAAAAGAGCTGCTCGTGTCGAACAGTGCCAACAGAGAACGTTCATAACCACCTTCGTGATCCCTGTTCTCTCTCACTGCGGCTCGAGGATTTAAATTATCCCGGATTTTAAATGTCCGACAGCCACCTCCAACATTTTCATCTCGTCACGTTAACGAAAAAGTTTTTATTATCAAAGATCTATTTTTATTTCGTAAATGCCTCTTCTTCGTGATTGAAAAAGGATGTTGGACATTTACCGTTACAACATCCCTTAATGAAATGAACACTGGGTCAAATTAACAAGCTTCTCATACCACTGATTAATAGTCTGCATGTGTAAAAACAATCACGTTTGATATCTCAATGATGGATTTAAAGACATTATATTGAAACAGACTTAATAAACATAAATACAAAAGAAAGATTGAATCAATTCTTCATCGACAATTGATCAAATTAATTTATGGAATTACATTTACTCCAGTTCTGCATTTTACACATTCTGACAGCGTTAGCTGGTTTACAAATTATATTTTCACATGTAAAAAAAAAATGTAAAGAGCTGATAAAACATTTAGATCTAAATGTGATTCCCAACAGTGTGAAAGTGCAGCTGAACGTGTCACACATTTGGGTGCTTTTCCTTTAAGACGTGTTCATAATTCGGTTCTCTTGGTAGGACACATATTGTGAGGGCAGAACTATTCAAGGCCTTCATGTCAAAGCAGCACAAAAACCAATGCAGGTTTGGGATATTCCCCTCCTCCTGCAGCTCCGGTGAAGGACTGCATGCTGCCTCTTTTCATCATTTAAAGAAAAGCTTGAGGGGGACACACATTACTTGCTCGCTACACGTGATTTTGGACGGAGGCGGCTGCTGGTTGGAGGCCTTCAATGTGTCGGAGTTATGATGGAGTATTGATTTGACCACCTAACTTACAACTTCAAACCTCCGTCTATTCAGCTGCTCAAAAGAGTCTCCCTCACATAAACGCTGGGTGCTCTGAACCCATCAGAACGGGGCACGCAGTTTCGCCCCTCAGGTGTGTCTGCCAGCTTCACCCTCATGCATGACGAGGTATTGATTTAGCGACGGAGGCTGTGTGGCCGTGAACCGGCTCTCCCTGCAGACACACAACCTCCAGCAGGCCGACACCCGCGAGGAGAGTCAACAACGAGCACCGGAGCGGAGAAAAAGAACTCTAATAAATGTGTCTTCTGTCAGAGCTCAGAGTCTCCATCACAACATGCACCTAACGCTTAATAGAAACCACAATGTTTAACCAAGTTATTAATTATTATATTTTAAAAAAGAGATTTTTATTTGTAGCTTCAGTTTCTTCTTTTTGTGAAACAAGTTGGGGTTAAAGTTCACGGTTCCTTCCTGCTGTAGAACCTGCACGGGTTGCCCCCCCATGCAGACACGAGTTGATCACAGTTTTTAGCTGCTTAATTTGCACCTTGTTCACCAGGTCGTTTCTCACCTCGGCGCTCTGCTGTCTGCTGCGGGGCAGGAAGGGAACCGTTTCTTTAACTGTTATTACGAGCTTCTTGCTGCTGCTTCAATGTGAGTTTCAGGCCGAACCCTTTTAAAGAATTGTTAAGATGAAAATATTGATCAAAGCAGTTTTAAGATGAAATTGTTGTTTATTTTCAGGCTTCATAATTTATTATAACATACAGGTGAAAAGGCAACAAAAAGCTGCTCAGATCCCTGACCTTTGTCGTCATTGCTCCTGTGTCCTAATGATCAGCGAGGTCACAGCCGTCAAACATCACAGAACGGAATCATTAAAAAAGGTCTGTTTCAGCCTGAATTAAAAACATGACTGTAAAAGAATCGATAATAAATTACAAGACGGAGATTTGTTTTATTATAAAGGTGCAAGGCGTCGTTTGTTCAAGGTCAGACTGACATGACGGGGCGAACAGTGGAACGTTAAAACGCGCTCGTCTTCATGCAGCTGTTTCGCAGCTCTGAAGAAATATTTAAAAAGTTTAAAGTCTCAGCAAAATGTTGACGAAAAAGACGTTCTGCTGTGAAGAGGTGTGTGTGTGTGTGTGTGTGTGTGTGTGTGTGTGTGTCTGATTTTGCCACACACAAAACATTTTATTCTAATTCTAATAAAAATAATTGTAGAAGTTAAAACACTTTGTTCAGTCGTCTAAACATGCAGTTTTATTCCATAATAACAACACAACAGGCTCATGACTGTCGTCTCGAGGAATAATTATTTAAACATTAAATGCACAAAAAATATTTTCTGTTATTGTTTATTTTTATTTATTTAAAACGTCTTAATTGATTAATAATTGATGCAAACACCGTCTGCCGAGGCTGTGCTTCCTCATGCAGGGATGAAACCAGTGAAGTCAACACCATGACTGTTATTATTAAAACTTTATTAAAACACACTGAATAAAATCAATAAAACAATAATAAAGAAATGATAAAGAAAAGGCCTATTTTCATTGTCCAGAAATAATAATGAAGAGAGCCATGCAGGCATGATATCCTCTGAGTAAGGTGTATGTATTGAATCTGTCTGACGGTCTACATGTTGTTTCTCTTCAGTGCTTCAGGTGGAAAACAATATCATCTTTTAATTGTAATTTATTTCATTGTTTTGCACAAAGCAGCAACATTTAGACGAAACATGTTACAGTAAAAAGATTTAAAACAGTGTGCGGCATTAAAAGAAAATTTTCATGAGCTCATTCATCATTAAATGCTTTTTTATACAAACAGATATTTACGCCGTTTTTCTGGCTGTAAGAATCTCACACAGTCTCTGTCGTGGCAGCGCGGCTCCGCTCGTCTACACGAGATCCGTTTCTATAATCATTAAAGCGTTTGCTCCGTGTTGTTATTGTAATTATTAGTAAATGAAGACGGAGGTGTTGGAAAGTTTCTCACTCACGTCTGCTGGAGGTCAAAAAACATCCTGAATAACACGTTTGCTTTCACATAAACTGTACATGTGTGCCCTTCTATCTGCACAATCAGTGTGTGTGTGTGTGTGTGTGTTATTCTCTCAGCTGCCTGGTTCTTACACTCATCATATTACCATCAGTTGGGAGTTAATCTAAATCCATTTAGACAGCTGGGAGACAAGGACATGATCCATTATTTACACAATCAACCATTTCTCTCGTCTCTGACCCAGAAAAAATGAATTTGTCACTTCTGCTCAGAGCTCGGCGAAGGCAGTTCGTCGTGGGAGAGGGAGGGAGAGAGACAGACAGAGACCCTGTAATAATAATCTTATTTCACTTCATCGCACATCGAAGGTCCACGACAAAGTTTGAGGACTTTGTGTTCTCGCTGTGTGTTTGTTCGTCTGACAGAGGAGTGTTTGACAGATAACAACAGAGAGGTTTTTGTGGTTCGTTAGCCAGCAAGTCTTTCGATCTCTTCCTCCATCAATGGAAGGCTGATCGTGTGCGTTTGTGAGCGCACGTATGACGTGTTGGGACATGGGTTGAAAATTAGCTATAGCCACAAAGCTACGTGTATCGGATGTTAAATGTCGTCGTCCCGATCTAATAAATTGTAAGAACGCCGGCCGCTTCACAAACGCAGTAAACTCTGATGTCGGCGTTTATTTTGACGTCTGGAGCAGCAAACTAAACGACCTCTTTGTATCTCTTCTTTTGCTTTGTTCACACTTTCACACACGCAATCTTTTCCTCGCACACACACACCAACACGCTCTCACAAAATTATGGCCATTAAGACAATCACAAACCAATTCCAAAGTCCCTCAAGAAACAAAAAAACATGATTATCAAACTGAGCGAGTGAACAAAGCAAAATAACACAATCATAACACCACTATTTAACTGAGGTATCACAGCACTTTCAATTACAAAGCTGTCGCATTTGTTTCGATGTTGAGCACAAGTGAACCCGCATCGAGCCGCCATTAAAAACACCAACTGATTAAAAACCATTTAATTTGATAGCTAAAGTGGTGCTTCCCCATTTTCAGCCGAGCCATCCATCACGACGCCAGACGCACAAATGCAAAAAAACAATTGGACTCCAATTGTTGTAAGCGTTGAATCACGCTGCGAGACATGCTAAAGCTAATTTGCCAGACAAATTAGTTGGCTCGATTCAAACTTCATTGGCGAAGTTATAAAAATCTCGTATGGAGAGGAAAGTGCTCCTGCCGTACATTTATAGTAATTGTTTCAACGACACCCCGCTGTGGGGGGCATTTTAGACGCCCACCCCACATGCCATTTTTTAAACACTGCGACTGTCAAACGGCTTGGCTCAGGATCGCAGACATTACAAAGACGGCTCCTCCATTCCTTTTCACTACTGGAGTCCATCTTCCCTGCGATGCCAACACATGCCGACCTGGTTGCAGTCCAGTATTTTTAGGCGAAATCGCTCCATTAAGCCGAGCTGCAACACGAGGTAAAAGTTAGTTTGGCATCAGAATGAGTTCTATTCAGAAGATCGGGGGACAACTCGGGAGAGCTGCAGCGAGAGAGTGTTTTCCTGAAACAATTATGTTCCACGTTATTACAATCAGGCTTCTGAACAGCTGTTCAGATGTGGTCTGATGGTGGTGAAGTTATTTATTTATGTCCATGTGTTCCTTTGATTCCACTATAAAAAGAACACGGCTGGAAATTCAGCTGATATTTCACCGACTGTACGATCACATCCGTCTGTGTGCGATTGGGTTTCGCGAGCGCAGGGATCTGTGGTGCGTTTTAATAAACTTATTGAAACTTAATACTGTTGTGCATGCAGCACACTTTAAATCCCTGTAACTTGGGACGAATGGCCTCCTTCCTCAACGTTGGCCACTGCTTTCAATAATTAGTTTTCTACAGTACTTGCAAAATTATGCCCGGCTTCAGTAATGTATTTTTCCTGCCAAACGCATTACAGCAAATTGCATCAGTGGTTGAAGTAAGCGTCTTCCAATGCTTCTGTACCAGTTGTGGTCAATTAAGAATAACAATTTGTTTTAAGCAGAGTCAGACGTCTCTCTGAAGGCCACCATTCAACGGAGGAAAATGTAAATGCGGAAATAAGCCAGCTCCCAGATATTCACTCTCTGCTATCAATTAAAGACTATTTTGCCAAATGTGGGATGCAGAAGATCCAAGAAGATCTGTTTGTCTCTGTTCTTTTTATTCGGCACATAAATCCTTTATCTAAACAAAAAGGTCCCGCTGAGATACAATTTACATTCTACCGGGGAGTCCCGGTCGAGACGAGAAGCTAAAATGAAAGGTTTCATATAAAAGGTCCACGAAGGGATGGAACATTTCAAAGACGTACACAAAACACAACCAAGAGACACGAGGCACACAGCAATCAGGGGCTGAAGTAATTGGACAGTGTTCTATAAAAAGTGATTCTTTTCAACGTGTGGAGAGAGGCGCAAGTCGTTTAGGGTCTGCGTGCGGAGAGACGAGTCCGGCTCACCCACCTGCTGCAGAAAGAATCCTCTAAACTGGATGTGACCACTGCAGTTTAGCGGCTGTCTCTCGGCATGTTTACATTTGCGTTCTTATCTTGGATTTGAAGGCCGTTTCCCTCCTCTGCCGGTCGGACGCTCGGCTCTAAACTGACTCATTATGTCTCATTTGAAACTGGAGTGTGAGTTTGCCAAACATCTGCTTCTGCTGGACAGATGTGTCCCTTTTCTAATTGTTTAGTCACACTGTCACTGTGATGGCTGCTACCATGGTAACCAATCAGCTCCACTTAAAATCCATGACTTTTGTTCGCGCACACACACACACACACTCTTAGATACCAACATACACTTTTTTTTCTCTCCTCACTAAAGTAAAGAAAAGAAGTTACGGTCATGCCGTTAAAGGTTTCCATTTTAGTGTTGCAGGCTGATGTATGCATGTGTGTGTGTGTGTGTGTGTGTGTGTGTGCGCTCACTAAACAGCCATATCACTGAAGTGGTCCAAAGCCTGCAGCCATGCTATTGTACCGGCTATTGGATTAACTGAGCGCATGCTAATAGACATACACAGACTCTTGCCAGGGTGACACTGACAGACGCACACTCTACCAGTCTCTTTGAAACAAACCACGCACACACACACACACACACACACACACACCAACACACTGCCAAAATGCCTGATTTCAAGGCCATGTGCTTGGCTAATTGTGTGCAGTCTGCTCTCTGATTATGAAACGTTGTTTTGTGCTCAAGGCCACGTTTCTCTCCGTCAGAAGAATGTCGTCCTTCCAAACAAAGGTCGGCAGTTCACACGTGTCCTCTCCGTCAGAGAACAGGAAGCACACAGAGAAGGACCACCCCTGAAACAATGTTATTTTTTATTATCTGTACATTAATTATTAGACCTACATGTATACTTCGGGGGGGATACCTTTAAATTAACAGTCTCATGGAGATCTGACAGGGTCCCGCTGATGCTGGCAGATGTCAGATGGCCTGCTCTCACATGGGTGCAGATGAGAAATCGTAAGCACAACTGGAGCTATGCGAGTCATAGCATGCGGCAATATCACCTGAAACTACCCCCCCAAAACAACTCCATAACGTCACACAACATGACAGCGTCTAACGTCTTGTAACAATAATGTAGAGCAAAGTGCTGCACTGATTACGGACCTCATGGCTGATGTAATAATTTAAATCTAAAGTTTCAATTCATTTTATTTGAATCCTTTTGGTTGGTGCGTTTCTTTAACCTCTATAAAAGTTGCCATTGCTTGTTTTCTATTTTCACTGGAGCCAAACGACATCCACTTACTTGCATGTGAGGGAAATCATTCTGATTTCAGATCTAAAGGTGAAGCCGCTCGGCTTTGGAGCGTCCTGCCTGAGGAGAGGAGGCGTGCAGAGTCGGTGACTTCCTTTAAATCACTTCTTAAAACTCACTTTTACAGACTTTCTCTTATGTGATGTTTTCAAACGTATTGTGAAAATGTTTTATATGCATTCGTCTGTTCCTATTCCGACCATCATTTATGGCTTTCATTTTATTTTAATTTATTTATTTATCTCTTATTTATTTTATTGATTCCAACCTCTTTTTTATCGTTTTTTTATCGTCTTTTTATTTTTATTGTCTCTTTTATAACCTTTTATGTTCATTGCTTTTATTTCTTTATTCATCTCTTAATTTGCTTATTGCTCGAACTGCCTTTGTTCCTGTTTTGTCACTTTGTCACTATTCTTTGACTTGCATTTATTCCTGCTGACCTGTTTGACCTGAGTTCTTGCCTTTGATGAGATTTCTTCAGCATTCTCTGTTTGGCCTCACTGTTGAAAGTTCTTTCATCTCTTTTGTGTTCCGTAATCTTCTTGAGTTCCTGCCTTTGCTTTGTCTGTCAAAGCACTTTGAAAACATCATGTTTCAAGGTTGCTGTATAAATAAAGTTATTATTATTATTATTATCATGTCTGAAGAGACTGCTTTCTATTTTTCTTACCAGGTTTATCGCTGTCACCAAAACAACCAGAAAAGTCTTTGTCGGTTAAAACTTTTGGCACAGGACTAGTATGACCCGGGGACCTCCGGTAATTTGTAATAATTGTGGAGGCCGTCTGTGATCTTAACCCCGTGTGAATCGGCCATGTCTGTCATTTGTTAAGTAAAGATTCTAGTGCAATTTACCTCCTATATTTTGGCAAACACAGAGGTCATCTGATAATATTTGTCCTATGCCAATTGGCATCTCTGTAATTTGGGGTCGGATATTTTTTCTTCCCACCTCTTTCCCGCCTCTTTCCCACCTCTTTCCCGCCTCTTTCCCATCTTTTTCCCACCTCTTTCCCGCCTCTTTCCCACCTCTTTCCCGCCTCTTTCCCATCTTTTTCCCACCTCTTTCCCGCCTCTTTCCCGCCTCTTTCCCATCTTTTTCCCACCTCTTTCCCGCCTCTTTCCCATCTTTTTCCCACCTCTTTCCCGCCTCTTTCCCACCTCTTTCCCGCCTCTTTCCCATCTTTTTCCCACCTCTTTCCCGTCTTTTTCCCACCTCTTTCCCGCCTCTTTCCCACCTCTTTCCCGTCTTTTTCCCACCTCTTTCCCGCCTCTTTCCCATCTTTTTCCCACCTCTTTCCCACCTCTTTCCCGCCTCTTTCCCATCTTTTTCCCACCTCTTTCCCACCTCTGTCCCGGTCGAGATTTCTGGAGGCTGCCGTGTAAATTCTAAATGAAAGTTGTGACAGCATCAGGAGGCTTATCTCGCGACACTCTGATTCTGGCCTTTGTTTTCATCTACTTTTTAACTTACAGGTAGTCTGGTGCCAATCATCTTTTACATATTATATTTATCATTACTGCGTCTCCATCATATTTTGCAGCACATTTATCTATTTAATGATTCTATTTGAACCCTTTCAGCTGCAACTAACCACAGCGCATGAGTGCAGTTTACGCACGGCTTCTTATACGCATTTAAAGATAGATGTTTTATTTCCCTTTAGTGCACACCTGACAGAGGTTGGATCAGCCGATGACTGTGTTTGATGTGCGGAGTATTGTTGAAATTTGGGAGGTGTGCACTCCTCATTACGCCCTCCGGTCCGCAGAGATGTTTACGTGCATCATTAGAGAGCAGTTATTCTTGTACGTCTGAATGAGTCACAGTCAGATCTGCTTCATGTCCGACACGTTGGCAGCAGCGCTGCAGAAGATGTTGATGACTGTTTCTTTGTGCTGTGTATTTTCAAAAAGTTAACTAGGACACAGGTGTCTGAGGTGTCTGAGGTGTCTCAGGTATCAAGTTCACAAAATCTCCTTTTAGCCTGAGATGATGTCGGTGGAAAACGAGCCAATTAAGTGAAGTAGGAGGACCTTCAAACGGCCACAGAAATACAGATTCAGCCCTCCCGTGTTTCCTCTGGACTGCAGACGACTCTGGTGTGGGTGTTTACTTTGTTTCACTCACTAACATTCATCAACCCCTGCTGATATGCAAGTCTCATTAGGCCTCTGACACACAGAGCCTTGAAGAACCACACTGGGTCCGTCCTCATGTACCCTTTTGCATTCACATTTGAACTGTGTTTGTTCAATGGCCCTAAAGAAATCGGAGCGAGAAATGCAGAGAAGGTGGAGGAATGAAACAGCATGCGTGACAAGATGGGAAAGAGTGAAAGAGAAGAGCAAAGAAAAGGAGAGAAAGAAAAGTCCCTGCTGGAGATTTTTCTATGAGATTCTCTGAGAGGCCGCGGCTCTAAGGTCAGACTGGTACAGCAAGCTTCAAATACTGTCTCTGTTTTTCAAGGCCCAAATGTAAATATAAAGACATATTCAGTTTCAGGAATGTAAAAGTCACACACAAAACACCATCACAAAAAAGATGGACCGAACAAAAACTATGTGGGAGTTCGTCCAAAACGCAGCAAAAGCTCAGCAGGACTGAGCAGTAATTGAACGGCCTTCGTTATTGTGACGGTGCACGGAGGAATGTTGTTGCGATTTGACTGCTGCATTAAAGGTAAAGAAATCGTGAACACTGTGCTTCACATCAATCAGCCAGGGCGATTTTAGCCGAGCTTTCTTCCCCCGATGGCTGAACTATTCTCCTCTGTCCTTGTTCATTCACAGATCATGAACTGAGCCCGAACACACCAGAAACTCATTTCCTGTCTCCACATGCTGTCCGCTCCTCTCGACTCCGCTCGCTGCTCCAACAGCATACCACAACCCGAATGATTGACAGCGAGACACTGAGCTTGTGCTGAGCAGGACCTTTTCCTTTACCGCCGTGTCCCCGGTGAGAGGTAACATCATATTCAACCTGCACACGGGTAATTGATGATGATTTATAATGTCACTACCAAGTGGACTGTGGGTCAGAGGAACAATAATCATTGACACAAAGTTCTACTGACATCATGAACGTACATTTTCTTTAGATTTCCAGTAAACTAAGATATTCCAAACAATTCCAATATGTTTGTTGGATTATTTGTGAAGACGTGGGCTTCTCTCATTCAAGTTCAGAAAGCATCCTTCAAAAGGTCCTCTATCTCAGTTTGGAGTCGACATCTGAAGGAACGAACACTACACCCAGTCTTCAAAGGAAATGGGACGCTCTGACCTCAACAGAAGAACTCAAAATGGTCAGAATGGAGGCGTAGGGCCAAAGGTAGGGGAGGTTTGGTGGTACGCAGTCTTCAGTACATCCCAGAGGAGTGTTTCCTACATTAGCTCCTCTGTGGCAAACAGCTTGTTGTCATACCTTCACGTCTTCACCAGAAGAATGTGGAACAAGAGGAAAAAGTTGGTTGCAGTTTGATAATGTTCAGACATAAATTGTAGTTGAGGCGATGCCCATCCATCGCCCTGGCCATCACCCCAAACGGACTTTATTGCTCTTTATACTACATCACCTGACTCTTCTTTTCTGGTAAAAATTATAACGGCAACTAGAGGTCACCGCCTGAATCTAACAGTAAATATAGGTTATAAAAAGCTTTTGCACATGAGGCCCATACACTCATAATGTTTTGAGGACAAAAGACAAATGTGTTTAAACAAGGTTTGGTTTGAGGGATGCAGGTTGGGCTCTGACTCGTTGTGTTGGTGTGAATAATCACCGTTATCACAGTCGAATGAACCCAAAGAGTCTCTGAGGTGAGGTTGGGGTGGATGTTTGTGCATACAATCAACTGACTTTAGTAGGTCACACATATAACCCTCAGATTCCACAGGATCTGTCTCCGGCGCGTTCCCTGTGTGGCGCGACCTCCGGAGTCGATCGTGCCCATTCAAGTCAATGCTCGTGATTCCACAGCACGCGCCGGCGTCCCAGGAGCGTCTCTCCACTCTGCTCCGCTAAAGATACGCGCCGGGTCTATTTTTGACGGAGGCAACAGAGCAGATCATTCCAAACAGGAAGTCACACAAGAAAACAGCGTACAGCATCCGGTCATTTCAAAATAAAACACAATGTACAGACTCACGTTTTTTTTTCATTTTGTTTTAAGATCAACAAACTGAAATCTTGAGACAGAACGCTGCGCTGCGGACCAGACACGCTTCCTGTGGGCGAGGGCTCGCACTGTCTGACAGACCAGAACCGTGGCACAGACGGAACGCGCCGGACACGGATCCTGTGGGATCGAGCAGTCAACGTAGGTCACTTTGGTCCATTAAGGCAATCATTGAACCCCCTTAAATTTATCTTTAACAGTTCAGTCCTGGTTTATTCAGCCGCACCTCCAGCTTCTGCTGATAAAAACAAGTGCATTTTAATTTTACAAGCTCTGGTGTATTCTATTAAAGTGCAACCACACAGACTCAGGCTTAATAAATAAACGTCTTAGCCACAGAAGTATTGCAACTGCAATCTGATTTCATGCAGCTTCATCTACCTTGTTCCATTCCTCCCAAGAAATAATTAAAAACCATCCATCGGTTAAAAATGACATAATACAAAAAATAAAGACGCATCTCTGATGAAGACGCTGTCAGCACTAAACTCGTGCTATCGGCTGCTTCACAATAACAGCCTGCCTGAAGCTCTTCATGTGAGGCTGCAGCAGTGTTGGGTTTTCATAAGCTGTAAAACACAGCTCGGAGATGGTATTGAACAGGGCTGATATTTATGAGATCAAACTACACCTGCAGACATGCATCATTTTCTGTTGAGTCTGAACTCTAATCAGGAAAGGAACAGGTTTGATTTGGTGTGCAGCAGAGTTTCTACGCACGTCAATATCACCACCAATCATGTTTACTTAATCGTGGGAAGACAAAGTCGTGATCGGGATTAATATTCGATTAATTGTGCAGCCGTAGAAGAAGAGATACAGCCGTGGTAATAAAAGTGATCAGAGGTCAACAGGTCTGCTGAAATGAGCCTGGAGCTCATTTGAGGTCGCATTATCTTCTAAAGGATGATACACACACACACACACACACACACACACACGCCCTCTGCTGCAGCCCCATTGAGAGGTTACTGACTCTTCACACATGCACGCAGTGGAGCATAGTAGTGTCCTGCAGAGTGGCCATTCACCTCTCAATCACACACACATACACACACACACACACACACACACACACACACACACGTACACACACACACACACACACACACACACTCCCAATGTGTACTGATTCTTGACCTCGACTACATCTGCCACATTAGAGCTACATCCTGTAAACACACATACACACACCTTACAGATGAAGACATGTGCTTACTGTACACACACATACATCAGTGACACCCGGCTGTGTTCGCCTGTGACCTCTTCATGCTGTTCAGGAGCTGGAGGAATATTTATAGTTACATTTGTT
This sequence comes from Semicossyphus pulcher, assembly GCF_022749685.1. Classification (NCBI taxonomy): domain Eukaryota; kingdom Metazoa; phylum Chordata; class Actinopteri; order Labriformes; family Labridae; genus Semicossyphus; species Semicossyphus pulcher. The sequence continues at coordinate 1,485,625 of NW_027211701.1, forward strand.
CAGGCTGTGTGGGGGCGTGGCAGATCACACTTGACTGACACAAGCCTGGCTCCGCCCACAATAACATGTGACAGACAGCTTTACATGTACATCAGGATGCCTGTTATCCAAATCAGAGTTAGCACTTAGCATACACATGCTACGTTAGCGATGTCCCAGAGCTATATATGCACTGCTGAATGGCGCTCTGAAGTGTTAGCTAGTGCTTTAAACTCCTCCTCAAACACTCAACACATGCTGCTCCAGGTAGAGCACTAAATTCCATCCATCCATTACCTATACTGGAGCCTATCCCAGCTGTCGTTGGGCGAGAGGCGGGGTTACACCTGGACAGGTCGCCAGTCAATCACAGGGCAGACACACAGAGACAGACAGCCTTTCACGCTCAATTGTCACCTAACGAGCATATCTTTGGACTGTGGGAGGAAGCCAGAGGGAACCCACGCATGCACGGGGAGGACATGCAGACTCCACACAGAAAGGCCCACTACGTCTGAACCGGGACTCAAACCAGGAACCTTCTAGCTGTAACGGCACAGCGCTAACCACTGCACCACCGTGCAGCCCTCACTAAATGCCTGTGATTGACAATAAGACATCCACAGTCAACACTTCACACCCCCGTCCATCCGCCAATTATTAACCACTCTAGAAGTCCTATCGACAAACAGCACCACCTTAGCTACAAAGCTAATGTAGCATCTCCATGCTGAAGTCCTCCCGTCTGCCTCGCTGTCACAGAAGAGACGACGTTAGAGAAGGTGGATGGAAGCAGAGGTCACTTCATGCTGCAGCAGTTTCTTCCTCATTCATCAAACATAAACAAACCCAACACGTAAAGATTAATAAAACACTGTCAGTGCAGCAGATGCTTCTGCAGCAGCTTGTCCTATGAAAGCAACTGAACCAGACACTTGGATATTATACCACCAAGTATCATAATTAAAAGTAGCCTCCGGGAGAAGATGCCACACTTTTATCGACTATAAGTCATCATCAAAATGCTTGCAGTGAATGAAATGTGACAGGATGTATGGTGAAAACACAAACGTGTGTGAGATAAGACGAAAACCAAAGAGAGGGAGATTAGAGGCGGCGAGTAGAGAGAGGAAATCCTCATCTTTACTGAGCAAACAGGTGAGAGAGAGGGAGAGAGAGGGAGAGAGAGGGAGAGAGAGAGAGAGATTACAGGAGGAGGAAAATAAAGAGTCAGAGAGGAGTTCTGCCATCCTGCCTTTGCTCAGTAAACACAAGAGTAGCTCAGAGGTTTTAGGAAGAGAGGGGAGGAGAAAGAGAGAAAGAAAGGTAGGGATGAATGGAGGAGAGAGAGAGAGCGAGAGAAAACAATAAAGCAGAAGTGAGCAGTGAGAGTGAGACGTTTAAGGACAGAATGAGGATTCAGCGTGAGGGAGACGGAGAGTGACGGTGCCGGGGGCTCGTTCAACAGCATCCATTTATGCACCGGCACGGCAGCCTGACAGACAAGTCTGATATGGAGCAATATCACACACACACACACACACACGCACACACACACACACACACACTAGGCACTGATACACACCCAACTAGTGATAGGGTGTATTACATATTACAAGCTGTTAAGTCTGCAGTCAGAACAGATGTTTATTCATGATGAGCACAGGAGGAGAATGTCAGGGCATACCTGCTGCTTAGCTCGCACACACACACACACACACACACACACACACACACACACTGGATGTATACTATATGTACATGTATGGGGGTATATAGAAGAACACAATTACTGCTTGGTTCAAGGGCACATTAGCAGCAGGTAGTAACATTTCCTCTTCAACACTTCAGAATCATTTTGTATTTTATCATTGTAATTTTTCACATGATCACGTTTAAATTCATGTAAAATAAAATAAAAATCTGTTGCATGTTGTGCAGTTAAAACAGTAAGATCCTGTGGGCAGTAGGGAGCCCCTAACTGTGGTCACAGGACATCATAATGAGCAGAATCACTGATGTGGGCACATGGAGAGGAGGACAGGGGGGCATGCTGATATCCATCCAAAGACTTTACGGACTCAATCTATTAAAGGGTCACTACACCAAACTCTTATCTCACTACACCCTCAAATCCTGCTAAAGCTCATAGCAACAATAAACAGCGGCTGTAGGAGGCGTGGCCTCGTTGCTAATAGTGCGACCGGGACGGCCGCTCAGTGTGGATGGAGACGTACTGCAAGAAGTCAGAGCTAACCAGCCATGAGCAGCTACTGTCAGACTGAGTGTGTGTCTGTGTGAAGGACAGGCAGGCTGACGATCTCTGACAGACACAAGAAGCACATATGAACCGTACAGGTAGTGACTGTGTGGGAGCTGGCCAGCAGAGCATAGCCCTGCTGCTTGTCCCAGGTATTGTACAGGTGACTTGTTGAGGTCTGTTTATGTGACCTGGAGGCATCACATTCTTTTTAGAGGAACAATAATTCTTTTTAGAGACAATTTTACCCGACAGCTGAGGCACTTTTACAGCTCGCATTGGCATGAAACTCCCACTGAATCATAACTTGTAGTTTTATTGGATAAGAAAATGTGTGCTTCTTTGATTGAACATCAAAGTCAAAAGATTACATAAGTAAGTTTCAAGGTCAAAGTCCCAAGGTGCATTCCAACAAAAATACTGATCACGTGGGCTAGTGTTAAAAGCTAAACATGCAGGTACACACTACGAGATAATCAAGCTGATTTTGTTCCTTCAGACAAAAGTCCAGATGTTCTGATGCTTCTAAAGATGATCTCGCCATTTCAAATCTTATATTTTTAACATGTTCAATATTTATCTGATATCCTGTTGTGTGTGGGGAGAACCACGAGGACAGCCGAGCACGCTCTCTTTGGATTGTCATGTGGAACCACGCGATAGCCAATCAGGAAGCAAGCTGACTGAAGCAGGAAGCACAACAGCCGCAGCCATGGCGACAAAGTCAAACGTGCAGCATAAAGGAACTCATACAGCCCGTGTTCACGCCGTCTCCACCGCTTCATCCACAGTTTGTTCCTTTTTCTTCGTGTTGTCCGCCATGTTTGTTTACTCTGAAGTCTCGTTTGATCACGAGAGATTTAGTGAGATTTCCATCTGTGAGAGTCAGACTCTGGTTGTTGGTGAATGGATGTGTTAGTGTGTGGTGTGCTGTTTGGGTCATGTCGTTGCTCTGCACACACTCTGTCTTCATGTGTGGGCTCCAGTGAGGGCCTTCAGTTTTAAACCCTGATCTCTTGAAACTCTTGCTGCCGTTTCTTTGTTCCGAACAGAAAAAGCATCTCTGAGATGAGGATTAATTTATTATCAGCAGAAACATTATCAATACAGATGTTACATTATCTCTGGGAGTGTGTCTATGTTCAGTCCAGCAGGCCCTTCCACTTCACAACCGCGCGATGTCACGATCCAGTTTGATGAATTTCAGATTTGCAGTCATGCATCACAGGACATTTTGGATTTTGGCACTTCAAACTGATTGCTGCTTTTAAAGCACACCGGGCCAACATTTAGTCAGAAACATAGTCGTACCACGTCTGTCATTTGCTTATTCTATTCTTTTCCCTTTTTGAGGTTGACAGGCACCTTGTTTGGTGACCTGACAGTGGCACTCACTAATGGAGTCTCTCTCTGAGTGTCACCACACACACACACACACACACACACACACACACAAAGTGCTGAGTGCAGAGAGGACAAGACTTTTGATTGCACTTCACTGCTCTGCTGGTATTGCCAAATTGCCACCTTCACCCCCCTCCCCATCCGTCCCTGCCTCCCTGCGTCTCCTCCTGTCTGTGTGTGTCATCTAAAACCAAACACGGGCGAAGGACAGGAAAGGACACAGCAGAAAACACAAAGGTCAAAACACCACAGCACATCCGGACCTGACAATTACACACTGCTAAAGCCCGCTGAAAACACTCAAACGTGCCAAGACAACTGAGAGGGAATCTGAAGTTCAATCAGCAGTTCAAGAGTGACGGCAGCCGCGGCACTCCTGTCTACATGCGTGCATGTCTCCCCTTTTAGACGTAGATTGCAAATAAAAACATTTGGCAGGAAGCTGCATCTTGTTTTCATGATAATTTAGCTTTTACGTGCACAGCCTACATGATTTATCAGTTTCCCCTCCAGAACAAGACAAAAAGCATGAAGCCCCCCGAGCAGCCCCCAGAGGCTGTGATGTCGACGTAGCAAGTGTTCGACTTCAACCACATTCTGATGGTGCTCTTAAAGACTTTGCAAGTAGTATCAGTAATCCAAGGGGTCACTGATATTAGACCTGATTAACATCTCGATCATTAGATTTTGGGTACAGGCAGAAAATTGGCACAGGTGTCAACAGAACACGAGGAGTCACCTTCAGGGACCAAGTATTAAAGCTGCTCCATTTAACACATGGCAAACATTAGGTCATGAGGTCGTACATTCTATTCTAGAAAATTCGAATGCTAAGGTTTGGATGATGACAACCACCTGCGTGCTGTAGTTTGAATAAGCACTGACTCTATTTCAGGCTAAGGAGCGATTCTGGACCACTGGGTTACTTGAAGAGTTTAACCTCGTAAACATCTCCATGTGGTGTTCTTCATGTGCTACAGGACATATCAGGGACAACATGAGCATCATCTCCATGGCTGGGCCTGTCTGCTTTTAACCTGCAGTGTACCAAGGACAGGCTGAACAACACGTGTTCAGGTTTGAGATGTCACAAACCTGACCCCGGACTTCCACTGATTGCGTGTCTGTTGTGTGACCGCTGCGCTGCGGTTTGCAGCGTCGCCGGACAGCTGGAGCCGCGAGACCAAGGAGTTCCAGCGGTAGCTACAGAATCAAACGTGATCGTGCGAGATAATACAACATGTGCTGTAAAACAATTAAAACACACGTGGGGATAACCCATTCAGAAACAAATGCGCATAATTACTTTTGTAATTCTTGTCCCGTCAACACGGAGTATTTTATTCTGAAAAATTAACCGGATGTTTTAATCAGTGTCTGATTTCCTGTCTCGCTCGATCTGCTCCGTGCTGAATGGATGCGCAGTGCTCCGGCAGAGATAGAAGCCCTGCGTATCTCCAGTGATGAGCTCTCCAGTGATAGTAAAACCTATCATCAGACAGACCAAACACACCTCTGGTGGAATTAAAGGGCAGAGCCAATCCTGTTAATGGACGGGGTGACGCTATGCATGTCATTATGTGTTACCAATGGCAACCACTTCGGCGATGCGCGAGCCAGCTGTAACCGTCATCGTCATTTTTGCAAACTCACCACTGACTGCTAACGCTAACGTTGCTACTGCTAATTACTACATTTCAAGCTGCTAAGTTCAACAAGTCACCGCTAAACGATGGCAGAGACGTGTTTCGTTTTCGTGACGAGCTGGCGGTTGGAGATGTGCATAGTGGGCGGGGCCTATGTAGATTCAGGAAGTTTACATGAGGGAGAAGGAGGAGATGCCACGGGAGGATTTTTACAAGATAATTAAACTTATTTTGTAGAAAAAACATATAAGACAAAATTTATCATTTCAAGCAGAACATTTTATACGTCTTAACACATGACTGGAGCTGCTCTTCAAGCTGTCAGTCATCTGTTGGCTGGTTAAAAGGTGATCCAGTCATTGACTATGTCACCCAGTGATGGTCTACAAGCACTGAGTCCTGTCAGAACAACATGAGTGACAGGAAGTTAGTGGGCGGGCCGTGTGAGGCTGGTTGTTATATTACACCTGGTTGTAATCCACCTGCACCTGGTTCACTGTTTCTCTCAGCGTAATAAGATATTTTCACCAGGAGCTTCTGAGAGTTACAGACTTAAAATCGACTTTTTATCTCCGTGTAAGAAGCTGCTCTTCAGCCAGTTGTTTCTCATTAGCTTCATAATAATGGAACCACCTTTTGGCATTTTGTTGAGCTGTTTAAATCTATCACGTTTTGGGGAATACAGACTCGCTCCAAGTCCTCAGATGGAAGCGTGGAGTCAGCAGAACGCCCTTATTGTATCAGCACAAGTACGGCGTTCAGTGGAATGCAGCAGACAGAGGGAGGAAGGCAGGGATGGAAAAAGGAATAGGATATGAGTGCGGAGGGAGAGCAGATAAGGAGCGAGGGGTATGGATTATAGATTTCCAAAAGAGGAAAAAATGAAATATTACTGACGCCCAGCTGTGCTGTGACTACAACTCGCTGAGTTGACACATACAGAATCTGAAATTCATCTATCATCATCTGTAATGGATCACAGATCACAGTCCTACGCCAGATCTCTACTAACTCCCCCTCTCTTTGTCGTTTTTATAGAGTTTTAATTTCTCCTCTTCATCCAAAGACAAACGGTCAGTAAAGGACTGTGGAAACACCTGAATGTGACCAGGTGTGTGTGTGTGTGTGTGAACTCAGTCAGCTCTGAGGCAGCAGAACAGCAGACACACACAAACAGTAGAAATAAACTTCAAATAGAAAATAAAATAGATTTGACGTAACGCCGCTCTGACCACATGTGAATGAAATGGTTCTGCATTGATTCCACAGACAAACTCACACTCAGATCTTTGGAGCATCAGCTGCAGCTGGTTTGGTTCCTCCCTGATGTCATTCACTGATTTTAAAATGTAAAATGAGGTTCAGTTGAGGAACAGGACCACGCCTCCCTACCTGACTGCATCACCTGTGTCTTGTTATCTTTCACACCTGTCTCCCTAATGCAGTGACCTCTGCGCACACATATCAGCCTGCATTGTTGTGACCTCATCCATACTGTGCGATTACTCCACGTCTTTATTCTGCAATATTTCACTTTACTTATCATCATATGATTATGATACACACCGTGTGTTTCTGACTTTCTTTAATACTAAAATGTAACCATCCACAATAAGAGAAAGGTGTACATTGTTTATATATTTATTATTAATATTATTATTGTATCTTATTGTCTTTCTGTCTCACCTTTTTTTATCCATCACCTGTCTTATCCTGTCCTTTACTTAGAGCTGCTGTAACTGTCATGTCTGCACCTTAGTGAAGTTACCTGTTTTGTTCCCTCATGTATCATGTCTCGTGTTTCCTGTTTTATTTTGAAGGTCACTCACCCTTGTCTCTGTTTCAGGTCTGTGTCCTGTCCCTTCCCCGTCGTGTGCTCACCTGCTCCTGATTGTCTCTTCCCCAGCTGTGTCTCATCACTCCTCATCACCTCTTGTATTTACACCTCATGTCGTTGTACCTTGTCGTCACGTTCCAGCATTCTCTCAGCATTCTGATTCACGTATGCCTCGACCTCGTTTGTTTTCTGACCTGCCTCTTGCCTCACTACTTTATCACTGTTGCCTTGTAGGATTGATTACCTGTGTACCGAACTTTGCCTGTTATTAAACCTTGTTTAAATCTGCTCCTGAGTCGAGTCGTGCAGTTGAGTCCTCCTTTCTCTGGTTTGAGTTCTTGACAGTAACAAGTCAATAAAGTATATTATCTTATCTTATCTTATGTTACCCCTTCTCTCCAGTTTGTCTCACTTATCAAAACCCTCTACCCCAAACCCCATCCCTCTCCGCTCTCTGACCTCAACACAGGAACCACCGGGGGATGCTGAATCAGTGTGTTGAGACCCCCCCCCCCCCCCCCCCCCCCCCCTGCGCCCCACTTCTCGTTCCTGACGGCTCCAATTAAGTCGACCCCAGTCGACCCCTTCTCATCCCACCTTACCTCGGCCCGTCAGCTCATTCCAAACAAACTACCGTTCTTAGAGAAGTTAACCATGTCATGGCTTTTCAAACAAGGCTCGTTTCTGTTCTGCACGTTGCCTCACCCAAAAGAAACATGCCTGCGTCATCCTTAATTGCAAAGTCCTTATCACTGACACTGAGGGATTTCAGGGTTTTAGGAAGATAATAAGAGAAGCTTCCGGGCTCTCAGGAAACCGGAGGATAAACAGTGGAAGTGCTTTTGAAGACTTCTAATCTGGCTTTACTGCCGCTCCACCAACATGTCTCCTTTTTAAAAAAAACTGGGTCTAATATATTTGTATTTAAGTTGCATTTTTACATCATGTGCTGATATTTATAATTTTTAATTGTGACTATTTTAATGCCATTAATAAAACACTGTTCCCCCATGTAAACACAGCATACTGAGGGTAATACAGCCTGTGAGACGTTTACAGTCATCAGTGAAACATGGGATGACTGTGAGTAATTGTGTACCAGACAAATAAAGATGATCATATAAAAACATCCAGATGTTATAAAGTAAATGAATCAGTGTCAAAGTAAATTAAAATGTGAAGCCTCTTTTATAATGGGGTTAAAATATGTGATTATTTTACATGAATAAAAATGCATAAAAAATCAGAGTTTGTTAACGTACATCCGTGTGCTCGTGAATCTCAAACATACTTCACATTATTGATGTTCAATGATCAGATCTGTTAAACGCTGAACATTTGGTCTGTCTCTGCTTATTGGCTGTCTCACACTGCGGCCTTTACTCAGCTCATCACACTGTGTGTCGACATATCTTTAGACAAACACACTCCTAATAACTCTCCCTCTCGCTCTCGTCCTCTCTCTGTGGAAGTCTCGCCCTCTCTCTCCCGCCCTCCTCTCCGCCGTGGATTTCTACATCACACTGTTCAAACAAAGCAGGGAGAGAAGCCGAGCACTACGGGGAAGGCTTGATATTAAAACCAGTTTCAAAGGAAGGCTGATGAGCCAGAGTGCACACGCACAGAAGCACGCTCTGACGACTGAATCCATCACTAAGGACACTTTTTGTTGTAGCTTTGTTCGCTGCCACTGACCGTGTTTTAAGAGCAATAAAGACATTTATGTGTCCACCATTTAAAGCTTATTACAGTCAGCTCTTCCCTCTGTCTTTGCTCTGCATTGATTGCTCTTCAGCTGTATCTTCAGGCGAGTCTGATTGGTCTCTCTCCTCCTCCTCAAGTGGCACGGTTCAATACAGAGGCATGTATTCGGGTAACAATATCTGTGCCTGAAGAAAATTGATATGATGAACGGAAGTTTTTTTTATCCCGAGGCTTTAAATGATTGAGCAGTATTATGTCCTCTGTGCGCTCAAACCGGACTGAGTCATGACTCTGAGATGTGAAGCGATGGGCTAATAAATGTGCAGTACAGTTGCTTCTGTGTTAGCATGGCTGCTAAAAAGGGAAAATCTGGAATCTCCATCGTCTAAGTATTATGGTCTTTGGGCGACACGGTGGTGCAGTGGTTAACACTGATTGTCTCACAGCAAGAAGTTTGCATGTTCTCCCTGTACACGTGTCTCCGGCTTCCTCCCACAGTCCAAAGACATGCTAGGTTCACAGGTGACTCTAAATCACCTGTAGGTGTGAATGTGAGCGTTGTCTGTCTCTGTGTGTCAGCTCGGTGATTAACCGGCCACTTGTCCAGCTGTAACCCCGCCCCTCGGCCAATGACAGCTGGGATCCTTAAAAGAATAAGCTTTATAAACAAGACGAATTAATTATGATTTTTGCAATCCACTAATGAGTAAGTTAAAATTCAATTTGATCAGATCACAGCTTTGACCAAAGAGCAACACTTGCAGTGCCCCGTGCATCTATTAGCAAAGATTGTACATGCAACTTTTCATGTTTAATATATTTTACTTTTAGTCTTTAAGACTTTTAAGATTTTTTGTTCACTTCATTTTTAACTGCAGGATGAATTGTGTGTTTTATGTAACAAAAAGGAAACGGACGCGTGATGTCTGGGCTCATTAACTAAACTCCCACCTTAGCCAGGACCAGGCTCGACTCAGCTCGGCCAGGTACCAGTATTTCATGTTTGTCCACCTGTCTCTGCTGAGTGGATTCTTATCTGTACCCAGTCAAATGTCAGCAGCAATCTGACTCAGTACAGCAATGTAAAACCAGAATAAACAGACTCTGCTGTAATTAACTTGCAATGAACAGAAGTAACGATGGTCTGTCTGTCAGAGAAGCAAAATATATTTAAAGTTTGGACAGATCGTTTCTGACGCAGTCTCAGTCCGTCAGGAGAATCTCTGCTGATCACAGCATCACACTCATTTTCCAGTTCAGATTCTTAGCGTAGCGTGAAGTCTTTCCTGTCATCACTCTTTGTGAACTTTTTGCATCCACTTTCTATGTAATCACTAGCACCAAAAATTAGCCACGCACAACACACCTCTAGAAATCCCAACACAATTTACATTAATGCAACTTAATGACCAGAAATGTACTGCATACCCACAAATAATACAAAACATGTTTATCCCAAATAATCAAGGCTGTCCTCTTCAAGCTTCTTCTGTCCGCCTTGCAGGAGAGGAAAAAGCCCCCGGAGAAAAGGTGAGAGTAACAAAATGTGTTGGAGTTTTCTTTTATTGCCACATTTCACCTTAAAATTGCACTTGGACTGTCCTTGGACGCGACCTCATTCCTCCTGAGACCTCATGCGTCATCTCCAGCTGAAGACGGACGAGCTGAGGCAAAGGTTGGCTGGACTATTTTTCTAAATGGACTCTCTAGAAAATCCTTTTTGATGGGGGGAGTTTGTCCCGAATAAACAGGTTCATAGTGTCACAACAGAGCGTGCTTTAAAAACACTCTCACTGCAGGTTTCAACATGCCAGTTTACTTCTGCAGGGACACTGGAAACATGTGCAGGAATGATGACTTTAATAACTGAATTAAGGCCAAAGACAGCCCTCGCCGCTGCCTGGCCATGGCCTCTGCTGGACGAGTTTAAGTGCACTGTAACAGTGTCTCACAAAAACTACCAAGGCCTGACACGGTTACTCGGTCGAGCTTCCCGCCAGTGCTCGTCCTTTTCTGACACACATCAGATCATCCACTGTGTTTCCCCAAATGCTTCTGAAAGGTTTTCTGCCGGTGAAAGACGAGCAACGTGGAACAAAATGAAAATGTTTTCCACAGAAGTCTTTGGTCCGAAGCAAAGACGTGATTATTCTACATTTGTGGGTAAGGTCAGCATGTGTTAATATAGAAAGTCTTTCCTTGAAACACCTTTGTCAGCTTCACCACTGACGGAGAAAACACCGTCTGCTTTATCAAAAGAAAAATCCACCCTGTAACCTCTGCTTACAGGTTAGACAGCCTCCTTTGTTTGCTAATGTATTTTTCATTCTAACTCTGAATACACAGACTGTGTCCGCACGTCTCGGTACTTCCAGTTTCACTTGGTCGATGTAAATGGTAAAAGAGATTCTGTTAAGAATGTGTTAAAATGTTAAGCAAACATTGGTAGTAAAAATGTATAAAGAACTCTGCATGTGAAGTTCTCTTCCCCGATACCCCAAGATCAAGATCAAGAAATCTTTATTATCCCCCGAGGGGCAAATTCTTGCGCAGCCAGCAAATGTTCATTTAGTGCAACAATATATAACAATAAATGTGCAAAAACATTTTAAAACACAAAGAGTTATCTAAAAGCCGGATGACAGCATTGATCTATGACACAGTATAGTCATAAAATATGATGCTATAGAGAACGATCGCAGTTTCATTGGAGGGGAGAACGTTCATGCTCTACACTGACTTTGTTTTGCATGAAGGAACCTCCTCAAAACATTGTTCTGTAGCAAATGTCCTAAAGCTGTTTTGTGATGAAATGCACCAGCAGAACCCAGGAAGCATCCGAAAGACAAGCGTGGACCCAGACATCAGACGTGAGGCATCAGCAGGAACATTGTGAAAACCGTGTGGCTGGAGAGATGCTCGCTTTTTAACCTTGAGCGTACACGACCGTCTGCATCATGAACTTAACTGTTCACACTTGTCTCTGCACTACGCGTGTTACTGGAGGATACATCTAGAGGGCACGCCAGAGAGCTCAGGCCGTATGCAACTGCTGTAAACAACAGACATGGAGACACTCGAAGAGGTTACTGTGATGTTCACTCTGAGGTCACAGCAGAAACAGCTTCTGTGTGTTCGGTGGACAGAACACACCGTCTGCTCCGTCCCCGCTCCGTCTCTCCGACATGTTCCTCCGTGCACGGACGTAGCGCTCCCGGACTTGTTCCCATTTAGTTTTGCAGGTTTCCACGTCGACTTCTAAAACAGAACTTATCTGTCTGCAGCTGTTTGACTGTATGTTTGTCTCTGTGCAGTGGCAACGACACATCGTACAGATGTACACATGTTAGCTTCAATGAGCATTGTACCTTGCCATTACATTATACAGTTTGAATATTTAATTTCTGGCCATTCAATGGGATGATTTTCTCAATCAAATCAAGGTAAGGACAAGGAGCACTATTTGTTAGAGTCTTGGCCTTGGTTGCATATTGTGGCAAAGTTTGTTCTCCACCGCTATAGCTAATGCTATCACTAATGCTGTCCTCCTACGAGCTGACTACAAGTAATGCTTCTATTGTTAAAGGTCAGCTGGACCTTATTGTTTGCTATAATGGACAAATGGACGAACATTAAGGTGCTAACGTTCTGTCTTTTCCCCCTAATAGAAGACCTGCCCCACTCGGCTGGACTGAACAGCCAGTGGGTCAAACACTGGACGTCACCATGACACCTGTTTGCATCCTGTTTGAACCCAGTCGTCTATGTTGAGTTATTATTTTAACGTTAAGCATCATCTTTTAAAACCAAATCAAGAACATGGATCACATCACAGCTTGGTCAACACAAAGATGAGCCGACATTCACAGCGGTCGCCTGTGAGCCCTGAAGGCAAACGTTGAGGCAAAGAGTAGCAGCCAATCACAGCACAGAGGGGTCGGAGTAGGAAAGGGTCAGTTACAGCCTAGATGACAAAGCACATTAAAGCTCATCTGCTGAGCCTGTAACAACGTCACGTCCTCTTCCTTTGATCCGAAAAGCAGTCACGATTCCTGCTGCTGCCGGACAGAGGTGGGTTTTTTTGGCATTAGCTCAAAAGACTGATGCTGTGAATTTCCTTTTATGTACTAATATATTTTTTGAGAGGGGATTCTGAAAACAGCACTTTTTAATCTGTTGTCAGTGTCAGGAGTGCGACATTGTGTTTCAGTGCCTTCCACGTAACCCCGGCTGCTGGGTTCATGCAGCTTAAACTGCACCGTTAGGTTGAGGAAAGGGTCAACGCAGTGGCAACCTCCGAGGTTGATAAATGAAGCTAATGTGAGAGTATAAAAAAACTGCAGTTCCTCCAGTGTCCACTTGAGGCTGCCTCCAGAAGGGAGTCAATCCCCATTAGGCCTCACATTACAAAGCCCGTCTTTACAGCAGAATTAAACGTGTTTACAGACAGGTGCAAAAAAGGTTTGGGTCTCTATTGACAGCTGTAGTGTCTGGCCTCTTTGAGTGACAGCTGGGAGCTGCTAGCTGTCTGCTAGGTGTCCCCTCAGCTAACTCAGTCACTGAACGTAACCTCGGGGCCGTGTTTGTGCTGTTGGAGCCTTTTGGAGATTTGTTCATGTAAATATCAGACAGATAATCTGTGTGAGCTTTATTGGACTAACAGACCGTCCAACACGTCTCACACACTGTTTCTACACTTATTTATATGTTAGCACTGATTAGCAGCTATCTGTGTCTGCGCTCACCGAACCTGCTTGTTAGCACATTCACTGTTTGTCATACACTGAGTTATGCTGGGCGTCAGGTGTGTTGTTGGCTTCTCCCTGCAGAGAAGACGGCAGACAGTGGCGATAAGAAAACCGGTTATATTAAATTATCTAGAGACGTTAACCTGCCGCTCTCTCACCAAGGATACAGACGAGCAGGTGCCATAATCTCATTCTACTAACTAGGTCTTTCGCCAGCTAATGAATAAACTATCTCGCTCTCCTCCAGCTCCACCCCCTCGTCCAAATATGGTCACAAGTGTTATAATATCAATATTCGTCATTTATTTAGAGTTTTCTTTTTAAATCCTTGATTCAAAGTGCTTCACAAAAGCAGCAAAACAAGAGCAAATTAAAATCATCAGGTTTTAAAGAATCAGAAAGCGATACAGTGCAAAAAAACAAAGACTCAGACCGTCAGCACGATCACATGCTCGTCTCTGCCCCTAAATAATGAATAATGAGGAGGGAGTGCAGTCAGCATGTGAGCAAACAGAGGATGCAAAGCAGAGGCCATGAACTGCAGGATCTATATAGAAACAAGAGGAGAAAGATAAAAACATTTCCCCCTCTGAGGGAACAAATCACGGCGCTTGCCCTCACAATAAACACAAGAAGACGTGTATTTAAAACCGGTGTTTAAAGCATTATCGGGACTGTTGGGAGGATACAGTAATGGTATACTGTACACCAGAGAGTGCAGGTAAAACTGAATGAAAGAAAAGAGATTCTCACCAACGGACCCAGAAATCTTCCTCCAGCTACGCGACGTCGTCTCTGCAAACTTGGACATCTGACAGCGAGCACTGTGGCGTTTGCATCATGTCAACACTGATGATTCTGCTTGTATTGACTCATTGTATTTGACAACCACTCCTTTAAACAAGCATAAGTAATAATCAAGCACCACTTTATTTTTCCTTGGTGTGATATTGTTTCTCAAACACAAACAACAGCCGGCCTATACAACACTCCGGCCAAAGAGAAAACACAATATAGTTCTCTCTTAATCACGGCGGGCTTTTTTATCGAGGGGAACCGGTGATGGATGGAGTGCTAGCTTTAAGGAGGTGGACACAATAACAGGAGCACCTGTGCAGGATAATGCAATCTAATGAAATAGCTTTGGAATAAATATTGCTTTTGCAACAACATGTCGAGCTCAGGTTTCATGTTGAAGCTCATGTGAGGAAAAAAGGAGGAGAGTGAATAATCGAAGAAAGGGGACACAAGAGTTCAGCGAGAGGTGACACAAATAAGAGACAAAGGAGAAGAGAAAGCATGGAGGATACGTAAGAGGTTACAGTCAAGAGCAGGGAAGAGGATGAATAAAAGATGGAAGATGAGAAAGTTAGGAACATGAAGGAGTGGTTAGAGGAGAGGAACATAAGGAAAGACAATCAAGTGTATGTTAGAAAAAAGAAATGCAACGTTTGAGGAGATGAGGACGAAGACCAGGAAGGACGACGTGAGGAAGACGAGAGAGGACAATGTAAGATAATGAAATAAGACAAATGCAAAAAAAAAAGATGAACAAATACAACGAGAGAGAGCGAGTGATGAGCGAAGACAAGCAGGAGATGGAGAGGAAGAGAAGCAGTGGAGCGTTGGTAATGTGTTGACAGCAGAGAGAGAGGGAGGGAGAGAGGGAGGGAGGAAGAGAGAGAGAGGGAGAGAGAGGGAGAGAGAGAGGTATGGAAGCGAGAGAGAGAGAGAGAGGGAGGGAGCAGAAGGCTTGTAAATGTTGAATGAGAGAAGTATACATGGCACTGTGACTCACTGGAGCTGCCCCAGCACTTGTGAGGGCAAGTGCTTTACACTCTCACACACACACACGAATATTCCTGTGCACACTGCACATTTCATATTCATCCCTCAGCCGCTAACCCACATCGTGCTCTAATCTTAACCCTGATCCAGCTCCTTAAACTGAGTCGTCATTCTTTTAAGTATTAAACAAATGTGTAATTACGAGATAAAAACTCACACGAAACGTAGAAATGAAACAATATTATGAAAGATGCTAAAGATGCTAAAGCAAAGCACATTTTACACGCTGCTTGAGAACACAATACATCGATGGAAAGAGGCACTTCGTGCAGACGTTCTCCAGGTGGCACGATGCAGAAGTTTGATTTGTACAAATATTAAACATGCTAAAGAAATGTTTGGATGCTGACAAACTTGGTCAATAAGAAACAGGAAGCATTTTAAAGGTTGTTTTTGTCTGCAGAGCCGACAAAGCATCATGATGTAGTTGTTGTGGCATCCTTTCAGTCCGTCTCTGCGTTCACTCTGCTGTAGTTTGCAGATCTGTTTGTTGGGACTCGAGCTCTGGTCTCGGGTGTTTGTTTGACCATTACCAAAAAGAGACGACAGCTTCCTCTGTTAAACTCTGAGGCAGAGCTCCCGCCCTCTCAGCTTCTGCTGCTTCACTTCTCCAGCCCCCCGATCGAGTGGAATCGTCATCACTAAATAATTGTAATGGCCCTTTAATCCGTCTGTTAACAGTCTATGGAGGTTATTTCCAGCGGATGTAAACGTGCAAAGTGACATGTCTCCTTCCTCCCCGCCCTCTTCTTGTGAGCGCAGCACACCAGACGAGTATAGTGCTTTTTTTTTTCTTCCCCTGTTGGGCAGGTGAAATATTTATGAGTGTTTTAACCTCTGGCTGACCCGAGTGCAGCATTACAAGGGCCTTCTTGGAAAGTTCCCAGGTGGGTGGAAAAACATTGACTAACCCAGTGTGGGGAGAAGGAGTGTGCGTGATTACAGTGTGTGACGTGTGCTGCATGATGACGTGCTGTATAGGTTGAACATGTTCAGTGACGTGACACAGAGACTGTGTGCATGCAGGAAGCATCTAAACACATGTGTGAGAAGCGTCTCCTGCATGCCTGGATCCATTTATATCTCTGCGTGTGTTCTGTATAATTTCAGGCAGCCGAGCGTAGCTGTCAGCGCTCTGAGTGCTTCTTAGTTTTTGCTGCTATTTTCTGTCTCTCGTTCCCTTTTGTCCTCCCCGTTTGTCCTTCCCCTGTCAGTATCTCTCATGTCTCACTCGACAATGTTACTGTTCTATTGACAGGTCATAATTTTACACCCCAGCAGTTGTTTTGTGTGCGACTTACATGATTGAGTAATAACTGGGGAAGAGAAAGGTTCCCTAACAGCTTAATTATGTCCTCCGTCACATTGTTTAAGGAAAATAAACCAAACTGCTTCTTCCTCTGTGCTTGATTTTTGCTTCTTTCATATTCTCTGTTGTTTCTGTGCTCTGTCTTTTGTTCACGCTGTTTTTGAAAGGAAAATACACCGAACAATAAAACAAACCGGACATTGTCTCCTTGAGACAAACTCAAGGTTTTTTTTTGGAACACAAAGAAGCAAAACTTCGCCAAAATTAAATTCCAGGATGTTATTTGTTCTAAAAGGTACAATGGTGCTTTGTTAATGAATTCTGGTGTTGCTTAGTTTTAAGTTATATTTCATCAGAAACCCTGATCAAACTTTTACTCTCTGTAGACGCCGAGCCTGTCCTCAAAGCTGTGAATGCCTGGCTCAGGGAGTCTTAAAAAAAGTGGACGTAGCCACAGTGAGAAAACTTTAAAGCATCAATTCAACATTTTGGCCGCCGCTACAAACACGTTGTTCAAACCAAGAGGTCACATTAATGGTGAATTATGACCACTCAAAGTGCTTTGCAGCACGTGTTACAGTCACCCTCTCACACGTTCATGCACTGATGGCAGAGGCTGCTAAACCTAATCACATTCACACACCGGGAGAAAGCTGGGGCTCAGTTCGGTTGGGTTTCTGCACAGGCACAGGGGCTGGGGATCGAACCACCGATATATTGATTGGAAGAGGCCCTTCTCTACCTCTGAGGTATGCAGCCAATCAATAAACACCTGCAGACGACTCTCACAGAAGCCGAAAAGCTACTCGTGTGATTGGTTCACATAATTAACAAATACATCAGGAGAGTTCACACTCACTGTAATGACAATATGTCGATGTACTTAAGAGCTTTTAAACAGTTGGAATGGTTATTATTATGGATTTGGCCTTGAACACATCATGCTGTACCTCTGAATCTTCTACACAGGCGAGTCGGAGCCGCCTGGTCGGCAGGTAACTGGTGAGAAACGAGTTTGCAGAGACCGAAGGAGCCACATGTCCGACTCGGACTCGTTCAGCAGCTCGTGTCAGCCAGCAGAGTTACAGAGAGACTGTGTGGAGTTTGGAGTGTGGAGCGGACCTGCAGGACTCTGCCACAGCAGACAGTCATATGCAAATGTCTCAGACCTCAGGGCCTGCTTCTGTGTGTGTGTGTGTGTGTGTGTGTGTGTGTGTGTGTGTGTGTGTTTGTGTGTGTGTGTGTGTGTGTGTTCAAAGTGTCATGGGCTGAGACTGTAGTGTGCAGAAAGACTATTGACGCATGTCCAAACCTCGGCCACTGTCTCTCTCGTCTCTTTCACACACACACACACACACACACACACGCTGGTCTCTGACACATCCCTGAGGCCGATCAGTCCATTGTACAGGCTCTCCAGTGAGCCATAGCTTTTACATATATTAAAATGAGCCTTGGGTACAGAGCTGCCCCTGAAGACCCGCTGCTCTCCGTCCACAGCGCGCACACACACACACTGAGGACACACAGCATCCACACACAGGCTGGGGAGCAGCAGTGTGTGTGCAGACAGGAGTGCAGAGAAGCCAGCAGACCATATCTGAGGAAACATTGGTCTTTTCTTCTTATTTTCACCGAAACTTTTCTACTTCACAGGTTTCTTTAACTTTATTCACGTCTGGGAGCCCAAATAAAATTATTTGGACTTTCACAGGGACTCAGACTCATGAAAACATTATTACTTCCACTGTACTGCTCGAACCACGACTGAGGAGGAAAGTGAAAGTCTGAAACTATTTTCCAGGAAACTGCAAATTTATTATAATGAGGAAGAAAACTTTAAACTGAACTGAAGGTTATAAACAAGATGTCATACCTCTGCAAGAGAGCAGACACAAATCAACACTCACACATTAAATTGAATTATTTACCGTCTTAATTAAAACAATAAGAATAATTACATATTGGATAAGCTCTCTCAATGTGTTTAATGTTCTACACTTACTGTATTTATGCTCGGTTAAGTGCCCGACTCGTTTGACGAGAATTTAAATGATCATAGAAGCATCAGTCGTCGTGTCCTTCCTGTTACACAGCGTATGAACATGAAGTGGGGCGCATGGTTTCATTATAAAACCGCGTAAGAAAGGAACAGATCCACACATTTAAAGTAATTACTGTGGGATTAGTTTAAGTAGGATCAAGCTGACTTTGAAGTACTGCTTGTCTCACCTGTGTTAGTGTGTCGTGTCTGTGCGCAGCAGGTCAGCTGTGCACAAACTGAAACACAGACTGTGTCCTGAGGAAAACATTTTATCCAACAGATATTTTTTTAGGTTTATAAACGTGTGAGAACGTGACGGGGAGAATACAGCTGCTGTGAAACACACAACACAAAGTGATTCTCAAAGTCGGCCTGTTTGAGTCCAGTTTTAGTCAATAACGAGTCGTCACACTTCAGTCCAAAGGTTCCCAGGAACGCACCGCTTGTCTTCTGACAGATGCAGACGCATTTTAAATGTCCACTAACAGTTTAGTCTCGTCTCAGGAAAACAAAACATACGTGTTGTCAGAGTATTTATTGTTTGTATCATCTATTTTCACCTCGTCAGTGTCTCGTCTTCGTCGTGGAAAAAAAAGGTCATTGTCGAACATTTATCGTCATAATTTTCTTTAACGAAATGAACACTGAAAGAGACGACTGTGTCACCTTTTCATTGCATCTGATTTCTGCAGGCCTCACCTGTCCTTACACATAAAGGTGTGTGTGTGTGTGTGTGTGTGTGTGTGTGTGTGTGTGAAAACAGTGGGACAGGTCTAATGTCCAACCTGAGAATCAAATGGCCACATACAGTCCCCATTAACCGACTTTCTTTAGTCTGCAGGAGGAGGAACACTTGCTAAATTATATCCCAGGTCTTAGATACGACATCAAACTGTTTCTTAAAATATAATAATAATAATAATAATATATAATAATATAATGTAAAAATTAAATAACAAAATGTTTTTCAAACACAGCAAACGTGTCAGAAGAGTCCAACGGCTGAGCTGCAATATGACCCTTCAGGTTGAGCCCAGAGTCAGCGAGCTCCTGTTATCTCACACACAGAACTGCTCACGGTACAACGTGTTTCTACATGTGGGACAGGTTATTTAGCAGGAAGCTGCCGCAGAGGGTTTCATTCACACAAAGTGACGTTTCCAGCCAACATGCTCTCCCTCAGACTCATACAGGTTATTTAGTTCTCATATAAGACTGCATCAAATCAAAATGTAAATAATAACAATAATAATAAATTATATTTAAAAAGGTTAACTATAAGAAAGTTGATGTTGCTGAAGAGGTTGAGATTTCTTTCTCTTCACTTTGATGCAAAGTGACCCAAAGACACGCGAGCCGCTCAGCAGCAGCAGAATGAAAAGGAACAAGTAAAGGTGAAAGATGCTCGGAGAGGACACTGCGAGAGAGGTGTCTGTGTTTCTGTCACGGCGGGAATCCAAAATACACAAGTGGAGAACTGAATATCAGATATCAGCGAGCCTGCCCTTTGTTCATGTTTCAGTGCGCTGATTTGTCCTCCTGACATCTGTGGACTCTTGCAGTTACATCAGGAAGAAAGGGCACTTACCAGAAATAGCTGCGTCCGGCGATCGCTCGCATTCGGCTAATTCATCCGAGGACCTGGAAGCGGAAGAGAAGAGATTCTCGTGAAAATGAACCCAGAAGACAAAGAGACATTTGTTCAAAAGGGAAACAAGGACATTCGACGGAAGTGTCTCTCATCACAGAACACAACCATTTATTTATTCACAAGATTGAGAAGGACCACACAACGAGGACATTCACACAAACAGCTCCAGAAGACAAAGGAGGAGGAGAGTCTGCGTTCACCGCAGGACCAGAGCCTGATAGAGTCATTTACCCTTGACAGGGGGGAAAAACAAAAGATACCTCGGAGACGCAGGAGAGGAGAGCAGCCTCTTGATACGCAGCTGTTGAGACAGTAATTACTACGTATCCTCCGAAGAATTCATTAATAACCAATTGTCTCTACTGTCAAAAGAGATTTAATTACTGCTGAACCTTGGCATAAACAAATTTGTCTTATAATCAGATTAGCTGTATTTGTTTCAGAGCTCTGATTCAGACGCTGCAGAGCGACAGATGACGCATCATTCTTTACAGTATGTGTGGGACTGCAGGCGTGACAGGTTTATAAGCCAGCACACACCCACATTAATTTACATAACACTCACACACGCATGTCCGCACGCACACACACACACACACATACACACACACACACACACATACACACACACACACGTCTGCATCTCTGTAGCGTTTTCTAAATGACTGAGCGAAGATAAAAATCCACTGAGCATGGTACTTATTCATAATTCACACTTTGAGGTCTCTCTCTCTCTCACAGTGAGGGCGATCAAAGTGCACAGTTGTTCCAAAGTGCCTCCAGCTGGAAACCCTGAAGCAAAGGGAGGGGAAGGAGTGACAGAGGAGAGGAGAAGAAAGACGACTGGAGAGGGAGGTGTACCTGTGTTCTGGACTGATGGGGGTCAAAAGGCTGTCATTGCCAAAAGCTGCTAATGGAACGTGCAGTACCTGAACGCAGCACCTTGTGGCTCTGGTGAAAGTGGGGCAACTTAACACATGTACAGAAACGTGCAGCATGAGTTGCCGGGTTCACTGTTCTTAAAAATGTTCAGGAAGAAAGTGGCAGTGAAAGAAGAGTTGGATTTAAACTGAAAATATCTTTCAGTGTGATTATATCTTTAATTTAGTCATGTTCAGGTGATCCACACGGGAAGTTCACTTTCAGATATAAGGACAGAAATGCAACTATTTTATATTTAGGCATTGATAGGTTTTGGCCTTTGCCTTGATTGGACAGGACAGTGACAGTGACAGTGACAGAGACAGAGACAGAGACAGAGGCAGAGGCAGAGGCAGAGGCAGAGACAGAGACAGAGGCAGAGGCAGAGGCAGAGGCAGAGGCAGAGACAGAGGCAGAGACAGAGGCAGAGGCAGAGGCAGAGACAGAGACAGAGGCAGAGACAGAGACAGAGGCAGAGGCAGAGGCAGAGGCAGAGGCAGAGACAGTGACAGAGACAGAGACAGAGGCAGAGACTGGGAATGATGTGCAGCAGAGGGCCGAGGGTCGACGAACCCCGGGGCCGCTGCCTGGAGGACTGAGCCTCTGTACTTGGGGCTGAGCTACACATGTATGCAAAGAAGAGTTCAATCACTCTAAACCTGGGCTCTATTTTTACATTTTAATTAACTTTTCTAATTGCTTCAGTGGACTGCTTCAGCCTGCAGCTCAGACACAGGCTGTAATGGCTGCATGTAATCCACTGGGGGCAAATGTAGCCGTTCCAAGTACATCCATTATTACTGCCTGTGTTTTCCACTGACTGGCTCATAGTTTGTTGTACTAAATGTCTGAAAATGAATTATGGAGAAGGATTCTTTTAACATGAAACAGCTGTAAAATCGCTCTATTACAAGCCACCAGACTACAGCTGTGTCCCAGTCCACGGGCTGCAGCCTTCGAAGGAGGCGGTCCACGGAGGACGCTCCGTTCAGAGCCTGCGTAGACGTTAAAGATGAACCGACATGAGACGGTCTGCTCGACGGAGGATCTCCTGTTTGCGTCACCAGCTGTTCCCGCCCTTTCCCTTGCGTCACCAAACGCTGCTCCTGTCGCATAGCAACAAGTAGCAAGAAGGCTAACTAGCTAGCATAACTAACGTAGAGTAAGTTAGCCAGTTATTTTAAAGATTTGTTTCAAGGGCCCTTTCGTTTTTATAAACGTCTATCTCAGCTGACTGACTGAGTTGAAACCAAAAATGTTTACATTTGAAGTGAACCGCCGTGTAAATTGGTGCACAATGCATCTGTGCTGATGTGTGACGAAAAACACATTTTGCTTTAGTATTTTTGTATTTCCACTAAAAGTTGAGGAAAAGTTTTCATGTTAAAGTTTCGTGCAGGGTTTTTCGAGCAGCGTCTTTTATGCGTAAGATTAAAGTTTTGGTCATAACTGAAACTTTCAACAGACTGACTGAATAAGTTTGAGTTAAATGACTTGACTTTTTCTTCACCTCAGATCTGAATTGAGGTAAGACCTTGATATTAATTAGTTTTATTCACCTTTCCACCCATTCAGAGAGTTTCTCTGCTCGTCGTATTAAACGCTAAATTGCTGCCTTTTTGTTGCCAACATCATCGCCTTCAGCAGAGCTAGCAGAGATCATTTACACAGAGTACCGGCTGCATTGCTTAGCCACTTTCTTTTCCATTTTCTTTTCCCCTTCACCTCAAGAGGGTCAGAAGTCAGCCTACAGAACAGCCACCCCGGAGCTGAATGGGATTCAGTGCCTCATCAAGCACACTTCACCGGGGCAGATGTCATCCAGTTTATGTCATCAGAGCGGTGTAATTTCTACATCAGCTCTCTGACTGATAAATATTCAAAGTTGAAGCCGGGGACAGAGCGGCTGAGCAGGGAATAGTTAACACGATGAGCGTGGCTCTTTGTGGCACCGAGACAGAATTAGCTCCTCGTTTATCAGTCCACACTCCTGCTCTGCATCAAGGCTCATTGACTGAAGTCCTGCTACGCTGCTGTGTCATTTAACATGAAGCTGTTCAAAGTTTATGGGAGAATGAAAACTCTGCTATTTGCACTCGTAAAGATCTCAACGATCACATAACTGCCCGTTTCACACAGGCCATATATCCTGTCAGAGACGTCACCGACGAAGGAGCTGAAAGGGTTGAACTGTCAGGACGAGCACGGTCAAGACGGGATCTTTGTTTTATATACGTTTTTATTAAAGGAAATGTTGTTGTTTTTCACACACGATGTTTCTTTTTAGGATATAAGTCTGTAAAGATCTGTGAAAGCACTCCAAAGCTACTGTAATGGATTCCTTAAAGCGGAGGCCGATCTGAGCAGCTGAATGATTAGAGGCCTACATGAGTCTGGACTCTGGTGTTCTGTGAAGCTTATTTCAATCACAAGTTAATCACAAGTTAATCACATGTTAGTTGTGGTCATTTTCACAAACAAATGGATTTGAGTTTCAGTTTTTAGGTTTGAAATCCTCCATACAGCCCGACAGAAACATTGATAGAAAAAAAATGTCATCAGCAACAAGCGAGACAGCGTGCGGGAGTTTTTCACCGATTGTTTCTAGAGTCACCAATGAACCGGGCATGTCTTTGGACTGTGGGAGGAAGCCGGAGTACCCGGAGGGAAGCCATGCATGCTAGGGGAGAACATGCAGACTCCACACAGAAAGGCCCACTACGTCTGAACCGGGAATCGAACCAGGAACCTTCTAGCTGTGAGGTGACAGCAGTTTGAGATCATTCTGATAAAATGTTGACACAATGAAAGCGAGGACCTCTTGTGTTCCAGAACCTCATCCTGCTCCAGCATCATTTGCTGCCTGCCAACATTCACTGGTCATATCAAACCGCTAAATTAAAGTTGATGAATCTATTGCCCCAATGCATGCTGGGATGGTTCCAAACAAGCTGTCTTAATGTGTCCACAATCATATCATCATCACTCGATTTGCATCTGAACATTTGATCTCACATGGGGTTCCACAAAAAAGTCACGATCCAGCAAAACCATGTTTGATGACCCAGAATGTCCAGAGTCACATGTGTAATCATGAACATAACACCTCGGCTGAAAGACAGACTGACTGAACATCAAACTACTTCCACATGATAGACAACAGTCATAGCTCACAGGGCTGAGAGAGGCCCATGTCAGCTTTGAATAAAAGTAATTGATAAAAACACTGAGGACGTGCTGTCGTGTTTCCTACTCTCTGGTATAAGAAGCAGAAGTGAGCTGGAGCACACTGCTTCTCTCTCATTCTAAATCAAGGACTGTATATGAAGATGGACGACGTGTCTCCATCTACTGTCATTGTACAAAACTGAAGCGGCCATCAGAGCGGACGCAGCCATCCTGCACATTTGGAGCCAGAGTCTGCTCAGTAGAGCCGCTGTAGCCGCTTCGCTAACTGAAACACACACAGAAACCAGCAAAGAGCCCGCACGTCGAACAGCTTCTTGTGAAGGTCCGAAGCAGACGTTCACAGATGTGGAAATTTACACCAGCGATACATAAAAACATAAAAAGTGCGAGGAAAGGGTCAGGGGACAAGTATCTTCAACACAGGTGACCAACCAACCTGTGTTAGAGGCCAGCTTTTGGAATGTGCTAGTTAGCGCCATCCGTGTTAGTTAGCATCAGCCGACAAGTGAAACTTTTGTTCCACACAAATCGAGAGCGAACAGTCGACTCATTCCTGCACAGCTGTGAGAGGGTGCACACCAGCACAAATCAAGCACAAATTGCAGATTGCAGCATTAATCAGAATTCTCCTAGCAACAAGGCAGCGTGCCACTGTGCTGGAGTGAAGTCCCATGATGACAACCGCCTTTTCCTTTTTGTATTTAAACCACAGGGTAACAGTTGTCTTGAGGCTTATTTTGGCCTCTTTACGCACTGCAGCAACTTCTCCAAATCTTTGCTGCTAGACTCTCAGGAGTGCACTGTATTATGTCCTTGGAGCAGAACTAGACTGGCCCGGGGCTGAGATCAATGTCAAATCCTTTCAGATGATGTGAAACCTCAGTGTAAGCTCAGGCAAGAGTCCTGGACTGCTATTAGCCCCCGGCTACAAACAGGGCCAAAGAGGTTAAAACTGCATTACGCCTGTGTAAACATCAGCTACGGAAAAGCTAAAGAAGTGCAGGATCTCATGCTGCACACAACAGCAATGAATTAATCAATGGAGACAGAACAAAGAAACACACATCACTTTATAAATGTAAACCCTGAAAATCATGTTTTCACAAACAGTGCAGTTAATTTAAATCTATTTATAACATATATATTTATAGCTCTGGAAAGCGTTCCTTAAATCAGCACCTCTCTCTTCATGTCATTCCCAGCCCAGTCCAGGTGTGAACATTAAAAACCTCCTGAATGTGATCAAGAGGAGGATGAACGGTCACGAGACATCGAACAAAGACGAGCTGCTCCGAGAGCGGTGGCTGGCTGAGAGCGTGCCAGAGCAAAAGCAGGTTAATCCACCACACACTGACCTCTGACCTCTTCCTGAGTTCAACCAGATCTTATTGTACTTATATTTGAGTTATTTTTTATTTCCAGTTTTTGAACTTGGAGCAATCTGGCATGAAAATTACCTTCAGGATGAATAAAGTTTTATCTTATCTTATGTAACATAAAGTAACTTAATGACATTATCAACAGATAAACAACCTTCCCTAGCTTTCTGCTGCTGAAGGAATGAAGTCGCTAACTATTATTGTTTTGATTCAAACACGATCACAAAAAACTATTAATCATACTCCAGCCCTGCACATTCTTCATTCAACTTAACAGAAAGTAATGCCATCATCAACAATCAGACAACATGATACGAACGACGGAAGTCTCTGACAGTTTTTATATAAGATCAGTTTAAACAGGGTCAAGTAAGGGTTAACAAAACATACTCATCCCACTGAACACTGGGACTACAGTGAGAGGTAAAGGTGAGGCTAGCTTATTAGCACGATACGTGTTCAGTGTCATAAGAGAGAAGAAAAGGATGAACAGCCAAGAGGACGACATGACAGTGAGAGGTGGCCTGAGGAGAGGAGACAGTCGCCACTCAACCTCTGCTCCGCTGTGACTGTCCTGACCTGGGAGACACTGACATGCAGTCTGTGTGTGCGTCACACAGCCGGAGAGAGTTTGTGTGTAAGTGTGACAGATAGAGTGACAGGGACAGGGAAGCAGCTGCGTCCCCAGCGACTGTGGTTTCTTGTCTGGTTACATATTCAGCTCTGACAGACACTGAAGGCTGAATAAGGATTTACTGGACTGGACAGTCACAGACAGGAAGACACACTTTTGAATTAACTGTTTGGCTCTCTCTGCTTAGTGCTCGGCAAACCAGGCACATTGTTAAAGTTGCCCTGCTAGCATCATTTTAGCCTTTTGTTTTGATGCACTATGAAGCTCTGAAAGTGTGCGTGGGGCGGTGTTCGGGGACGATGAATGCGTCAAACAAAAACAGATTCAACTCTCTGTGAAGCCAATATTTAAGAGAGTCTGAAGTCTTGAAATGACCAAAACAATTTTCTTTTTCCCTCAAACGAGCCGAACTGAGACAACAAGCAGCTCGGTCACTCAGGGAGGCAGGGACTTTTACAGAACCGACTGTGCTCTGCTGTGGGCCAGTCAAAAGTATAACTCTTACAGGACACCTCGGGTCCCTGACACCCTATAAACTCTTTGCTTGAATGATATTAATGATTGTAGAGGGCGTGAGGAAGGAATTTATGGATATGAGGGAATGTTTAATAAATGCGCAGACATTGTGGTTAATCTTTGAGGACCTCACAGTCCTTCAAGCTTGGAGTGATTTAATTTGGTTTGGGTGGCCGGAGGAAGAGATAAGATGGGACCTTCTTATGTTCCAGACTGTTCTGATAATCAGTCGTACCGACCAAGTGTAATCCCAGTGGTGTAATTATACTTGATTCCGTGTAATGGGGGATATACTGTACAAGGCACAGTGAATGTTTAGTGGATGTTGCACAGAACCTCTCTGATGGAAGATTTGGGTTGTAAGAAACAGACATATTTAACTAAGGACAAACTAGTTTTTACTCTATTCATCAAAGTGAACACTGACAAGAAAACTAGTGTCTCCACATCCGGTTATGTTCCCTGACAGGTCAGTAAAGTGCCAAAGTTTGGATTTAAAGGTGATTTTTTTTTAAGGTCCACGATGGTTTTATATTCAGGGACCATGTAGTATCATGCATCAGAGATTTTATGTCCTGTTAGAGTATGTAGCCTCGGGATATGACGTGTGAAGCAAATAAGGTATGTGTCTTAAACTCCAGCAGGAGGCGACTCTACTGCTTGCAGAAAGAGGTACGAATATGGAACCAGAGGGGAAATTATATCTACTTCTGACCTGATTTATCTCTAGTTTCAACACAGCATGATGTTCATTTACAGTGATGCTCCCATTTAAAGTCACATGACGATCAAGAAGGGGATGATTCTGAAAAATGTCTAATTTATCTTATTTTATACTAAAAGCTGCCAATCATCCAATCATGACAAACACATACAGGGAGCTTTATGAGTCGTCCAATCATGATTCCCAGTTTGCTCTGCGTACATACCTGATAGTTAGACAGAAACTTGACAATTTTATCATTTTATATTTAACAGCTAACATTCAAACTAATGAACACACGCAAGTCATCCGAGTCATCACGCCTCAAGTCCAAGTCGAGTCTCAAGTCATTTATTTATTGTCAAGTTAAGTTGCAAGTCATCAAACGAGTCGACTCGAGTCCAAGTGTCAAGTCCCCATCTCTGGCTTTATCTAACTCAGTTCTCCTCTCCAGCTCCGACCTCTGGGCCACCTGTGCTCATGTGTGGCTCCAAAGAACAAAGACTGGGACGGTCAAGATGCCAAACTTGAGGCTTTTAAACAGCGCTACAGCGACCAATGGGAAACGTCGGTGGTTACAGTCACTTTTTTTACTTCATATGGAGAACCTGTGAATTAATTGACTCTAAATAATTCCAATGATGCCTGAAGCCTGTGGTCATAACCAATATTACTGTGCAGCTATGGTGCCTGCACAGCACTATAATAAAATGTATTCTGTGTTAGCCCATTAATGGACATCGACAACTTTATTAAAACAGAGTTGCTTTATTACTTCTGTGCCCTGAGTGTGACCTTCATCCCATTGCTTTTTGCTGAGGAGATTTATGCTGTTGTTATTCACTGTTCATACTTTTACCTATGAAAGTAATCACTTTATTTTATAACCAGTTGTGATCCAGTTTAGAGGTCTTTTGGGCGCCTCTAGCCTCTGTATGAGATGCAACGGGCTTTTAGCTGACAACAATATAACCCACCTGCAGCAATATTAGACCCAAAGAGCACCTACTTGGGCTGTACAGCATGTGGGAACTCAGATGCACAGTAGGAAGATCTACAAGGTAGGGCTGCACAGTTTTGGAAAAAAAACTAACACAGTTTCCGGGTTTGTGAGATATTACTTTAATGTTTTTACAAAGACGTCTGTATTTGACCCCCTGGGATGAGGACACGAGGACGTCACAACTACATACTTTTATATTGTAAAAACTGCTTTCCAAAAATACTTTGCCACTACTGCGGTCGGTGTGTGTTTTTTAGCCATCAGTGGAGCTCTTTGGCACAGAAGAAGAAGATATATGAAGCTTTGAAACACAAGAAGAAGCTCTCTGAGGGGTCAGTTGATGTTTTTTATCTTCAGACTGGATTTGTTGACATAAAACACTTCAGCTAAGCTAAGCAGGCTCTATAACAAACCTAAATGAACCGAGGTCAAACGGTTATTTCTTTTAGATACAGTTCAGACCAACCGAAAACAAAACCATCTTCAAAGATTCACAAGAAGGAATGAAATGAATCATACTTGAAATAAGAACAGCAGCTGGTCTCTGTCCGTCCTCCTCATCCAATCCTTCCATCTCTGCAGCCGGCCTAAAATCCATCCATACCTCTAAATAAAGAGGTTAACATGAGCGGGCCTGGCGTCCAAATGTGATTACTCAAGTGATTTTTTAGCCCATCCAGCCACTAATGTGACAGGCAGCCATTTTCCGCTAGAGTTACACGCACACACACACACACACACACACACACACACACATAGAGACACCCTGTGCCCTCATGCAGACATACACACAGCATCCTGAAATACACACACACACACACACACAGACAAACTCCCCAGACACTCATAAAATTAGATGGACAGAGATGAGAGGAGGGATGGGTAAAAGGTGGTGGTGGAGGGGGGAGGGAGGGGAGATGGGGGGTCAGGGAGAACTGGGGAGGGTGGAATTTGATTGTTATTGCTTCCTCTGGGTCTGTGTGTGTGTGTGTGTAGGTGTGTCTGTGTGTGTGTGTGTGTGTGTGTGTGTGTGTGTGTGTGTGTGTCTGTGTGTGGGGGAGATAGAGAGAGGAAGGAGAGATAAAGGGGATGAGGAATAATACCAACATAAAGAAAGAGACTAACAACATTTACTCATCTACAGCCCGTCAGGTGTTTACGTCTGAATTAATTGCCCCACCTTCGGAGCGTTACACGTGCTTACAGGAGAGGAGGCGCTCAGTCAGGTGACAGGAAATTAATGTAATACTATCAATAATTATGTTTTATTATGTATAAGCTGTAGGTTTACATTTACATCGATAAAGTCAGAGTATTTGTCAGAGAGTTAAAAAGATGCAGGTCATGTGAGGAGGTGTTAAAACTGGTCCACTAATTAGAAGCTCGATGGTTCGATTCCTGTCTGACACTGAATCCTCTGAGCCACTGGTGAGTGAATGTGTGTGTAAATGCTGAATGGCTTTTGGAGTAAAGCTGGTGAATAATAATATTTCAGTTATTTCCTTTAAAATGTTTTTTTATCCTCCTCTAATTAATAAATGTGAGATAATCACATTTAATTACTGCCACTGCTCCTCATACACAGCTTACATGTTCATTTGGCTTCAAGCTGCACACACGCTCCACAAACAGATACACAACAACACCTTCTTACTTAACCTACATAAAAAACACTCAAACCAAGAAGTGTGTTTTTATAAAGAAGGTTTAAACATTCATTTTACAAAGCTAAGGAGCAAAAACAAATGTACAGACACTATTAAATCCTCTCTTTTTAATTAGTCTGTTGTGCATTTCTTTAGTAATAATAATTTAGGAATAATAATGTTTTACGTCCTGACTCAGAATTCTGTTTCTCCTGTTGTTTTCGATTTAAACGTTAAAATAAAGATAAAATGTAATTAAATAACTAAACAAACTAAAATTATTGTATTTTTATTTAAATAATAAGATTAAAATCAGCTTGAAATATTTCTTTAACTCCTCTTCGTTTACAGAATATGTCAGAATCAGCTTTATTGCTCAGGTTTGTGGGAACATACTGAAACACACTTAAAACAAGGACAGGTTAACAGAGGTAACAAACCACTAATAGATGTGAATACCTGATTATGTTGAGACACAATCAGCTCCACTTTTAGAAAACCATACCGGTCATATAATATGTTTCTTTATTATTACTGACATATAAAATTATAACATAAAATACAACAAAGGAGCCGCTCTGCTTCGTGTGTAGTTTTACTCATTCCTCTTTTAAAATACATTTACTCTCATTGATCAACATATTTATTGGTCTCAGTTATAATCCTTCGACGACAAAAGAAGTCAGTTATTAAAGTTCATAAGAGAGAGATCAGAATTATTTATTAAATGAAATATTTGATCTGCAGAAGCAAACAGCTGATCTCTGAATGAAAGATTTATTCTGAAGGGAATAAAAACGTATTTTTGGAGCTTCATTTGTAAATTGAATGTTGTCCTGGATTTAAAACACAAAGCATTTGTTCTCTAAAAAGGTATAACCAGTGCTGAAACTATATTTACTATTCCAGGAAGCGTCCTCTGATTGTTCCGTTACGTAACCGACTTTTTCTACGAAGGAAAAGAGGAACAATGGGATTAAAGGTTTCCAAGTATGTTTACACAAGCATACAGCTACTTGCATGAATTATTTCAATATTCATTTCATCACTTTTTACAAATTCTTCATCAGAAAAAGAAAAACATTATTCTGAGAATGTGAAACAGAATAAAAACGCTCTGATTTTGGAGCTTTAAAAACACTGTGGGCGTTTTTCTGTGTTATGTCCGGCTCTGGCATCGTGATACAGGCCTCACTGTGTTCACTCTGTCTCTACGATACATGACAGCGCAGGCCAGAGCGTGATGCCAACAGAGATACAACAACGCAAAGCAGCGGACACACAAAGCGCTCACGTCTGCTGTGAGGGGGGAGAGAGAGAGAGACAGAGAGAGAGAGAGAGAGAGAGAGAGAGAGAGAGAGACAGAGAGAGAGAGAGACAGAGAGAGAGAGAGAGAGTGAGAGAGAGACAGAGAGAGAGAGAGAGAGAGACAGAGAGAATCTTTATCTCCCCCTCTCTCCCCTACTAGACAAATGTGACGCTCGGGACTCCCCCTCTTTCCACTCTCCCTTGATGGATAGCTCTCTCTCTCTCTCTCTCTCTCTATCTCACACACACACACACTCACACACACACACACACACACACACACACACACACACACACACACTGATGTATTGCCAGAGGGCAGTAGTGTGTGTGTGTGTGTGTGTGCGTGTGTCTGGAGGGGGGGGTAACGATTACGGGAATTGTCATTCGCCGATCATTCGTCTGCATTTGTAAACCATCAACGTCAAGAGCTCACACACACACACCACAGTAACACACACACACACACACACACACACACACACACACACACAGATGTTGCTATGAAGGAGGTTGGGTCATAAATGTGTGTGTGTGTGTGTGTGTGTGTGTGTGTGTGAGTGTGTTTGTGGCATTTTCCGTCATCTAATATCCAAAATTCACATTAAGAACATTAGACAGATCATGTATCACTTGTCTGTGTGTGTGTGTCTGTGTGTGTGTGTGTGTGTGTGTGTGTGTGTGTGTGTCTGTGTGTGTGTGTGTGTGTGTGTGTGTGTGTGTGTGTGTGCCTGTGTGTGTGTGTGTGTGTGTCTGTGTGTGTGTGTGTGTGTGTGTGTGTGTGTGTGCCTCTTGACGCTGATGGGTTGTTAATGCAGATGGATTATTTTTAGAGACAAAGAAAGAATACACAGTTTTAAACATTTATACCAGCTAACACAGTTAGTGGGCGGAGCCTGTCGGTCAGCTGATGACCAGCTGATCTCCCCGCTCGCCTCGCCTCCTTGTTCACTTTAGGCCACAGGAAGGAGGAATGACCTGAATGCTAACTTTACGTACCTCGCTGTAATTGAAGCACACGTGATGCAGTTTGGTTCACAACAGTAGGCCGCGCCACTTCTCTAAAGCGAGAGCCAGGGGGATGAAAGATGGAGAGACACGGTGATCTCCCAGAACAAATGGCTTAAAGTCGGCCGAGTTAACCAACAACTGAGTTATGATGCTAATTTTAAAATAATGATGTACCAAAATGGCGAGCCCAAAAAGATCAGGGGCCATCGTAGCGCCGCGCGGAGCTCCATGCCCCGTCCTCCTGCACTCTCAGTGGGCTTAGCCCGGCCTCCACACCTTGGTTACGCTCCTGGGAGTCCCTTCTTTCCCTGGCCCGGAAAAACGCTGCATGGGGCCGCCGGACCGCCACACCGTGAAAATGCTAACAGTCTTAGCTAAGAGATGCTAACAGAGAAAAGCGTACCGTTACCAGAGCCGTCATCCAGCTGTTGACCGTTTTACAAACAGACCTCACTTTGATGGTTAATGATTTATTGACATTTTAAAAGGCATCTTATTTCATTTAAATGTGACATTTTAATCTTAAAGATGTTGAAAACTTGATTTTGTTTAAAAGGTCAAATTAAATTGTTTTCTTTATAAAAACAAATTTGATTGGAGATGAAAAAGTCTTCGGACCAATACGGTCATTGATTAGTAAATGAAGTATGCACCTCAATTTAAACTAAAAATGAACTTCCACAAAATTACAGGTAAATAACTGAAGCTCTCAACCACCTGTCCCTGAGATGGATGAATTATATGATGCATGTAGTGATAGCAATAATAACTGCCTTCTGTACCTTCCAAGTAGCTATACAGCATTGATTCAATTACCAAAGACACACTGAAAAATCCTTCACTCTCATTTTACTTTCGTACCACATTTTATTTTGGTGAGACTCAAGTTTAATGAACAATTGTGTCTTCTGTTTAGATCCGTTAAATGTCTGTGCTCCCTGACAAAAGTCTCCCTCTGATTTATCCTATTATTTTTTATTTCAGCCTAACTCGGGGAAAAAAAACTTTTCCAGCTCAGCAATAATCATGAACTCATGTTTCCCCTGAAGATGTGTTTATTCTCACTCTTTTATTTACCTAAGGTTTATTCCCACTAAGTTTCTGATCGAGCGATATGATCATTATGAGTGTGACTGAACGACAGGCTGATGAATGCTGACATATGTGGAGGCAGAGAAGGGAGTGTATGCACACACACACACACACACACACACACACACACAGACTGTGTTAAGAGGGCAAGTGACTCAGCGAGATCCATCTGTCCAACATGACTGGTAAACATCGGGCAATATGGGCTACAGCAGTGTGTGTGTGTGTGTGTGTGTGTGTGTGTGTGTGTGTGTGTGTGTGTGTGTGTGTGTGTGTGAGAGAGAGAGGCTCAGAGAGGAGTGTGTGTTCTTTCCAACAACTGACAGAAGCTCACCGCACCATAATGCTGCATGTTTATTACACACTCACTTAAATCATGAGCTGACAATTTATTCCATCTGATGATGATTTAATCACAGCATCTGTAATGGTGTTCTTTGCTGAGCGTCAACAACAGAGGCAATATTAATCAATGGAATTAATTGTACGGAAGCCCAAAGCGGACATGCTTCCATACATTTTTTTTACTCTGTTTTCTCGCGATAACAAGAAATTTCTGATTCTTTTCTCGAGAGCTGGACTTATTTATCTCGAGATATCAAAGCTGGTTTTGTCGTGATAATTTTCTGTCGATGTAGAAACACGACAGGCTGCTGACTGTGATGTCACAGAGCAGGACACGCTGCCGTCGCCCACACTGCTGAGGTCAGGTCAGCCTGTTTCTGTGTTTGTTCTCTGGGGATACGAGTCATGATCATCTGATGTCACGGTGGTGCAGCATTGTTACCTCGAGATAAATAAGTCGAGATGTCGAGAAAACAACTGAATTTACTCGTTATCAAAACAGAGTAAATATAACACACGCACGTCTGCTTAGGGCTTCCGTATGAATGGTACACCAGGGCCAGCGTTGGTGAGTCATTGATTGATGACAGTATTGTTATTATGGTATACATTAAAAAAATAAATCTAATCAAATAAAAATAAATCAATCAAAGTGCTAAATAAACACACCAAGTTTTCTGTCAGAAGTTATTTGAACTTTTCCTTTTGTGATGTCATTTCTATCTTTAAATTCTTTATGTGCCTAAAATCTATTCAAATTGCAAACTACTACTTACATGACTTATTTTAGATAAATAAACTTGGCTAAGTCAACAACATCTTTCTGAGCGAATACGAAACACCTCCGACCATCCAGGTGCAAAGTGGAGACACAAATTACAGAAGCCTAGCTTTACATCGGAAAATAATAAACATAATAACTATTATGGTTCATATTTCAGCAGCTTGAATACTGAAGGCTCAAGCTTGTTTTTTAACTGAATTAATTTAAACAGGATTAAGGAAACAACAATCTCCTGCAGACAGCTCATCACAAGAAATGTGGTGTTAAAATACTGAGAGAAAATAGTGCTAATCACAGTGAAATCATGGTGGGCTGTAAAAGAGAAATACAAGCTCCATCCGTCACTGAGAGGAGCAGAGGAGATTTTCAGTTTTGCATAAATGATGCAACAGTGTGGCATAAATCCTCTACTGTACATGACAGAGGCAAAAAAAGTGTCTCCAGCTGACAGCAGCCATGATGAGTTTTGAATGGGTGACGTATCCCGTCTGGCACTCCGAGCAAAGAGCACAAAAAGCATACTAAAATGTGAGCTGGTAGGTCCACTCAGTGTTACACACAACCTGCAGAGAGTGATTGAAACTGACAGGGAGGCAGGATTTCATCACACTGCTGAGACACATCAGGAGGAATCCAAACAGCGTTGCTTCATCTGCAGAGAGATGTGGGCCGCTCAACAGGAGGTGAGTATCGTGTACAATCTGCCAAACCTCCGGCCTTTACAACATGTGCCAAATAAAGCACAATTAAATCTAAATCATCTCCTCAGTACGTCACGTCAGGCCTCACAACTGTCATTTCGTGGAGTATAAAATCAGTACAAGTGATGAAAGTGGGTAAACCAGATGATGAAAGGATGGAGACAGTGTCATAAATGAAGAGGAATAACAAAGCTGACATCTTCTTACATCAGACTTTACTCAAAAATACACACAAACATATTGATACAAAAACTATGTTGAGTGTAGACACATGAAAACCATATTTTTAAATTAATTTTGAACTCTTTAAATGTTATTTATTCTCATATTTCTAAGCAGCGTGTAAAGATGAGCTCAAACTGTCATCTGCGATAGAAACACACGGCCTGCATTGGTTGTTCTGCTTATCATGATGTCATTTCTGTCTTTACATGCTTTTAAAAACTACAAACCTTAATGTCATCATAGTGTTTTAATGTAGGCTCTGTCTATCATGGTTTTTATATGAGCATGACTAAGCACAGCCAGTGAGTGTTATGAAGCGCTTGCTCACGGTGGATTCATGCTGCGTTAATACACAAAGAGAACGCTCTCGACCTGCTCTGTTTGTCACGTTCCTTCTGATATCTTTGGTTGTGATTGATAATCATAGAATATGCTACGCCAGGCGGAAGTAAACAATAACCCCCGCTTCTTTAGCTATAGCGCCCCCTTCTGCTGGAATGCTGCTGCTGTCCGTCATTTCAACTGCCGCTGTGACGTTTCAGTGCTTTGCATTGTGGGATACAGTAGGCGAAGTAGACTGGTCCGATGCATACTGGAGATTTTCTCCAAATCAGTACGACATCCGGGTATTTTTGGCGTACTGCACATTTTACTACATTTAGGCCACATCAGGACGTGCTGCTAGTGTAGTACGGCATCCAGTGCCAGTCCATTGTCTTTGTCTGTGAAACGTATGTCTCCCGTATTGATCCCCGTGTTTGCCTGTGAATTATTTTGGATTTCTGATCATCTCCTCTTGTTTTCTCCTGTTTTTGATTTTCAGTTGGACTTTTGTTTCTGGGTTCAGTGGAAGAAACCTTTCTGCTCTGCCTTTTGGTTTCCCTTTTGTCTTTTGTTGGTGTTAATACTTTGTTTTTGCCTTTTGTTAATTAAATGATATCTTAGTCTGCATCTGGGTCCTCACCGTTTGTTTAACCACAAAAAACAACTCAAATAGAAGTGAAAATATACAGTACAAAGTGTGTGGGTTAATGCAAAAGAGCGTGCTTAATAGAATAAGAATATTACAGTAAGTAATCTACAAAAATAAGCCCAAAGTAATGGTGGCAGTTAACAGTATTATTGGCAGTTACACAGAGGTAAAAACTTGCATGCCCATGAACATGCTGCTTAAAGCAGATGTAAGTCAAACTGCAGTGAAGTTTAGAGTATTTTCAGTGACAGATAAATTCTACATTTGGTGCTCGATTGATGATTTCTGACAGAGTCAAAATAAACCACACTGTATGTGCACATAATAAAGGATAGACATGCAACCCTGTGCAGCAACACGGCTGCTGTGTTTTAAGAACGTTATACAACAAAGCACTGAAGATGAGGTGACCAGAGAGCTGAGCAACAACAGACTCAGAAACAATAATCGTCGACGCTAAGATGAAAAACTTTCATATTTCTTTTTAATGTTGTGTAAACTTAAGTACGGCAGTAACACAGCAGTTTGCCTGCATTCTTATATTTTTACTTTATAAATGGACCTTATAGATTCCACACACTGGCCCTGCTGCCTGCTCTGCCTTTATTACCTGCTGTCTCACTGTACTTGTGAATTTCTGAGCAGTGTTTCGGTTTCAGGATGTTTTTAATCTCTAAACAATTGAAGAAAAATTAAACAAAGTGCATCAACAAATGAGAAACGATGCTTTGGCGAATTACGTGGCCACAAAATTGACTTAGTGCCAAAATATGCATTTTCATATTACAGACACTTGTTTTGATTATGTCTCCACAATGAAGCACTTAATCTGCTGTACTGAATGGAGTTCATGAAATGTGTTAGTGGACGTAATGGAAATTAAAATCTTTTCCAGGAAAGACGTTTTTTGTTTTACAATAAGAAACATATTAGTTTTAATTTACGTTGTTCTGAATTCTTCTTCAGGTCGTTGAAAGAGCACGTCTGGCTCATGAACAGATACGTACTCTTCCTGCCTGCCTCTCTCTGTCTGACTCACTGTTTCTTATTCATACGAGGCCACTTTGCTCAGATCTGCATTTCTGAGTGTGGTGTGTCGTTCATCAAGGCCAGAGTAATAGCACGCTTGATTTATTCCATAGACATCTGGTTAGAATGTATGCATTTATCACCGTGATCGCTTCACAGTCGCTCTCAGTGCTGCGCTCAACTGTGCAAATGCAGACATACAGCAGGTGCAAGAATATTCAAACACACACATCAACACACATGTACGCTCATTTGTTTCCCGTGCATGCAGGATGTGGAGATACCCATGACAGTGCAGGTGTGTGGGAGAGACAGTCTTTTATCAAACTCTATCAGAGACAGTATCTCAGATGTAAACGCAGCTCTGCAGTCATTAAACATCTTCTCACAATATCTTGGTCACATTTTAAATCTCTGTACGACCTGTTCTGCTCGTTGACTGAAATGAGATCAATCAAGTGAATAATCAAAGAGATGCAGAGCTAATTTGTTCTTGATACCACCTGATAGCCCTTTCAACCTCTTTTTCTTGTACAACTTCCTGTGCAACATCCGGAAGATCAGACCCTACCTGTCAGAGCATGCAACACACCTGCTGGTACAGGCTCTCGTGATGTCACGCATTTATTACTGCAGGTCGCTCCTGGCAGGCCTTCCTGCACGCACATTCAAACCTCTGCAGACGATCCAGAACGCAGCAGCGCGACTGGTCTTCAACCGACCCAAACTATAATAATAATAACTAATTTATTTATTTAGCCAATCTTCACCCTAGTCTACCACTATTATTGGCATTGTAACCATAAGTATGTGTCTGTTGTTGTTCATGTAACAAGGACATCTGTTGTTGTTGCTCTCTTTGCCTGTCTCTATCCTGCATCTCCTTCTATCCCATGTTCGGCCCATCCAGTCGAGGCAGATGTCTGTTCAACATGAGTCTGGTTCTTCTCGAGGTTTCTGCCTGTTAAAAGGAAGTTTTTCTGCCAATGTGCCGAATTGCTAAGTGCTACTCATGGTGGATTCATGTTGGGCCTCTCTTTAAATAACTTAACAAAGAGTCGGTCTAGACCTGCTCTTTCTGTAAAGTGTCTCGAGATAACCCTGGTTATGATTTGGCGCTATACAAATAAAATTTGATTGATGATTGATTGATAACAACCTTAAAAACATGATGTTTTCAAAGTGCTTTGACAGACAGAGCAAAGGCAGGAACTCAGGAAGATTACGGAACACAAAAGAGATGAAAGAACTTTCAACAGTGAGGCCAAACAGAGAGTGCTGAAGAAATCTCATCAAAGGCAAGAACTCAGGTCAAACAGGTCAGCAGGAATAAATGCAAGTCAAAGAATAAAGTGACAAAACAGGAACCAATGCAGTTTGAGCAATAAGCAAATTAAGAGATGAAAAAAGAAATAAAAGCAGTGAAAGAACATAAAAGGTTATAATGGTGGAATGAGATCCCAAACTCCATCCGGTCCGCAGAGTCACAGCTCTTTACGAACACCTCTGCTCTTAATTAGTTAGTGATGCTATTGATGCTGTTAATGACAAACTGAGGACAATGTAATGCAGACTGAATTACGTTTTATAACAACACTATTCGGAAAATAGCTGACAGTGAATATTATTCGTAATGTTAGTAGTACTTCCAGCATCGAGTCTGTAACAAATAATAAATGGTGCCCTGTTAGGTTTTAAACATGAAGCTTTCTGAGAAACAATTTGTGACAGTTTCATTTAGCAGACGCGTTGTCCACAGCGACGTACAGTTTGCACTGCATTGTGTTTGGATATGCAGCTAAAGCATGGTTCGTGTTCTGAAACAGTCACAGATCGGTTTAGGAACCAAAACTATGTCACTTGGAAAAAATTAATATTTGGGGTTAAAATAAATAATAACCCACTCAGTCAGTTGTGTAAGTGTAAATGGACTGCACATATAAAGAGCTTTTCTAGTCTTCCGGGCCACAGACCACACCGAAGACGTGGGTGTGAGAGGGGCTGGTTTGAGTGGCAGACTGAGGTTGTTTCTTCCCTCCTGTTGTACCATGTTTGTTTTTCTGAGCATTATATGAAGTGTTTAGGCCTCCATGCGTCGGTGCTCAACAGGCAGCAGATGGCAAAAACTCCCGAGATCAACTGTTGGTCACACACACTCATTTTGAGCAGCTCAGGGAAGTTTGTGTTTAAGTTGCTGATTTGTTGTCAGATGTTTCTTTCTCCACGGACGGACAGAAAATATTCTACCTGCTTCATTTTGCAGTGCCGAGACACACACAACAAACAGCAGAGTGGAGCTCTCTGCGTTGGGGAGCTCTGCACAGCTAAACAGATTATGAAAGTGGTCATATTGTTACTTACACTGTCAGTGGAGAGAAATACGTGACAATCTGTTCTGCAAAAAGGAAGTTAAGGGGTGATTTGAGAGGTGCGGAGAACAGATGGTCACACTGGATGAATCTGTGAAGCTGTAAATCCCAACAAAATACATTTTATGTAAAAGCAGCTTTTTCCTGTTCGTGCTTTTAAATTTGTATTTTATTCTTTTCAATATATTTCTGCAGGAAATAATGGAAAAATAATAATATTCAGATGCACTCCCAGACACATATTACAGTCTTACTTTATTTTAAAATGTTGCAGGCAATAACTGATGTTTAAAAATTGAAGAGGGGCTGTGACGCACCTCTGTGTCGCACCCCCACCCTGTGATTTAGTCGAGTCGTACATTAGCAGCACATTGGTCTTCACACTGCATGTGTACGTGGGACCACACTTCCCGCCTCGTAACCGGCGTGTGGATGAATAAAAAACAATCTATCTGAGTCCAGAGATGTCGATGTCTCCCTGCAGCTCTCAACAGTCGACTATGACCCGCGTGTGCATGAGCGATGAGGTCAAGTCGAAAACATTTCATACACACTTTAATATTTAATCACTTATTTTTCACACTCACACAAACCATAAATTAAACAGTCACACCTTGCTTTCTCTCCGTTTCACCCGCTGCACATCTTGTCTTTCTCTTATGTCACTCTATCCATCCATCCCTCTCTGTCCTCTTATTTCTATATCTATCTCTCTACATCTCTTCCTCCTCCCTCTCTCTCCATCTCTCCATCCCCTCCTTTTTCTCTGTCGTTCAATAATTGATGTGAGACGGTCCGACTCCCTTCAGCTGGATGAGGAGGTTTAAGAGACATGACTCGGCTATGGAGGACACTTTGTACAACCCCTGACACGCACACACAAACATACACGCACATGGACACACACACACACACACACACACACACACACACACACACACACACACACACACATTTTACTGCAGAGTTCAAGCGGAGGTCAATTCTGTTGCATTAATGTTGCAGGAGAGAAAGTGCTGGTGTGTGTGTTAAGCATCTATTCAGATCCACATAAGATGACACCAAATAAGGCAACTGTGTGTGTGTGTGTGTGTGTGTGTGTGTGTGTGTGTTTGTGTGAGTCAGAGACGGGGTTAAGACTCCCTTCCACAGAACAAACAGCGAACACTGTCAGGCCTCAGGGTTATATCCTCACTCTGGCCTTCTGCTACGTCTTTTCTCTTCACATTAGTAATGAGGTCTGATTGTTGTCTTAAAATCAGGGCTACTAAACGTTGGAATAATCTGCCGGACGAGATCGAGGCGTGTTCTCTTGTGGGGGGAGCAGGATCAACCAACACTTCTATTAACTAAAACAACATGAAAAGGGATGACCTAAAATCCACGTTACAGCAGGCCCCCTCCTCAGGGACTTTCAGCTGTTCTGTAAGTGATCACGCTCACAATGTGCCGGTCCCCTCCTGTAGAGGTCTGGGGGCGACCCAAACTGAGAGCGAAATCTAAAAAAAATCAAAATTAAGATTAAATTAAATTCAATCCAAAAAATTAAACGAATACGGTATTTAAAAAAAAAATAATAATAATAATACAAAACAATATTAGGACTGACTAATAAAAAAAAGGGGGAAGTAATTGGTTGACCTTGTGCGACTGACCCTGCTGTCCCGCCCTGGAGCCCCCGATGGAGCCATCACTTTATAAACATATGATTACAGTTAGTCCTTTGGATTGTGTGGTGAGACAGTCTGTTATCCAGAAATAACAGACCTCGGAATGTTGAATGAACCAATCAGAATGAAGTATTTAACACAGCCTAGTAATAACAAGCAGTATGAGGGAGAGATGTTGCACTTAATATCATCACTGCTGACATCCAGGCGTAGATAATCACAGCTGTAGTTGTACAAGTGGCGAACAATAAAAAGCAACAATCAACAAGAGATTATGTTTTGCTCCACCAGCGTAACTAGCACCACAACCTAACCTAACTGAAACTGGACTTTTGTTGCCAAGCAACCACTCTGTGTCTACAGGTGAGCACAGGTCAGCTCTTTTTTTATCATGTACATTTTTCTGTTTGTTTTAATTTATCATCAGCCAGTGAAATCAGAGTCTGCTGTGTGATTGACAGGTACCACCTTCATTCATGTAGACATACACGGTCTGCTTAATTAACAGTATTCAGAGCACCGGGCTGAGGCGGAGTGATACACAGAGTGAAAAGTCCCAGTGATGTGGTTCTCTATATCAGCACTCACAGAATGCCTCTTATCCAATCAGATCAGTCTGAACTAACTGTTGTATAATTGTTTGTATTATTATTACCAATTTTAATTGCACCATTCACTGAGTAAACTCCGTCCCCATCCTCTT
The DNA here is from genome assembly GCF_022749685.1 of Semicossyphus pulcher. Lineage (NCBI taxonomy): Eukaryota > Metazoa > Chordata > Actinopteri > Labriformes > Labridae > Semicossyphus > Semicossyphus pulcher. Next base: position 1,528,256 of record NW_027211701.1, read on the forward strand.
TACTGTATGTTATTTATTTATCCCCCCTGCCACACACACACACACACACACACACACACACTCATCTATCCACACAAAAGACTTTTATTCTTTTAGCTCCACTTACAGTAGAAATACGTTGAAATAATTTTGACTTATAATAAAATCAGGCTGATTATTTTGATTCATCGTTTGCGTCTCATCTATATTTCAGCGCTCTCTGCTCCGTCTCTCCCGTCTTAATTGAAAGGCCATGGCAGGGGACCCGGGCAGCAAATAGCCTGATCAATACGCAGCCTGATGTGTAAATTGATCGAGTTTGTGTGTATGATGGAAGCCGCGCTCGTGTGCAAGTGTTTGAGTGACACAGAGAGTGTTTCCCTGTGTGTGTGTGTGTGTGAGTGTGTGTGTGTAGTCACGCTCCCACTTATTGAGGTGTTCAATCAGTCTAATTCATTCTCGCCCAGAGACTGCTGTGTGGTTGCAGGACGATTCATTTACTCTGCAGGCTCCAATCAAAAGTATTCCCAGCATTCCCCGCTGTAATAATCACTGCATATGAAATTAGAAGATCCATAACAGCAAACTGCTGAACACTGAGGGCCAAACAGGCGCGCTGTAATGACTGAGTCTGAACGCATCTTATCATTTAAATCCACGGTGGATATTTAGAGTCTAATACGGGAGAAGCAGACGAGTATTAAAGATCTAAAAAGGACTTTTAAGAAACAGAAAATACTCGTTTATTCCTCCAAAAGAACTTTTATTTATTTGTTTGTACGTTTTATTGTCCATGATTGTCCTGGCTCAGAGAGGCTGCAGCGCCGTTACACAGCGTCTGACGTAAACACTAAAAACACTTTAAAACAAAGAAAAAGTCGAAGCATGAAGAAATCATACATAAACATTAAACACATCGACGGCCTGGTGCTTTTTCATCACTTGTAATGTGTCAGCTGACAGCAGCTGATTTATACATTAAACAAGGTAAACGCTGCAGGGAGGTCACTTCAGGGTTAACTCAGAGTTTTCAGTGTTATGAAGGTGGTTCACTTCTTCCCGGGCTAGGTCACCATGGTAACCTGTGCTGAACACCTGACCTGCTCCGGAGCAGGGGATGTTGGAGATGAGAGATTAACCTGTACTGAACACCACCCACTGACCAATCAGGTGTCTTGATTCAGGAGCTCTGAGAGCAGATGGTGAGAGGGAGGAGGGAGAGAGAGAGCGGTGAAACACTTCCTGTTTACAGAAAGATGTTCATCGAGCTTTACTGCATCTACAGCAGAGGCTGATCACAGCACTGAAGCCTTGTACCTGCTGTATTTATAGGATATAAAGGTAAGCATCCCGCAGGTGTAAATCTGTCATAAACCCCACAAGATAAATCTGTGCAGCATATTCATTGAATCTGACACGTGTCATTACAGTCAGTACGTATGTCGTGCTGTCCTTTCTACCTGCATTCTGCAGCTGCAGCTGAGAGGACGTATGTGTAACTTCTTCATATCTTTCTAAAATCATAGTTTGCTCTGAGTTTGTAAAATACCAATGACATGCATCTGCATACACCTTGCATACTCTGCACATTATTTATACTCCTCATAATCATCATATTATTTACAGTACTAGTATAAGTTACTACTGCTACTTTAGATTATATTGTTGCTAAAACGCTTGTTATTTGTATTTATATACTTGTGACACTAAAAGAGTCTTACATCTTAATAACTGTAAAGTAAGTGGAGTGAATTTGGAGCCTGTTTTAAATGAAGGTCTTTTATTTTTCCTTCATCATCTGAAGAGCCAATCTGTCCGACTGTGAGAGCCAGAGAAACGTCTCTTTAATATAATCTTTATATATCTTTATATGCTTTGGCCTGCGCAGGGACAGACACTGAAGGCTTGCTCAGCGCACCTCGTTTGGAAGCAGATTAGAACATTAAATTAAAAAGATCAACTGTTTCAAGAAGTCAGAAAAGCTGAATGTGACTCATACATCACATTATTCTGCTGCATCTGCAGTAATGATCTTTAATATCAGCGCGGCATCGGCCCAGCGTCTCTTTCTTAATAACCAAACGCAGACAGCTCCGTGTTTGTGAACAATAACTCATTCTCTCCTGTAAGAAGCCATTTCCGAAGGTAAACATAATCTCAGGATCAAACTGCAGTCTACATTACAATTACCATCATCCGGCTGAGCGCTGCACTTTACTCCCACAGTGCCGCGTCTCTCCGCTTGTCAACAATCATTTATTAGGCACATATAAGCGTCAGATGTGAGTACACAGAGCGAGAGGTCACAACAACAAGGCGAGCAGAGATCACACGCTGCAGACGATGTTTGGGAGCGTCTCTGATCTCTGCTGCGAGCTGGACGGATCACAGGCTCGCTGTATTTGGTGCTTTTATTCAAACAACAGTACAAAACACATTTATCATTAATCTGTTAATGTGTGATGCAGGTTTTATTAACAAATCTTGTTGCATCTTTGCTGCATGAGAAGGACGAACTTTTGCACTAATTACTGGGAAGACAATCATTTAAATGACCTTAAGACAGGAGTCCTTGCAGGTAAATTAAAAAGGGAAACATGTCAACATTTAAATGTACAATTAAACAATTAAACACATGTAAGGAATAAAGTGATCAATGAAAAGTGATTTACAAGCTACAATTAAGCTTAACTTTCTGACGCTATAATAAGTTAATTAGACCATTGTTTTGAATTAAATATAAACAAGGATTGATCATATGAAATGATTAGGATATTATGGACCTAAAATAATAAAGAAGTATCTTTAAGGATTATATAAACTCCAGCAGGATTATTGACCTTTGTTTCCTCTTTGTGTCCGTCTGCAGCGCTGCAGGTCTGTTCTTCCCTCTGCATATTTTGCTCTGCCTTCTCCAGAGTTGATGGAGTGGTGAATATGTAACAGATAGTTCTGAGCATGCTCAGTGGACCAGATGTTGGTCTGGAGGATAAAAAGTCTCTTTGGGATCTTTCATCAAATTTTCCAATCGACCTGCTTCGTTCTCGGCCGCTGCGCTTCGTCTCCGTCTGTCTCTTTGTTTCCTTTCAGCAGGCAGCGTGATGTTAATATCTGTGCTGCTCATCTGACGTGATGCACAAAGGTGAGTTATAACTGTCTGAAATGTTTGTTCAGCATGTGTTTTCATCAAAGTAAAGATGTAGCATATTTGTGGTGCTGCTGGTCTGTTACAGAGAGAAGCGTTGAACAAACACACGTTCAGGATTTTTAAAGGAATGGGATGAAGCTCACTCAAAGTTAAACTGTCAGAGGAAACGCAGCCAGATAAGAGAGAGATATATTAACACATTTAATAGAAGTGTTATTACCGTCCAAACACTACCCTTTAACAGGCAGGTCGTATTTCTTGATATATTAAGACAATTCTTTTTGTTGTACTGAATTAAATTTGCTTGAAATTGATGAAGGCACTTGAAATCACAAAGGTAAGTAGAAAATGTAAACCGTACTTTGGCGTTTCATTTTTACCTCTTTAGATTTCATTAACAAAAACACTGATAAAGAGGAAGCTCTTGGGTCGATAAAAATGATAAGAATAATTATTAAACAAAAAGATAGATTTAAATCATACTCCAAACCTCTCTCAACTAAATCAAACGCTTTATTGGCTTAAATGTAAATGAGGCAGCAAAGCGGCAGGTGATCATGAGATTTAAAGAAGAGAAGAAAAGGTTTATTTTTTTTAATTAACCTTTATTATATGTTTAACTTTCTAACGACAGCTGATGAGACTCTTTGCAGAACTTCAACAACAGAAAAATAGAGAAATAAAAAGATGCTGTGCACTCGTCCTTTCTGTGGGGGCATCCTGTTGTCTGAAAACCAAAAACCTTTTGCCTTTTAGAGCTCTAAATCTATTTAAAGTGTCAGTGTGTGTGTGCGCGCGTGTGTGTGCGTGTGTGCGCGTGTGTGCGTGTGTGTGCACGCGTGGGTGGAGGTTTAAAATGGCGCCTGTCTGGAAATAGGTCCATTATGGGTTTAAAGTACTTTTAGTCTTCCAAACACTCCTGACTCCCTCTCTTTCATTTTCTCTCACTTTACAGCATCTTCCCTCCCTCCCTCCCTGCCTCCCCCTCTCTGCTCTCTTGTCCTCTCTACCTCAGCTCTCTCCCTCCCTCCCTCTCTCTCTCACCTCTCTCACTCTACTTCTCCACACTGTCTCCAAACTTCTCTCTAGCCAATTAGTGCTCAGTCTGCTCCAGCAGAAGACAATATGTCTGCTCCAAATCCAGAGAGGAGGCCTTAAACGCTCTCCAGAGATGGAGGGATAGAGCGAGGGAGAGAGGGAGGGAGAGAGAGCACACATGCATTAGGTGGGGAGGATCTTCTGGGTGCACTTTCTCCTGCTACTCCGACTACCCGAGGTGCTTCTCTCATTAGATTTGCATACAGGAGCCCTCAGTGATGTCTGATATGAACCTGACGGGCTTCACTTAAGTGTTTTTTCTGAATAAAGTGTGAGACGATGAGATGTGTAACACGTATCCCTCATACAAAATGTGACATCATCAGACCTTACCCAATCAGGGTCCGGTTAATCTGAGTGTGTAAATATACATCATGTGAACAATGATGCAATGTCACAGGGGAAAGATACGGTCAACACTGACGCCAGCCATCAGACGAGCCCATTACACACACACACACACACACACACACACACACACACACAGGTCAGGATTATAGATGGTGCAGAAAGAAAGACACGCTGTGATTGATGAAGACTAAAAGAGTCAGAAAGAGCTGATACACACACAGAGGAACGGACAACATGAGGCCGTGATGCTGCTCGCACTGATATTAATAGTTCTGGATTAAAGCTGCCGAGAGGAGGAAGCATGATGTGTGCTGCAGGCCTCAAACACATGAGAGAGCAAAAACAATATAAAACATGTATCTGTGGGATTTTAATAAGTTATGCATCATTTTACATTCTATGATCCTGAAACAATAATAATAAATCTAAAAGCTCTTCTTATATATCGAATGTTTGTTCTCAGCATTTTATTTTGTCTTTACTAAAATGTTTGTTGAACACTGAACACAAAGAAGAAGCTCCCTCTGATCCAGGCGGATCGAATAAAAACAAGAGTGCAAGAGTATGTGATAATCAAAAGTGCATTTCAAATTAAAAAGTGAAGAAATAAATACATGTAACTTTATATTTGGATATTTAATGTCAGCAGTATTTAAACGCTGCAGCTAAACGCAGGGAGGCTGAGTGTCACCACATTTTAGCTTCTTTCATTCATAATAAATCATATTTTTGTGCTGATCATGTTTTGCATTTAATATCTGAAACTAAAAAAGTAGCGAGTGACTGAGTGACTGCATCTGTCAGATAAATGAAGATTCTGTGTGATACATGGAAGATACAAAGAGTCAATGCAAACAAAAAAGAGGATAAATTAAAAGACTTGTGCAGATTAAACTGCACACACACAGAAATGCAGACAAAATGCATCTAAACATATAAAATAAGATCCTAAATCCAAACTATAAATGATCACACGTATAATTTTTAACACTCTGCATGAGTTGGATTAATTGCAAAGTAGGAGGAGATGTTGAAATGCATCTGTAATGTTGCATTATAGTGTTTAAAACAGGCGTCAGATAGGTCCACTAAAATGTGCACCTGAATGTAACTAACTAACTGTAACATGAAGTCCTGACTGTGAGCCTCTCTCCTGCCAAGCACAGAACACTGTCCTTCTGCCGTGTTAGAAATGATGACTGTTTTATGTTGTTGTTTTTGTTGCTAATAAAGTTTTTTTTTAGTTGTTGGTAAAAGAGTCTGCAGGAGAACTGTCGTACAAAACTCTGCAACCTGCTTCTTGATTTTTGTGTGGCAGGCAGAAAGTGTGAAGGCTCCTAACACGACAGGAACACGTCCTCCATCAACAATGTGCTGCTCAGTTACTTTACCATCACCTACAGTAGCTCTGCACAGCAGGGCTAAACTGTATGTATGTGTTTGAACTGAAGTCACAGGAGGACACACGAGGAGCAGAACACCACTGATCACAATAAGAGACAGTTTACACACTGCTTCAGTGAAAGTCTATCACATGAAAAAACAAAAAAAATTAAAATCAGATTACTTTTAACTATTTATATAAATGCAGAACATGTATTAAATATTTAAAAGCAGATGAAACATGAGGAAGCATTTAAAATGTTGTAATCCAGGGTGTTATTTACTTCTTCTAATTCACGGTCTAATATCTTTTTTACCATCATCACCATGATCAGGCTCTCTGTCCCCGCACCAGCACCAGCACCAGCACCTCCTTTTCTATGATCTCCTCCCCTGTGCTGTGTCTTGGTTATTTTCCAACAGTCTGTAACTGCAGGACGAACAGGAGGCAGGCTGAACAAACTTCATTCATTCAAGCGACTTTTATTGACATTTCAGTTTTGAGAACAAAGTTGGCAAAGCATCCAAAAAGATTTTTCTCCATTTGATGTGTTAATTTATTTTACTTATTCTTATTGGTGGATACATACATTATTACGATGGCGGCCTGTGATGTAGGCCTACACTACGCTTACCTTGTTATTTATAAAAAAACCTCAACATGTTATGCAAGTAAAATTTTAATTTTCTATTTATTTGATTCGCTGTTTAATGTCTTGTTTAATTTAATGCGCAGAGATTTTTATTATTCTGACTTGTTGGCTGTCTTTAGTTTGTACGTCAGTTCGATACACACAAGTTAGCATGTCAGCAACATGTGACCTAAACCATCACAGATGTCACATTAAATACTGGGTTAGAGTTTTTAGATACAAAAAGTAATTAAAGTGCAAGTGGAACTCGATACTTCCTCTGCTCGTCCACAACAACAAGAAGCACAAAGACACTGAAGTCAATCTGAGTGTGTATTTGCATGCACGATGCCGTGCCTCCTCTCTTTCATATCAGGAGGCTGCTTGCTGTCTGCCTGTAGTTTTCTCAGCACCTTGCAGGTTGTTGTGTTTTTTAGATGTTGATATATTTGCTTGTGTCCTTTTTCCCCGTGTGAACACAGTCTTCACAGCAGAAGGTCACACAGAGGGAGGGAGGAGGGAGGGAGGAGGGGAGGAAGGGGGAGAGAGATAGGAAAGATGACTGAAGTGCTTTTAACTTTCCTCTCTTCCTCTCATCATTCCTCTCTACCCCTCTCCGTCTCTTCATCCCTCTGGAGAGGAAGAGGATGAGAGGGAAAAAGACAAGTGTCTGCAGCAATTGCCCCTCTCTCTAAGTGTGTGTGTGTGTGTGTGTGTGTGTGTGTGTGTGTGCGACCAAGTGCAGCGTGAGTGATCGCCCGACAGCAAACCACGTGAGACCTCTTTGTCTCTTCCTCTTCTTTTTTACCTCACCCCTCTCCTTCTCCTTCTTCTTCATCCCCCTCTTTCTCTTCTGCTGTTTGCATCTCATTCTGATCTTGTGTATTTTCAGTCCATCACACACACACACACACACACACACACACACACTCAAACACATCCAGCCGCCCGTGCTGCAGCCACTCTGCCAGGTCAGAGAGTCTAAGTGTCGTCAAATGCATGTCAGCCTCCTGGGACCCCGCTCCTCCTCCTCCTCCTCCTCCTCCTCCTCCTCCTCTTTCTTACTGCTTTTAAGACATTGAAACCACAGTAACCACGACAACTCCAGCCACAATTACTACCTGCTCCCTGGTGAGTGTGTGTGTGTGCGTTTGTACAGAGAGCGAGTGAGGCTTGATTTGGAGATGTTTCCCGGCCTTGTTTACACACAGAGAATCCCATCCTTAACGTGGTCGCTGTAGTAACCTGCGCGTGGGTCGGAGCATGTCGGCGGTGTAATTGTGTAACCTGTGTAAGCTCATACTGCGATTACAGACAATTACAGCCGTCAAAGGCCTGAGAACACGGGGCATTCAGTGGTGCCCTGTGTGTAATTAATGGCTTACCCTCTGAAAGGGTCAAGATTTCACACAGTCACGACTTCCTGCTTCGGTAAAGACGACAAGTCGGCCTGTAAACTGAATCCAGACTTTTGTGGGGTCAAATGTTTGATTCTTTCTCAGTGTGACATTCCTACGAAGGTGTAACTGTCCCAACATGTGCCACTGCAGCCTCAGCTCTCGGCCCTCCTCCTCCCCCCGTGCTATTGGCTGTTGAATCAGGCTCCTGCAGCCAATCACAGCCCTCGGTGGGGCCTACGACGGCTGAGGAGCTGCCCTCTTGTCAGCATCTTAATTGCTCACATCAGGGCTACTTATGAGTTATTATGACAGGGTTCAGCTTGTTTGTATGTTGTTGAAAGATTATTAAAGTAAAAGTTAATTATATTATATTTGATATTGATCATATCAGTGTCCTTGTTTTTCATCATTCTTATCAACTGCTAAATGTAATTTCTCACTCGGAGGCTGTGTCTCTGACAGATGCTGTCTTTGTGTGTTTGATCAGCATCATTTCATTCATGAACTTTATTCTTTATATATTTTGAAACAAGTGAAAACTCCTGCTAATAATGTTCTTTTTTATTTGAAGGCGTTGTTCGTCTGTCAGGCACATTTGACCCCGCGCATCAACAGAACCAGCAACATTATAAATATAGATTATAAACATTTATATTACACAATTTAAAAAACACTTACTTTTTAACTTGTAAAGTGTAAATGATATCATAATTTATCTAAACATAACGAGGCAGATTATTCCTCTGTGGCACACTGCGGTGCGACTGATGTTGTTTAAAGAAAGTATTAACAACATCCTGTTCAGTTAGAAACTACTTTTTAAACGTCCCAGTCTGCTGACAGTAAAAGGCTGTAACATCTTAAATACTCTGTGCGTCCTACATTCCCTTTGTCAGGTTGAATTTGCGTTGTCATTTGCCAAAGAGAAACACATATGATTACATGTGTAATGGTATAATAATCAAACAATCTGTTAAAGGGGTCAACGTGTCTGGATGCTGTGTATTAAAGTTTTTTTTATTTAAGCGTTACAAAAGTCAAGTCAAGTTTATTTATAGAATCATTTAAAAACAACTCGTGCTGACCGAAGTGCTGTACAACAACCAGGATCCACATACACAATATAATACAAATATAATACAAATAATAAAACCAATGAGATAGGAGAATTAAACTAGGAGCAATGATGAAACCGAAAAACTAAATAAATATGAAAGCATTGCTGGACGGTGTCAGATAAAATAGGAGGGTCAAGCTCCACTAGCGTCGAAGGCCGTCGAGAAGCAGTGGGTCTCTAACCGGGACTTTGAGAGACTTTAACGGCAGATCAAATCGACTCCTCAGAATTCTTCACCTGATTTCATGTCAGTTATTTTTCCTGCTGTATTTGCAGTTAATAAAAAAAAAAAAACAGGCCTTGATGAAGAAATTGAAATGCAAAAAATCTGACATATTCTTTCATCATTGCTTTGTTAAATATACACAAAACGAAACATCAACAAAATGTTTCTTTATATTCCAGAAGTTTTTATTTATGAGATATCTAATTTTTATGAATGTCACAATCTGCACAAGAAAAGCTGCTCGTTTGCTTTAATTATATTGTCAGTCAGACTCTGGAGTGTTCTGTCTGTGTCTCGTGCTTTTGGTCATTCAGCTCTAAGACACGCCTTCAGAGCAGCCCTCGCTGCGGTTCAAAAGTCGGTACCATCATCTGCAACGTTTCCTTTTAGTGTAAAACTGCCTGCTGGTCAAAGCTGCAGGCAGCAGGATACGAGAGAGCAGAGAGATGAAAAACAATTTTAAATAACAGATAAAGATAGATCTGTTAGTAAACAGCAAGACAAAATGAAGAAAGAGAAATGAGAGGAGAGAGAGAGAGAGAGAGAGAGAGAGAGAGAGGAGGAGGAGATGGATTTGCCTGCTGCAGCAATCTAAGCTGGTGTCGGTGAGGGGCTTAGCTTTGAAAGAGAGACAAAGACAGGATGAGAGAGAGACGGAGGTAAAAGGAAAGACAAAGAGTAACAGGTGGGAACAAAGGAGGGAAGAAAAGATGAAGGAGAAGCTGAATAGAAAGGACTCGTATATGAATGAACCAAACGGTGATGGTGCTGAAGAGATTACAGATTACAGAATACAGTCATCATTAAAACTGCTCAAACTACACAAGGACAACGGCTGTAGGAATGTCTCCTCCGTTTCATGAATGCTCATGAAATGATGTCTGTTGTCGTATTTAACATGCCCATAATATAACACCAACGTCACAGAGGAAGCAGAGGAGGTCATAACTGCCTACATTTAGTCATAAAAACAAGCGCATGCTGTACTAATGATCAGATATGTGGACACAACTGTTATAACATTTGCAATAGCATTCGCTGTGTTTGCTTAAATTGTAAAGTCTAAGTAATAAGTCAGTAGTTACTAAGAGGAGCTAATAAAGAGCAGAAGTGACACGTTGAATCATGTTGAACACTTCTACTGTACTAGTCTACTTTAATATTCACTCATGTCTTTGTATTCTCCAACACAAGTCAACAGAGTTTATAAACTCGCTCTTTTATCATGTGAAACATTAAAATCCTGCACTAATGTCAGCGTGTATTTATCTAATTCAATCTGTTTCTTGGTGACGAGGTGACTCCTCCCATGATGCATCTGCTCTTGATCCTGTACATCTTAGCTGAAGCAGACTCGTATAATTGTAAAGAGGTGTGTGTGTGTGTGTGTGTGTGTGGAAACACTGCAGACTCTGTGCTTGTTTTGTGCACATGGGGACAGATCTGGGAGAGTCAGTGTTTGCAGATCCAGCATTGTGTTGGATGGAGAGCAGACATTCACCAGATGTTCAGCGGGAAGCGCTAAAATCAGACGTCGGTAAAGCTACAGGGAGCGAAGGCCATTTTTTCAGGGCCTTTGGTGAAGCCACTGGTTATTCAGATCCGTACAGAGGATGTCCAGGCCAACGCTTCCTCCTCAGTGCGCAGGTCTTTGTTTACAGTCCAACAAGGAACTTGAGAAGCGAAAATTGAGTTATGAGAAGCAGCTACGACCAGATGACTGAATCACATGCAGATGTGTGTTTACAGAGAATAATAAGAAGCTAAATCCTCCTCAGATGTTTGCAATGAGCTCCAGGTTTGCACGACTGTCGATGTGTTCTCCGCCTCTCTTGTTCTGCACACGCCTGTTCTCCTGCATGCAACCAAAGCGCGCTGAAACGCTTCTCGGACCTCGGCAGACTCTCACGTGCAGAATGTGTTTGTGCAGATTGAAGCCCACTGCTACGGTTTGACCCTCGCTCAGGTGTGCCTCACCCACTGCTGCAGTTTGACCCTCGCTCAGGTGTGCCTCACCCACTGCTGCGGTTTGACCCTCGCTCAGGTGTGCCTCACCCACTGCTGCGGTTTGACCCTCGCTCAGGTGTGCCTCACCCACTGCTGCGGTTTGACCCTCGCTCAGGTGTGCCTCACCCACTGCTACGGTTTGACCCTCGCTCAGGTGTGCCTCACCCACTGCTGCGGTTTGACCCTCGCTCAGGTGTGCCTCACCCACTGCTGCGGTTTGACCCTCGCTCAGGTGTGCCTCACCCACTGCTGCGGTTTGACCCTCGCTCAGGTGTGCCTCACCCACTGCTGCGGTTTGACCCTCGCTCAGGTGTGCCTCACCCACTGCTGCGGTTTGACCCTCGCTCAGGTGTGCCTCACCCACTGCTGCGGTTTGACCCTCGCTCAGGTGTGCCTCACCCACTGCTGCGGTTTGACCCTCGCTCAGGTGTGCCTCACCCACTGCTGCGGTTTGACCCTCGCTCAGGTGTGCCTCACCCACTGCTGCGGTTTGACCCTCGCTCAGGTGTGCCTCACCCACTGCTGCGGTTTGACCCTCGCTCAGGTGTGCCTCACCCACTGCTGCGGTTTGACCCTCGCTCAGGTGTGCCTCACCCACTGCTGCGGTTTGACCCTCGCTCAGGTGTGCCTCACCCACTGCTGCGGTTTGACCCTCGCTCAGGTGTGCCTCACCCATTGCAGATTCCTACAAACCCTACGCATCCCTCCGGCTGACATCATGTAAACTTAAGTAAAAAGAGTTTAAAAAAAGTTCCTCCCGTTTGGATGTTATCAGAAAGCGGGGGAGCTGGAAAGACAGCCAGACATCGAGGCTGTGATCGGCTCCGCCGCCTTGCACTGAAATAAATTCCTTCTAACAGCGCGTGGCCTTGTGGGAGGATCGTGCTCTCTGGGTTCACAGAGGACAAAAGAATGTCCATTCACATATTTAATGGTGAAATTTTACTTTAAATTTCCTTTTGAAGCAGTTTTTTCGAAGCTTAAGCTTCAGTTTGGAAAATCACAGTGAGTTTTAAATGGGTTTTATATAAATCCACAGCTTATTTTATTCACCAATGCGACTATTATTTAATCAAATTGGACCTGTAAGGTTTTACAGTAACACATGATTGGTTGTGCGAGCTGAAATGGAATAGAGGCTGAATGACATTGTTAAGAAGAAAGAAAGTGTGGCACCGGGAGAGTAAAGAAATAAGAACGGGAAGAAAAAGGAGTCGGTGAATGTTTCTGCGACGACGAAAAGGAGAAAAAATGAGGACAATAAAGGAGGCGAGATAAAAAGGTAGAAAAGAAAGGCCAGGCAGGAAGTAAAGAAAAGTTTTACAACAGCAATAATATAAATCTATCCAATTTACTTTGTCTGTGTGCATCTGTGTCTGTGTGCGAGTGTGTGAGTGAGTGTGGGCAGCCAGGGTCCACTAAAAAGGACCTATGTGGCACATAACCAGGCGTGGACCCACAATATTACCACAGGGATGTGTCTCAGCGTCACACACACACACACACTGACACACACACACATGTGAAGGGGACAGGGACAGTATAGCAAGCTTTTAATGAGAAGTCTGATGTTCTCTTAGTGGGCTATTCCTTGAGTCACAGCTTCATTTACAAGTGTGTGTGCATGTACGCATGTGTGTGAGCTGGTGTGTGTGCGAGAAAGAGAGAGATTTTTATGGTTTATTCCCACCAGGGAGACATGCAGCGGTGGCCAGAGCCAATTGGACATGCCTGAAAGATTTCTTTTGGAGAGGAAAACGAGGGGAGAGAGGAAAGAGAGGAAAGAGAGAGGAAGAAAAAACCAAGTGGGCGAGAGACAAAGGGCGAGAATGAGAGAGAGAGAGAAACCCTGTAATCTTATTCATTATGCATTCTCATGGCGAAGGGAGGATGGGGTGACCATGGTGGAGGATACATCTTTGTAATAGGCTGTCATTATTTTAGGAAACAATTATTAAAGCCGTTCTCCCTTTGATATAATAAAAACCATTTCCCTCCGTCTCCGGATGTGAGCAGAAAAATAAGTAAGAACGTCGACAATTCACATCCCAGCGGTGAGTTTTCACCGAGCAATAAGAGAGTCGAGAAAATCCCCCAAAGAAAAAAACGCGCTGCCACATTCCACATACCTGGACACGGAGGGTAATGTGCCGCGTCTCCTCTCTACAACGTGATGTTTCACCGTCTGTGAGGCGTTCTGCTTTCTAAAGAACTTACAGTCAAATTCCTGTTAAACACTGTAAGAACAAACACCTGCTCATAATGTGCAACTTTGTAACACTGTACGCCTAAAAGATAAAAACATAATGTCAATTAAAATCTAATCATGTTTTCTCCCTGTGAGACCAAACATGTCCGATTACATTAACCAATCAAATTCAATCAATAATCCACCCATCAGTCTTCAGCGATGAGCAACAAAAAGATAACTTCCCAACTTTCTCCTGCAGTCGTCATATACAGATGCTTTGGCCCTCAGTCATATACATGCAGACGCACAAGGTACCCTTCAGTGACGGCACGATACACACCTGGTGTTCAACTAACTCCACTGTGAGTTGAGTGACAGCGGACGCTCAGACGATGCTCTTAAACCTAAAACGTCTGCTTGGGTTATTATTTTGTTTCTGGTTAAGCAGGCCGTGTACGTGTTTGTTGATCTCACTCTGATTTCACTGGTTGCTTTATAGATTAAAACATACAGATAAATGTACATGATCAAAAACAGCTGATCTGTGGCAGCCTGTAGACACAGAGTGCAGGATAAAGTTTGGGTTGCTTGGCAACAACAGTCCAGTTTCAGTTAAGTTGTGGAACTAGTTGAGTTAGTGGAGCAAAAAACAGTATTGATTTGTATATTTGATCATGTAGATGATCATCTGTATGACACTGCGAGATGTAGACATGCAGGAGTTTGCAGGACTGATTATTTACAGCCACAGTCCTTTGGCAGGTCACACCGATAGAAAGATAAGAAATGAAACAGACCGAAGAACCAGAGACCTGAAATACCTTCAAACAACGATGACGAGCTGTTTCAGGGACCCGTGTTTAACGAGTGACTCGCTCGCTTCCTGTTTTAGCGTAACAAGCAACGTTCAAAACATGCCGACAGGACACGTTTGCACAAACACTTCAAAGACGCTCAAAGATGAGTGTTGTTTTTCATCACAAGCAGAGTCAGAAGGACAGCAACGCTTTCAAACAGCTGATGTAACCACGACAACCGTAGCGCACGATGGGCTTCTCCACTGATACTGCTGTCCTGCTGAGCCTGTACTCTCCAGGCTTGTTATAACGCACCCACTTCACATGTGAATTAAATGAATCCCAATGTTATGTCCTGCTTCCCTAATCTGCGTCACATTGTAGATGTACTCTGAACTTCAGATTCAGACTTCCAAACACGTAACGACGTGATAAACCAACACTACGTTCAGCGGCACCAGGATTTAGATTTTGATACAGCGTTGAAAGTAACAGTCAGCTCAGACTGCTTCTCATGATACAGATCATTTTAATTAATTGTATTTATTTTCCAGTAAACATGTTGTAATGATTGCAATTAAAGCATTATCATATCACCTGTTTAATTATTCAGCTGGCATTGTTCTGTTTGTAGAAAATGAGACGACCCCAGGTGTAATCTAAGGCTGAGTCTAAAATCACTCCCTCCTTCACTCAGTTATTGTTCCCTCAATAAGAAACACACAAAGGTGTGTAATATAGTGGGCAGTGTACTGAGGCTCAGTGCAGACGCTTAATTAAAAAGCAGGAGGGCAAACATAGTGCATTTTGTGATCAGGGAGCGATTTTGGACGCAGCGTTCATGTTGCTTTTAGCTCTTCTTTTCCTTCTTTCCTCTTCGCTGTTTGCTAGTTTGTTCTTTAGGCGAAAATACAGACGTAACCACGAGGAAGCAGGAGAGGAAACGGGCGTGAAAAGGTACCTGTAAAGTTACCTAAACGTGTTAGACAGGAAGAAAACAGACACGCTCCGCTCGAGGTTTCTGCCTGTTTCTGTCTCACGGTGGTTCACGTTGGGTCTGTGTGACTCCGCTGTGGACCTGCTCTGTCTCTGCTCTGTCTCTGCTCTGTCTCTCTGTGTCCTCAGATAACCTTCGTTATCATTTGGTGCTATATAAGTAAAAACCGATTGACTGACCTGGACCGTCACATTTTTTAAATCTGGAGGGTTTTTTTTGAGCCTTCTGACAAATAACACTAAACAATGATTGAACATGTTGCATGTCTGAGTTTTGTTTTGTATCATAGCAGGCGTTCCTGTTTTGTAATTTACTGGTTACTTTTTGTGTGAAACATTTGTACTCTATAAATGTCCTTCACAGAGGGAACGTCACCACCCACTAAATGTTCCACACAGAACACACATTTAACCCCTTAAACTCAGATCGTCTTTAAGCGTCTTCAAACTTAGAAAAAATCATTTGTGTTCATTTTGTGCTGCAATATTTTTTTGTGAAAATGAATTAACCAAAGAAAACTTAAAGCAGGAGAGCCAATCACTCATCCATGACTGTGATAAAGAGTTATTAAATATTGTCAGTTATGTCATTTAAACCTTGAACAATACAAAGTTTTATGGAATGCATAAAATGCTTAAAAATAAATGTGACACATTTATCATCTTAAATACCAGCTGTAAGTTGATGCACACATTTTAAAATATGTTCAGTAATATTAAGTCCTGATGTGTTGCTTCAATCCAGTAAATATTCACAAACAGTTTCAATGTTTCTCTTGCCGTAAAAAAAAGTGTTCATAAAAACCTCGTGTAGGTCACACACTGACGACCTCCATGTTTGAGGTCTCACCCAAAGGTCATCTGGGTCGCACATATTTTGACCCCTGGTGATTATCCGTTCACTGCCTGTGTTTTTATGATGATGCTGAAGTCTCAACAATCTGTGTATGAAATATGCTACGCCTGGTCATATCGGGTTATAAGGACTCATGAAAGGAAGTAAATGTTTCTTCACAACACACGACATAACTCAGGTGACTCAGGCACATCGGCAGGAAGAGTGTTTGTCAGGCGGGCGAACCTCTGCTCGTCGGACAGTCTGCCAGCACTAACAGCACTCATCAGCTGAAGGACTGCTGCCAAACAAACGGGTCGTACCCTGTAACACTCACTGGGCTGGCTGGCTTGGACCTGCAGCTGTGTTTGATTTCATGTTTTATTCCAGCTCTGTTTGGTTATGTTGCTCTGACCTGCAGTATTTCTCCCTGTTTCACCATGTTCTGGTGATTTCTCCCCGAGCGAACTCTTTGATTTAGCAAATTTCTGGTTTAAGCCTGTTTGGCAGGGGAGCATTCTTTCTGGCAGCTGTGCTGAGTGCATCCTGATATAAGACATACTTAGAATATGAAGAGAAAATACAGCTAGCTTCCCCTTCTCTCCCCCCTGTTTCTTTTTGCTTCCTGACACCTCCCTCTTCCTCCCCCTCTTCTTGTCTGTCACCTCTTCCTCCTCCCTTCATCCACATCCCTCACTCATCACCGTCACCCCCTGAATCTGTTTCTCTCCTCCCTGCAAACTCACACATCGAGCTTCACAGTGTAAAAACCCAGCCTCCCATATTCTGAACAAATCAGGGAATGATCCAACATAGAGATTCCCCAGTTCTCCCAGCATGCCGCAGTGAGGCAAGCTGAAGCCATGATGCAACATTGAACAGCTGAGCTGAAATCAGAATAAGGAGAGAGATCATAATGAAAGATGGATCAAACATTTCTGTCTCCTTGTTCCTCCCTGCTGTTCGTGTAGACACAACCAGTGTTCTGCCTGCTTCTATTAAACAGTCCTTCCCTGTTTTTACATACTTTGGGCTTGAAATTACTAATAGCTACAAAAAGTTTTGGAATGCTCCGGCAGATTGAGCTGGCAGCCACGAGACGAGCCAGTTCTTGTTTTTGCCACTGACAGGCTCAGATGGTTGCCGAGTGTCTGACGACATTAAGGTGCATTAAGGTAAGGTACGGATCCCTACAGAGACGGACCTCTTTGTGTAGGTAAGACACTGTCTTTGAACCAGAACCAGCTGTTAGCACCAACTTTACACGCACCAGACTCCACTGACAGAAGCAGACGATTTACCTTTTAGATCACAGGAGTTGCTGGTGTACGTGCTGCTTGTATCGTTATGTTAGTTGTCTTTATTACACACACACACACACACACGCACACGCACACGCACACACACACACAGATTTAACCCTCTTAAAAGTCGTTCTTACAGGAATAAAACTAAAGCCAACATCGTTAGTTGGACGATGACGGGATGTGAACTCTGGACGTGGAAAGTTGTCATGGAAACATACACTCCTTCTTCCTCCTGTAAGAGCCCATCCTGCCTCAGCACTGCGCTTTAGATTCAAACACTGTCCTGCAGAATCATCCAACAGTGTTCAAGGTATTCTGATATTCTATTGACACCTCACAATAAGAACGACCAACAACTACATGTACAATACTGCTGCGAAGCTTTACAAACACCTTTGCAGAAGGAAAGTATCTGAAAATATGAAAAAGAAGGATTAAGAATATTAAGACATATTTGTTGTATATGTTTCTGATTAATTCTTTTAGCACTTGTTCGAGTTGGGATATGAAGCTTTTAAGAAACTCATAGTGACATCATAATATGCAAAAAAAACCTAAGAAATGCACGACTGACTCATTGTGGTTGACAAGATGAAGAATTAAATGACTGCTTGTGACCTCTCACCTCGACACTCTGCAAAAACACGTGATCTCACCTGGATGACACATTAATGACACCGATGTGCACAAATCGCTTTAAATTAGGCTCAGTAGTGATGAGTGGAAACACTGTGCGCTGACCTTCATCACAGGATGGCTTTGATCACGAGGGCCGGATACCTGATCATGAGTGCATCCATCAGGTGTAAACCACCTCATCGCTCATATGTTCAGTTACAGGTTTCTCAGTGCTTTTATCTCCGCTCTGAGGCTCAGTAAATAAACTCTGCATGTTTTCCAGGATCAGCTCCTCCTTTCTGTTTCTGACCTGCGAATCAATTACACCCGTCTCTCTCTCTCTCTCTTCCTTTGTCTCTCCGTAGTTTTCTGCTTCTTTCTCTGCTTTCTGCTGACCTGAAACTCTGCAGAAAGGCTCAAAATCAAAAGGAAACTATATAACCTGAATTTGTGCTTCCCTTCGGCGGCTCCCTGTTATTTCCAGTTTGATTTAAAATCCTGTTATTTGTAAAGCACTTTGTGTAGCGCCGCGTGGTCCTGCCCTCGCACATATTCTGCTCTGCTAGAAACCCCAGCACCTTCAAAAGTGGGCTTTTGTCTGTGCTTCCATTTAAGATCCAGTCATATGGTGACAGAACTCCGGTTCTCCGTCTATTCAGTCCATCAATAACATTAGGAACGATCAAAAACACACATTCGCTGGTTGGCTTTTCACTGTGCCTGCATGACCTCTTGTTTTAATTGTGTGGAAAGCTGTCGGAGCGGGCTGCGGCTGTGTGTTCTGCTTCCGGGCTCATTGATTTCCTCCCTCTCCTGAACAGCACCAACCGTGCTGTGTTTAAAGCCTGATTAAAAGTTCGGATGGAAGTTTGACACTAAGAAACAGGACTTAGATTACAGAACGGTAAATGTATTCTCACAGAAGCCGAAAACAACAGCCTCCTCTGTCTTCTCCTCCAGCGTGAGAGCAAATCCTCCCTGCAGACCGTTAAAGAACATGCGCACAAAATTAAGATCCTAATTTGGGATTAGACGACACACACTAACCCCCATTTATCTGGGAGCGGTATGTAAATGTGGCTGCTCCCTGAGAAGTTTTTAAACTTCTTTTAGACTGTAACAAATACATTTGTGGTGATTTGTCAACCCTGGCGCTCGATAAGACGTTACATTCTTAATTAAAAGGGGAAATACCGGAACAATCTGTGAAATGTTTTCCATTTAAAGCCTGGCAAAATTTTGATTAAGTTCAGGCGATGGTCCCTGATTTTCTAACGGAGCAGTAAATGACATGCTTAGCGCAGGAATTGTGACCTCACAGAGAGGGGGAAACTGTTTCCTGTTTTTATCCCTGCATGTGAACGGGAAAGTCTTCAGACACGTCGGGTTCTTTAAAGCGGTTAGGATGATGACAAATAAAATATAGATAAGCAGGATTCATTCAGCAGTCGTTTGTGCACGCTCTACGGACAAGAGGAATCTACACAAACAGGATGTGACACAAAGTTAAGGTGTGAAAAAGAGTCTCAACATGGCCGGTGCCGGTCAATCTAGGCTCATCTTTATCAGCCTGGTCCGTCAGATGCATATGAATTAACAATTTCTTTATCTTCAATGACAGACTGGGATTTAGATCCATATTTATTCATGTTAAACCCGTCATTAATCGGCAGGACTCCCTTCTGTTACGTCACATCCGGCCGTCTGTTTTGATGTAAGAGAACGTACAGAACATGACTGCAGGAGCCACCAGAGTTATTCATTAATGTATTTTGTTGAAAATATAATCAATTAATAATTGTCCTGCACATTGATTCACTGGAGTCTCCAACCTGCAAGTTCCTCTTTAAATATCAAAGTCATGCTGCATTCACATACATGAACGCAGAAGGCAGACAGACAACGGGACAAGTGAAACATGTCTGACAGAAGGGCAGGAGGGGAAACTATGAGCAACTCGTTGTTCAAATCACTGCAGCACCTTTGCAAAATTACATTGGACAAAGCAACGCCGGCGTAAAGCCGCCCTGTGTGTGTTACAGCTTTACGGCGTTGTGTTGTTCCGCTCTGCCGGCTCTGTTATTTACACTGACGCCGTTTCGCCTCTGTTACTACCTCCGTGTGTTTCACATAGAGGACGAAGTGTAACAGCGGCGTTAGTGCTGTCAACAGATAGTCTAAATTCGAACATAGAACTGAATTGTAATAAAACAGATATTTAGATATTAAAATTAATATATGATGTGAAAAAAATCAGAACCACCGCGGCTGTCTCACGTGTTCTCGTATGTCCTCACGTGCACTCTCCTGGTTACGCACACAACGTCACGTTTAAACCTGCGGCCTCCAACCCTGCTCCTGCAGAGCTGCCCTCCTGCATGCTTTAGGTTTCTCCGTACTCTAACACACCTGATCCCAATGTTTTGTTCATTATCAATCCCCTGAGATGCTTCAGTTGGTTGGCCAATTTCGACAGCACGAAGAGGAGTAATAATCCCGCCTTGAACTGGCAGTGTAAAAGGTTCTTGTGTTTCCTCTCGGTGGAGGAGGACAGCAAAAATACTTGAAGACATCGCTGTTGCTGGTATTGGCGCTGCTGGCAGCACAAAGCACTCTAACTGAACCTGTCAGATGCCCAGTGTAAGTAACACAATCAAACTAATGAATCCAGGCGAGAAAGGACCCGCCGCTCTCACACCGTGCAAGGTAAAATTACTGTTTTTGTCAGTGGAGTCTAATGGCCTTGAAAAGAGATCATCTTCCTCTGTGACGAAAAGGTTTCCTTTCTGTAAAGTTGTCACACGCGCAGAATAACAATCTGTCAGTGGAGAAACAAGCGGACACACTTTAACAGAGAGCATTTCCCCCCCAGAATCACGTTGCACCCGATCCACACGCTGTGTAACTACAGGCCGAACTGGACTTTCACACTCACGAAGAAAAGAAAGCTTCATGATGAGGATCAGCCTGCACACGTCATCATAATCATCTGTCTCAAATTATTACGTGGAAGATCTTTAAGTTCCCAGTGTACGTGGCATCTCAGGTCAGGGAGACAGAGAAGTGAGACGGACAGAGAGAGGGAGAGAGAGGGATCGAATTTGCACTAATAAGCATGCAGAGGGGAGAGAGGAGGGCGAGGGAGAGAGAGGAGGGCGAGGGAGAGAGAGAGAGGGTGTGCGTCCATTGCTAATGGATGTTTCTGCTTTGCGTGTGGTTGAATGTGTGTTTGTGTCTCAGTGTTTTCTCTCTCCCTTTTAGGAGCGCACTAATCCTGTTATACAGCAACTGGTGTGTGTGTGTGTGAGAGAGTGTGTGTGAGTGTGTGTGCGTGTGTGTGTTATACTGTGGTTGCTAAACTTCCTTATTTTGTTTACCTCTGTTCTTTTCTGTCTCCCAGCTTCTTTCACGTATCTCATTGTTGTCTTCCTGCCTTCAGCCTGCTCTCTGTCCGTCCTTCTTCTCCCTCCGTTCTTGTTTTTACCCTCTTGTGTCTGCCCCCACCCCCCTTACATCCTTCCCTCCTGTTTGTCCTCCTCTCCTTCCCTTGCTACCTTTGTGTATTTTCCTTGCTGTCGATACATTTTTCATTTGAAGCCGGGCGAGGGAGGTCCTCTGACTCTCAGCTCGGCCTTCTTTAAATCCATATGTTACCTGTGCATTTCATTTATTTATTTATTATTGATCCCTGCGCCCTGTTTGCTTTATCGTCCTCGCAAACATGTGAAGTGGTTTCAGGGATGTTCTCATATGAAATTCTTACATAATGTTTTAGTGCAGCATCGACCTAAAACTGGTGTTTACATTTATTTGAACTAACTTGTAGAAAATTACCTGCAAAGGAAGAAGGTCGTTTTTCCCCTGCGGAGGTAATGAACATGCACATCACCACTGCTGCTGTTTCTTATGGAAAATATAGAAAAAAAGCTCTGCATCGATTTCCTCACAAAATGCATTTAAATAATTCAGAGAAGTATCTTGTGTCAGGAGTTCATCGTCACTATTAAAACTGCTTTTTGTTTGGTAAAAATACGAACATTTAAATAAACATAGTGAAAGGAATCAACAAGTTCTGCCTTAAAAAACAGAACAAACATTTACAACCCAAAGTGCTTCTGCATCACCTTCAGCCTTGTTTTAAACCGTTTCATTCACATTTTTATTTCATCATTTATTGTCATTATTTATGCTGCATTTTAATTTTTTAATTCTAGCGTGTGTGTGTGTGTGTGTGTGTGTGTGTGTGTTTATAGACACCAACAGAGATGAGCAGCTGCATCAGAGGAAGCCTTCGTGGATCTTCTTACCATGAAGACATTTAAGTAAACTGCACACAACAACACAGCCCGGCCTGCCTGCTGCCTGCTGAGTGCTAAAGGCAGATTATAAGAACGTTTTTCTAAAAGCGTTTTCTGATTGAAACAAAGGTAACGTCTGTTAGTCCATCAGATCCAGATCTCTGAGAAGTATGCAGTGGTTATTCATGTTCACACAGGTTGAAACACGATCGTTTCAGCGACTCCTTTTCCCACCTCCATCTGTCTGCTTGTTTCCACCTGCATTCAGTCATCACAGCCTGATGATCTCTCTTCCTCGTGCTCTCCAGAGGACGGACCCTCCTCTCCTCACACCCTTCACTCTCAGCTCTCCTTCCCTCCTTTCACTCTCCGGCCGAAATGTTTGCTCTGAAATCTGCTGAGCGCATCTTTCCCTCTTTTGTTTTTTACAACCCCCTGGCCCTTTACTAATTACTTTTTTACACTGCAGTTTGAGCCCCAGAAGGTTCTATGAATAACAATATTGTCAGTATGTTGTCCCGTCTGTTCAACACTCCTGTGGGCTGTAATGAAAACTGAACCATTAAAGGCCACTAGCGGAGCTTTAGCTCTGTCTGTGTAGCGCCGGGAGGCTGTTATTTATGTCTTCTTACTGGATATATACTGTAATACTCTGAATATGATGATCGCATACCGCTGACTACCTGATGACACGGAAAAATCTCCTCCAGCCCCCCCCCACGCGCTTCATCTTCCTCCTCCTGCTCCTCGTTTCTTTTGTCACCCTTCACCTCTGTCTCATTAATGACCGGCCAATTAAGCCGCTCGCTGCATTGTTAGTGGGGCGTTCAATAACACACAAGGGTCAGCGGCACTTGAAAAACACTACGCACTGATGGTAATTATACTTTTGGAGAAGTCAAAGAGTTTGCGGGTATGCCGGGTTTAAATAGCAGCATGGGGTAACAGCTTTTAAACGGACCTCGTCGACGCGTTCGCCCGTTATCTCTCCTCTTTCCTCCGCTGTTCTCTCCCTCTTCCCTCAGCCATCCTTTCCTCTGTGTTTTGGGGCTTCTGATTAAGTAGGGGTTGCTGGTAATGAGCCATGAGGACTAATTGGGATTGTCAGAAAGAGGGAGACAGCGGGAGACATAGTGCTTTGGCATTTACGAGAGCAATAAGTCAAATATGAGGAGAAGAGATGAAAGAGGAAGTTACAGAAATCCCTCAAGATTCAGACGAATGGTGAAGAGTCTTAAAGTGTTGTTTATCGTTATATAAAGGAGCAAAGAGTTTATTTTTCTCCTCGGAGTATTTATCCTCAGATTTTGAATTAGTGGACTATTTTAGTTTTAGTAGATTTTACTGCAGAAACTCTGACACAGTGGATACGCTGAGTGATGTGCATAGAAACTATACAGCTCTTTCACAGCAAGGTTTTTATTCTGCATATTCTTTTAAATATTCATGTTGCTTATTTTATTGAAGTTTCTCAACAGCTCTTTATCTTATTTCTGTTTTCTGTAATTCATTAAAACATCAAGAAAAAGTCCTGAAATGTAATTTTACTTTGATTCTGATTTTGTTTCTGTGCTGCAGGAAATATTCTGAAAACAAAGTGAGAAACTTTCAGAGTTTTATTCGATTCGACGACATTTTCTCGGAGCAGGTGCTGCAATTTTCTTAATTAGACAAAAACATAATTGTCTGAACACGTGAATGTCACGGCTGCAAAAAGAAAACCAAAACGTTTCCTCTCTCTGTCGACTGCACTGAAACATTTCATGAGATTCTCATGCCCTAAAAAGAAAAGTCGTCAGCGGAGACGCTGCTGGTGAACGGACAAGAAAGATAAACAACACTGCAGCAGCTTTAGCGCACAAGCTCGTCATCCCGGATCCTCTGTGCGGTGGTTTACCGTGCAAAAACAAGCACGGCAACAGCAACACACACACACACACACACGCACACACACAGGAAGCAAAGCGTGGAAGGTAAAAAGCCATAAAAGCCAGGACCCCTGTTTTTTTCCTTCCCTCCTGTCGGTCTGCTTTTTTTTTTAATCACTCATTAACGAGTTGGCGCCGCTCCAGAGACAATCATTAAATTAAGGTGCCGATTTATTTCTTTATTTATTCCTGAAAACTGAAATCACGCACACTTTACTTTATTATTTAGATTTTTTTGTTGCTTCATTATCTTTTTTAATGAAGACTTTTTCTTCTTTAAAATCACACTTTACATTTTATTAACGGTCTTAATTAAAGAATCAATTAAAGCAGATTTCTTTGTCCTCTGTGACATCGTACGAACAACGAACACTAAAACAAAGAAGCAAAAAAATATTACAGACTTTTCACTGTTTAAAGGACAGTTTCAAATGAATGTCAAATGTGTTTAAACACATTCTCTTTAGTTAATAATAATAATATGTTTTTCTAGAAATACAGATTGTGGTTTTCATCAGAGCAGTTAAATAAAACTGTGTAAACAGATTTGTGATGGAAAAGCATTTTTTATTCTCACAGTCGTGCATCTTCTTTCTTTGCACTTCCTGCAGAAACGACGCTCAGTTAAAATCTGCTTTGTGATCCTTCTGCATGACTTCTTCTAAATTCACCGTTTGCATGATCCAGAACTCTTTTTTAATCCTTACATCACAGCCGTCTGTTAAAAGCTCCAACAAGTCTTCTTTTAAAAATCCTCCACAGTGATTTGTGTGTGTGTGTGTGTGTGTGTGAGTGTGTCTCTGTCATCCACTTTGCCTTTTAGATTGCATAGCTTCATTACAGACATTAGTGCATTAACAAACAAAATCCTCTCAGCGCGCACATTAAAAACATCCCATTCCCACCTCGATGCACAATCAAGGCCATAAAACAATACGTTACAGCGCTGACTAATTACCAATGTGAAAACTTTCATAATTGAATCGCGGCCCTCATCCAATCCCGCCTGGCCGCCGCGTATTAAAACAGGCTGTTCTCAATTTGAATTTGTCAAAGCAAACAAATGAGATGGTTTGCACGGAGTGATTTGTCTGAAGTCAGGTAATAAGGTGGGAATCACAACCACTTTGTTGTTTGGCTGTTTGCTAAATGAAGCTCATTAGCGGTGAGAAAACTCTGCGGAGAAGCTCGCTGAATTATCCTCGGCTCCAGTTATGAGCAAACGGACACACGCGCGGAAACAGATGGAGGTTTACGACTGAATAATTAAGTTACAGATTGAATGTTTATTGTTGCTGTATTTTCAGATGTGCGCTTTATAAGGTCTGCATCGATCCGACTATTCTGCAACAGCTTACCACTGAAACAAAGTGATATGTGTTCACGCTGAGCCTGAATGCGTGGTAATTCTTTGCACCTAAACATGTGCCTGTTTTTCTGCTGCATCAGGCTCAGGAGCATGTCTGTGTTTCGAGTGTTTTACATGGTGTCTTTATAGAGTATTAGAGTATTATAAAATTATTGTGGGCATGTTTTTCTGTAGTTATAATAAAATAAAGTTGCTGTTGTGGATTTAAATAAGTTGTTAATGCTAAATGCTATGAAACTGTGTTTTTTGGCAAAAATAAATATCTTTCTCAAATTCTGGTAAAATAAACTGTTTTACATGTAATAAAGCATCAAATATTAAAGACCTATTTATGAGGCAGAATGAAGACAGAGTTAACGCAGCATCGCAGGTACAATGAACCGTGGTGCTGTGTTAGCCCCGCGTGGTGTTGGTCTGATAGTGACCAAGCGGTGGTCAATAATGACCAGACTGGCTTGTTATTAACCCTGCAGATTTTAGGACTTTTCTTCTGTTACATTTGAAGATAAATTGTATATTTTATGAGACATTGGAAGGAACGTCTGAGTCCTCGGCCGGGAGAAGTTACGGTGAGTTGGTGATGATTCTGCTTGATGTGATCTCTTTTAGATGTGGACCAGAGAGTGTTTCTAGTGCTCATATATAAAACCTGAATGAGTGGGTGTAATGTCACTTCTTAATGAACTCTGAAACTCAGCCGGCGCCTACATCCGTATTTTTACTTATTGTGATGTTGTTTCTTGAAATATCTGCACGTGCTTCAAACACCTAAAAATCTACAACATGAGCTAAAAGGTGGCGTAATTAAAAAACCAAAATAATTTGTAAAAGTACTGAAATTTTATTAGAATGAAAAAAACAATCATCAGATTTAGCAAAACAAACACATCAAAAGTGTGCCTTCTTGTGAGGTCACTTCGTGCAGTATCTTTAAATGTCCCGTACAGAAAGTTTAGTCAGCACTGAATGAGCTATAATATAGAAATCACGGCTCCCCCTGCAGCTTGCTCATGTTCACCACCTTTTACATGAACCCTAAAGTAATGACCTCATTAATGCACGTCCGTCCTGACGATGCACGAGACAAAAGCTTTCTGCTGCAGCTATTCATTTAAACAGAATAATGTAAACCTGCAGACACGTTGCAGCTGTTACGCTGTATTTTACTCGTTATCTAATGTCATCAATGAATCTACAAAGTACCGACACGCAGGAGGGAAGTCTCTGCTTTCAGCTGCAAACAGAAAGAAGGCTGTGGCCACTCTCGCTTTTATTTGTAGATCTATTTACAGAGGAAGAAGTGGCTCCGGGGAGGTCTGCTTCAAAGAATTAAAAAGGCAGTAAATTATACTGTTTTATACATGCTCGGTAACTCGATTAAAAATGTGCAAAATTTTGTTTAGAGTCCATGAAAGTGCAGATTTAAAGTCCCCACCTTGTTGTATAAAGTGTTCCTCATCTTTAAATTAAATGTTCCTGAATGAAACACAGAGAAAGACGTGCTGCAGAGCGACTGTGACATTTACTCTGGATTTATACGAACTGCAGTTTCATTAGAAAAACAACTCCGTGATCTAAATCAATTTGACGAGTGTCACTTGTGGGAAAGTCTCTCTTCACAGAAACTGTTTTATTGATTATGAATTCACCCTCAATGACTCCAAAATGTCTGCTAATCTCCGGCATATTTCAACTCGACAGCACTCAGCGGGCGTTTAGAGCACGGATCTGTGGTCTGACGAGAGACATGGAGGGGGCACAGATATTCACTGTTTACTACAAATGTGATCGCGTGAAGCAGAAAACAAAACATTTCCAAAGTTCAACTTTAAAAGCACCGAAACCGAAAAAGACTTTGTTCCTATTTAAAGTAGAAAGAGTCCGACGCTGACTTTGACAGCTCTGCAGACTTCACGGCTGACGCTCGGTGCAAGCTGAATTTGTCTGAAAGCTGTCGATACATTCAGAAGGTTGGATATTTTAGCATCTAATTTATTAAAAGATTGAATTTATTTTTTAATAAATAAAAATCTGTGTTTTAAACCAGAGCTCATGAATGAAACATCTGATGCACATTTACATCGCACATAACAAACCCTGCACCCTTTAACCTTTCACTCTCTCTGACCTGTTAGATTTACTGTTATTACGACGACCTCTGAACGGGCGACCCGGCTCTTTGTTCATACGGCGGCGCTTGTTGTTATTTGCGGTCAGCGGGACGAGGGGGGGGGGCGAGTCAAATTATTGTGCATCTCGTCTCACATGCACGATGCCGTGTGTTCGTGTTTTAAACATGAACGTCGGTCCGTAAGTGAGGCTGGAATTTAACAATTTGGCGTCTGCCGACTCAGGACCTGCAAACATTTGTGTAAGTCTCCTCTCTCCTCCAGCATGAATATCCAGCATTTCATGTGTAATTATTATTTCTTGGTTATAGCTGCTGTAGAGCTGAGTAAGTGGACAGTGTTTTATCTAAAAGATAAAGTGTGTCGGAGCTCAGGCAACAGAGGAGTTGCTCAAGTGGCAGTCATTCAACAGCCCAAAAATCTGTGTATTTATAACAAAATTAGCTAAATCAATAATAAGTAAAAATATGTGTATAAGAACTAGTAAAAAACTTCTGCAAATGTCCTCGCTTTGCGCTTTATCTGCTTTTCTACAATGCAGACGTATTTATACCAAAATCCATCAATCTAACTGTTCAAAGTCTGAAAAGGCTAAAGGGAGGGGGGAGGGGAACAGAGAGCAGGTCAGCGCAACAAATAAAGCAAAAAAACCCAACACAAAAAAGTGGTTAAACTATGAAGAAGGAGAGAGGAACCTTTGCGCAAGAAAGAAACTTTAAGGACAAAATTAAATAATGTGAATAAAAGGTTAAAATCAGGAAAGTATTGTAAGGACGGGAGGAAAAGGAGCTGTGGAAGAAGGAGCAGAAGACGAAAGAAGAAAGGGAGGAGGTGTAAATTATTAAAACAAAAGGGATGGAAAGAGGAGCTGAGGGGTTTCTGGGGAGGAGAAGAAGGTTGAAAGAGGAAGAGTGATCGAAAGCACGCCACAAGAAAGAGTTAGAAAAGGAATATCGGCTGCAGAAGAGCTGGAGAGAGGGAGAGAAACTGTAATGGAGGAAAGAGCAGGAAAGGTGCGAGAGGATGGAGGAGACATCCAGAGCGAAACAAGAGGAGATGAACAAAAGAGGAAGTTATTACGGCTCAGCGGGAGCCAGATGAAAGCGCTGCGATGGCTCAGGCAGATGGAGCTCCTCTCCCAAATGAACAAGTGAGCCTGATGAGGAATGCAAAGTGAAATAGAATCTCCTCGCAGACTGCACGCTGCGGACCGACTTATTCATTCCTCTCAAGTAGCATGTCGAGCAAACTCTCAACAAGTCCTCGACAAAACGGGTCGTTCCTTCGTTAGGCTCCGAGACACGACACGCAGGTTCTCCTAAAAGTGTCCGTATGGGCCGTTTCTGAACTCTAAAGTCGTCGGGGACGCTCGGGGGGGAAAGTTAGAATGAGACTGAATTCATGTGAGCACCGTCTCCGGGATCGACGGTACCGTTTTTACACAAAAATAAGCTGTTAAAGCTTTCTGACCAAACCGTCGGTGCTGTGTTTTTCTCATATTTTAGCATGCTACGTATATTTACCGTTAGCAGAAAGGCTGCACCACATAGCAGGAAGTAGATTGTACACAGAGTCACAAAGTGCTTCTGGTACTTAATGCTGATAAAATAAACTGATGCTATTCTCCAGAGCTAAAGCAATAGAGCAAAAAGATGTCGGGATGTCTTAGGACGACAACTCAGACAGTTCTTACGTCAGTCTTGGACTTTGGTGTCCACCGGCATGCACCCTGCTCAACCCTCAAACGACTCTATCCCTCTGCATTAAGATTTATTACCGGTGATGCTGATAATACTCATCACGGAGTGCAAAGGTTGGATGGTCCTCTCTCCAGGAGAGATGTGACTTTCATTTCCACCTTTTTGTCTATAAAGCTATAGCTGGATAACTTCCGTCTCACCTCACAGAACGTTTTCATTGCTCTGTTGGGTTTTATCAGACGCGCTCTACAAACGGTGACGGCTTCATGTTCCTGGAGTTCGGTCACAACTTGTAAAGACGGGTTTTAGTCACCGTGCGCCTGACTCCTGGAACAATCTACAACACATGGACAGTTTCTGATTTTAAACCTCCCGACCTCTATTTGCAATTGTTTTACAAAAGTGTATTTTAATTATTGTATTTTTTCCAATTTTAATTATCAACTTCATTAGTTTAGTACATTGTAGAGATTTTCTTACACACCTGTATTTTATCTTCTTATCTTTCTCGTTCAGTGATTAAAATGACCTTTTATCATCTCTCATTTTAACGTTTGTTAATTGTCTCTGTAATGGACTCGATGTAAATGAGGGTTGCCCCTCAACGATCTCTCGAGCTTAAATAAAGGTTGATTGATGATTTGTTACTGTAAGAAGTAGATTTTCCTGGTGTCAGTACTTTTACGTTTTAACACAAATATGTGAACTTTCTGCTCTGAACGTGTTAAACAGGCTCGTTTCTTTAGCTCATTGTGCGTCGCCTTCCCAACATCACAACTGATTTCAACCTAGACGGAGGGACACAAAGAAAAGCTGGTTCTTTGACGTGTCCATCAGTGCACACACACAGGACAGACGTAACATGAAGAAGAGGACGTAAAAGACATGAAAGGAAACATCCTTCAGAGGACAACTTTTACTTTTAAACTGCGAGAACATTCTAGAGCCTGGACGTCATCACTGTTAAATGGTCGACTTTTACCAGTCTTCACTTCTACCTGAGTAAAGGATGTTTGTACTTCTGCCACCTCAGGATGGTCAATCCTTTTGTTCATTTGAGTCCCAAAAGAACTCTAAACCAGCAGCGTGAGGGGAGGAAAACGGACTGCTGAGAGGAGTAAAGGAAATAAAGAGGGAGCAGAGATGAAAACAAAGACGTTGCAGCTTCAAAGCCTCTCCATGGAAGCAACGTTTTCCTCACACAGCACGATCGCACTAATTTATTTTCTCTTTTATAAATAAAAATGTCTCTATTTTTATTTATTATGGGAGGAGGTTTCTTTGCCTCCTTTTCTTGCAAGTGTGGCAGTTTTTGGCGGAGCGTGTAGGAGAGGCGCAGCCTGCTCACATGTTTGTGTCCTCGTGCAGAACGATACACGAAGAGTGACAATTTATGATCATATATAAAACCTTAATATTTGTGGAGCAGTCCCTGTGGTTCTACTCTTCACTTCTGATTCATTCAGCCAGTTTTATTGAACCTTTCTTTTTATTACATTTTTATTCATACACA
This sequence comes from Semicossyphus pulcher, assembly GCF_022749685.1. Taxonomy (NCBI): domain Eukaryota; kingdom Metazoa; phylum Chordata; class Actinopteri; order Labriformes; family Labridae; genus Semicossyphus; species Semicossyphus pulcher. The sequence goes on from NW_027211701.1 coordinate 1,559,278, forward strand.
GACAAGTCAGCAGCATGTCAATCAAAGCTGCACACTGAAGCATTTCTAGCCTCAGCACGAGGCCCGTCCGAGCGTGGGCACCCAGCCCTCCATGGGAGATTTGAATGTCGTCACCAAGGTGTCACTGCGACTTCTAACAAAGTCATTCGTTTACAAAGTAGATATTAGTAAATTAATGTCTCTCAGTGAATCTGCTTCCTGTCAGTTAACCTTTCATGTTCTTTTCCTCTGAACTTTAACACATTTATTTTCCACATATATCCAGAGAGATGTTTCAGAAAGAAAAGTTTTGATCCATTTGTTACTTTAAATTAAAACCTTTTATTTTGCTTTCTTTTTTATCTCAGATTTTATTACTTTAATTTTACTTTACTTCATTTTTTTATTTTTTATTACGTCAGCGTAAGCGGAATAAAAGGGAGGTGAAAGAAAATGAGATAATTAGCAACATTTATGAGGAATTGTTCCTACGTAAAGAAAAAGCAGCAGATTTTGGATCATGAATCTTTGAGCTTCTGGAAAGCTGCCAAAGAAAGAACAATATGCCTTTGTCACACTTGTGTCTTTTTTCTGTCATTTTCTCCGCTGCAGGATTTTTGAGAACTTATTTGTGTGTCGACAGACTGACTTTTACCTTTAGTCCAAGCCACCTGTATTCATAAAGAACGTGTTTCATTCAAATGGATCTTTAACAAAATATTTGTTTAAAAATATATTTCTGGAAGGGAAGGAAAATGACAGGACGCTGCTACAAACACCCCGCTGCAGACACGTAGAACTTTACAAGAGGTCATAATAAAGAACGAACCACTGAGAGTCTAAATGTGAATCAGTGTGTGCTCACAGTTCAGCGAGAGACTCAGCCCCTCGGTACCATTAAAACAGACGGTCCTCTCAATCGATGCGACCGAACCTGTTCTGATTTACAGAATAAAGACAGGTGTGCATACACTATAATTATAGCAGGGAGATCTCATTTAGTTACAGATTTAACACACAGATCAACACACACACCCACACACACACACACACACACAGTCACAATATGTACATGCATGGAGAAGAAGTTGTTCTGCAAACAACTGGCTGATTTCTAAACCTGCCCACCGGCGTTTTTCGTTACAAAAATGAACATGTTAGCTGCCGCTGATTTGCTTTTGTCCTTGGTCTCAAAGTGAAACTGAAACCTTCCTGGCCTTCAACAAGACGCCTGCTCGGACTGCTGTTACAGTCTGGGCCTCACTGTTCACAGCCAGACAATCCCTTCTTCATTATTTCTAATAATGACAGCCTGACGGCTTCGAGCTCGGCCTCAGACAGAATTGTGTAATTTAACCAGTGAAATGAGCTGTGTTGAATATTCTTACATTAAATTAGTTATTAGTTCAGCATAAAAAGTGACACGCAGAAATAACAGAGAAGAAAGAAAGCACTCACCCCTCTGAACTTTCTTCTTCTGCAGACGCCCGCCTCTGTTTTTCTTGTTTTTCTGTCAGATTAATGACGACAAACCGACCTAAACCTCTAATTTAATAACTCTGCTCCTTTGGCTAAAGTAAATGACAAGATCAAAATTAAAATTACCTCAATGTTGCAGCCAATAAACAACACTGTTTTCTCCTCAGACACCAAGAACAAATATTTGACCAAATGTCTGGGCAGTGGGCTTGAAACTCCACATAAGCCTTAACGCCATTACTTATTCAGGAAGTTTATTGGTGTGTTAATAATTGATCACCTAATTAAGGGGGGAAGTTGGGGAGATATGGGGCTGAATGCCTCTTTACCAGTGGGCTTTTGGTAAGTGCATGGTTTGGTGGAGCGCGACAGAGAGGCGCCAACGAGAGTAACTTCTGAACAGCGCGTAAAATTCCTTTTCGTATGAAGCGAGCCGAGCACGGGGCACGCTGAAGAGGGGAAGACGCAACAACAACCACAATCAGGTGAGCTGCTTTACACGTTCAGACTCTCAGAGCGATTTAAACTTCTGTTTTAGTGCTTTCATCATGTGGAGAGACGCCTGTGCAGCCTGGCAGATGTTTGTTCTGTCTCCTGCGTCTTTTAGTTTTACTGTCAGGGCAGTGAAACATCAGATTGTACTCCTTCAAACTCTCTGAAAGGGAAGCCAACCTCTCTTCCTGATGAGCAGATCTCACTGGAAGGTCGGGCAAATTTAACCAACAAAGAATGATTAAAAAAAAAGCTTTTACCACCATATTTAATCAATTAGAGGCCAGAACAAAACCTGATATTTTGTAGCCACATCCAATAATAATAATTAAGATTTATTGAGCCTAAACACAACTTCAAACATGGATTAATAATTCTATTGTTAAAACAACAACAACAAAAGTGAATTTAATTTCCTGATAAAAGAAACAAATAAAGTGTATTTCTTCTCTTCAAAGTATCTATTTGACATGGATGAGCATTAATGAAGACATGACTTCACCCCTTTTTTAGCTTTAAATACTGTGGCGTTAATGGTTAAGGACAAAGCTGTCAACATTCTATGTCCCCTTATTTTATTTTTTTTACTTGTTTTCAATAAACAGGAATAAAAACCTGGAAGTCGAATCGATTCTGCGAGGAAGTATTGTTTGAGTATCAAAAACCTGATTTATCTGATTCCTCTGAGCCTCAGAGCGCCATTGTTGTTCAAATAAAACTACTGAAAACACATCAATAAGTCACGTTGTAGTTTGTTTCCACTCACACACACTTTCTGCAGGAAATAGTTACTAAAACATCTCACTGCGAAAATTGTGCTGCTGAAAATAGTCCCCTAAAATTTCCACCAGCGAATATTTTCAGAAGAATTATTTACAAAAATATAAGAATTGAATGTAATAAAAGAGTCTTGCATTGGAGCATTTGTCCTTCAAATAAAAACAAAAACCAGCCAGTACAAAGATGCTTCAGTGTTTCTCACAGTGATGGTTCTTTAAAGCACCTTCCCTCTCTCTCTCTCTGCTGGACTCGTTTTTCTCAGAGTGATGGTTTCACTATCGGAGCCAACGGATTCTCCTGGAGAGGCCTTTTAAGAAAGCCGTCTAATGCCAACCATTCATCATCTCGTTGGAAAACACACGCCAAGCCAGCAGATAAAAGTGGCATTCATCATTCCATTTATCGTACATGAACATAAATATCAGCCATTTGGACCACACGCTTCGCCCTGTGCGGCTTACAGTGGAAGCAGCTTCAGAGCGAGAGGCTCCAGCGAGACGGAGATCAGTGTTTCGCTTTCACCCAGGGGTGTCCTAAAGATGATCTCCTCTCTTTTCCTGGCGTGTGTGTATTTACTGATTTTTAGTAAACACACACTCTCACCCTTGGGCTCAGGATCATCTCTTCAATTTTAATGTGTTAAATATCGTCTCATTAAATCATATTTTTTATGTGGAAACCTTCCAGATACTGCAGGCGTTGAGATTATTAGTTGGAGAATGGCAGCTGAAAGTGTTTAAAAAATTATTCAAAATGTGACACATTTCCTATCACCTCGTTAGATTTTCTAGTGCATGGAAAAGATATTTATTTAGGCCTTACAATTTCAATACATGCAAGGAAGCATATAACAGAAAGTATGTATGTAATGTAAAGGTTCAAATCAACACTTTTAAACACTAAACAGCAAAACAAAAATGAATCTGCAAAGCCTCAATTTTGCCAATCAAATGTTGGCGAAAGTTTTCATCGAAATCCTTTAATTTGATGACTAATTTGCAAAAACGTCAAAGAAAAAAAGTAGAGATGAGACTAAAGAAAATGAGCCTTAAAAACAAAAAGAAAACACCTCAAGACACAACATCCTACAGGGCCTGCCAAGGAAAGTATACCATGTATTTTGACTGATCCTTTAACATGGAAAAAATTTACTTTCAAAACTAAATTTAATGTTATTACATGTCAAACAGGGCGTGTTAGCAATAACCGTTAGCTTAGATTGATCCATTAACACATTGTTACGTTTGAAAGATCGTAGCTTACAGTAAAAATCTGTTCTTTCTTAAAGGGAATTTATGATGTCTGATAACTCATGAAAAGACACTCACTTATTTGGTAAATATTTGCTATGAATTCTAGCTCTATAAAGATTTTAGCTCCTGATTTATTCATTCATAGTTCCATAAAGCATTTCGCAGAAGACTGCAGTAATATAGAAAGTCTTTGCATTCTGAAGCATGTATGTAGTACTCTCCTGAATTGTGTCAATATACAGCTGGTTTGCATTTATCTTGGTTGTATTTGTGGGGTTAGACTCTTCAGTTCTGTGTAAAACCAGCTCCTAACTGTCTTTTTTATTGTCACATTTAAATCAACACTAGATGTGAAGTAACGGTAAAAAGTGGTAAATTCTGAGCAGTCCTTGAACCTGTCATACACTGCTAAGCTTATTCTATTGGTTTAGACAGGTGTCAATCACACTCAGTGGCGCGCAGAGGTAACCTACCGGATAATTGAAGGGGAGGGACGAGCGGGAAAGACTTGGGCGGTCAGAGAGCGAGAGATACGAGCAGAGAGACAGTGAGACGTTAAGCTGGTTGTTTTCCGGGTAAAAGTCATTGAAATCATTATTGTTTAAAGTTGTTATACTACATGTACATGGGGGTTTCATATCAGTGTATTAGTACCTTGTAGACTGCGGTAAAGAGCCGTGAGGTGTGAATGTTTTCTGTGTGGAATCCTGCTGAATGAGCGCACATGTTAAAGTAACTAATGGAAACTGTTAGCTAGCTAGCGGCATTGAGTGAGTGTTGGATAACTGTGCACCAAGTTTCTGAGTGAGTATGCACACTGAATATTTGTACACTAATATGTGGACATTAATTCAGCAGTACGGTAAATTCAGTAGTAATTGAATATTTTGGGTTCTGCGCTCCGGAGGCTGCCACGTGCTGCTGCAGTAGTGGTGCTCAGGACTCTCCGCTGCATGCCCAGGGCAGCCTGTGCTTGTCCCTGTAGGATCATCAGGACGGGTTTTCTTCACCGCTTCGCTCCACGCTTCAGAGAGGTTTCTGGAGAGACTGTTGCTTACAGTGTTTCCAAAGGAACCGTGAGTAACATACCGTTTACTGCCATGAAGATTTTCACATGAGCTCCAACAAGCGCGCCAACACATATGGTACCATAGACTAAATGACAAAAACCCCAGGTATTATTATTTTACTTATTTCATTCAGTCCTTGTGCTTTGATTATTCATGTCAATGTGATTTATGTGGAATAGATGAGGTTTATAGGTTTGCTTAAATATTATCAGGGGAGTTTAAAGCTCATAATAACAGTGTAGCTGAAACAATAAGTGTGCGAGTGTGTGTCTGTCTCTGCGTCTGGGTTTCTGTTATCCGGTAATTGCCGTTTTTTTTACCAGTAAAATCTGTTGAAGTCCGACATATTAAAAATCCACCGGTCATAATGTCAGGTGAAAATAATATATTTTCAACAAAAAAAAACATCACTGATTCATTATAACTCCGTCCCCTCAGTGCTTCAGGAATATGCTAAACCAGCCATCCGAACCATTATTAGTCATTTTAGCAAAGGAGTTACCGGCGAGGACGCGTCAGCAACACCAGCTCCTTTCATCGATGCCACAAGCGCACGAGATGACAGCGCTTTTTCAGTGGAATATATGCTATCCTGATTTATTTATTTATAGTATTTATAACGAACTGCACTCCCTCAGGGAGAGGGAGAGTGCATGCATATGGACAGCGTGGACGCAGCGCAGAAAGTGGTCATTTGAGACATGTTGTTCTGCTGTAGCCTGTGAACGTGACCTCTGACTTAGAGCTGAAGGTTACTACAGACTTTAAATGATGTCCTGTGCACCAGGGCATGCCTGGTAACAGTCACCGCTTTTTGAGTGTTCACGTGGACACGCATCATGAGACCGGGCGCAGCTACAACCGGTGTCAGTTAGACTCGCACTCGGTATGAAATCCAATCAACAAGTCGGTCATAGTTAAGTCAGACGTAAGAGATAAGACCTATTTTTTTACGCCCAGCTGGTGCACTCGGCGCCTGTGAACTGTGGATGGAAGTCCTTGTTTACAGTGACAGACGGAGTGATCGCTGTCTCATGCACGACTCCTCTGCAGGTTGAAAGTGCAACATTACGCGTATCAAATGTTAATATTTGGACAAAATTATTGTAGGAATAATTAACACATTGCCGTACACAATTCTACAGCCTTGATACAGCCTGCCTATCAATTGTTTTTAAGCTAAATAAATGCGGATAATATTTGTCCGGAACATTGAGGCCTCCAGGACACGTGGACTGAACGGAAACGCTGCTCTGCGTGTATTAGAGAGAGCGCTCATCAGAATGAGCGCGCATGATGGAGAGCTTGGTGTCGCTCTCTGGCTGGTTTTGGCCTCCCAATCTCCCTGAAGTGAAGCAGGCGTGTGTTGAGGCTTCTGGCGTCACCAGATCGGCACCAAACCGAAAGCAGTGTCATGATTGAGAAACGGCGAGCTTTTGTTTCCCGTGTCTCCTACAGCTGATGTTTTACCGTCTCAGGGACGCGCTGTAGTTCTTATTGGGGACCCATTCGATTTGAAATGACCACCCGTGGGTTCTGGGGACTCGCTGCATTGAAAATATACCAACAACACTGTGAAGGTCAAACAAATATTAAAAAAGGGGAACCAACATAAAAACAGTGTAAAAAGCAGTTTTATATGTGCAGCCTCCCTCCCTCCCTCTTTGTCCTCTCCGCTTGCTCTGAGCTGAAGGAGTGGTAGGCCTTCTCCCAGCCGGCAGCAGATGAACGTGGTATTTAAGAAGCATCGCTGTAGAATACAGTGCAGTAATGTGCATGCTGGGATCTCTGTATTTAAGTGTCACGCTGCTGGCAGAAGATCCCAGTGAGGGGCCCAGAGTGGTAAACTTTTTTTGTAAGCAACAAAAGATGCCAAATAAAAATGCAAAACACCAGGCCTTGATCATGGCTCATTACTTTTGTAGCCTGTGTTATGATTTAGATTGTCCAACAAAAGCCCTCAGCAGGAAGTGAAATGAGAATCCTGCAGTGAAGGAGGGAAACAGTCCTACAGCGCATCTACAAATGTAAAGATCATAACATGGGGATATGTAAGGCAGTTCTTTTCAACAATATTAACATGTGATATCATTAGCATTTAACCCAATAAAGTGATATATATTTACCTGAATGTTTCGGGTCCGTGTTTAAGATTAGATAACACAAATCTTTATTAAACCAGAGGAAAATGGCTTCGCAGCAGCTGCAGTGCAGAAAAAAAAGCCAATTTATATCAAATAAACCAGCACTCTGGCACCACATTCTGGTCCTCCCACCACCAGCAATGTGCTCTTACAATTATAGAATACCTATACTGTAAGGCAGGTGAAGCGGTGCAGGCTGACATCAGAGGTCAAGCCAGAAAGAGATTCAATGAATGATGAACTAAAAAAGAGAAAATGGTAAAACATTTATCATCAACAATAGACCTGTTATTATCAAAGATGCCGTTGCAACGCAAAATCCTGCTAGCTGCAGTGCTAATATCAACACTCTGCTGGCACTGAAGGAAGAGGAGGAGTTAAAAATGGAGTTACTTTGGCAGATGAGCAGCAGGAAGCTGATACAGTAGAGAACAGGAGGAAGAAGATGAGCGACAGGACAACCTCCAAACAGGTGATATGATGACTAGCAACTGGCTAAGACCAAGCTAGTTAGCTAGTTGTGTCTTAGTAAATATTTCTGCATGAGGTTATGTGTTGTGTGCTTTATCTTATTACAGAATCTTAAGGCTTTAATACACAGATTTTGAAACAGACCTGTGTCATCGTATTTAAGTCATTTTCTAACAAGTGTTTCAAGTCGACTGAAAGTGGTGTTTTCCACATTTGTTAATAATGTTCTGTGAAATGAGATTCATAAAGACGACCACTTGAATCCCACAGCACGCACTCCTCTGCAGTTCAGTTTGTTCAGCCTTTATTATTTATTTGTATTTATTCATTCACTAATTTAATAAGTAAAAAATGCCAGAAGTGGATCTTTGTTTGCTAACCTGCTGAACCCTCGGATGTTCAGAAGCATGAAAGGAACCTAACTGTATCGTTTTAGCTTTTGAAAACGATTAAAGTTGACATTATAAAGCACTGAATGGGGCCATTTTACTCACTCATGATGCTCACACTTGAACCTTCAGCACATGTATCAGTCAATAAATTGTACGAGCTTGTACGTCATCACGAGCAGTCGCAGTTTAATCTGATGACATTTATTGTCACAGTTTCTGAGCATTTGCCAAAACACAGCCGCTCCTGCTGCAGGTAGCAGTACGAGTCCCATGCACGTCCATTCACACTGTATATTTCTGTTTATAATATGCCGATCTTCCATACAAACTATTATGGTGATGATAAAATAACGCTTGAATGTAATGGACCTGCATCCATCATATTCTGTAATGTTCAGTGAGACAGACCTGACATTACCGTTAAATAAAAGGCCAATGCTGGGCTGATTTATTGGGAAATTGATGTATTAATAAAGCCCTAACCAATTAGCCATGACAGTACACTGATTGCTTGATTTGATCAAGCAGAATTAATGACGCCTTTGTGTTACTAAAAAAACAAGTTAGGATGGATCAGAGAAAGAACAGTCCATAGTAATCATCCAAACATGCCAAGAAGTGAGACAACCTGAAATGAATCAATCAATACAAACTGAATAGGTTAATTATCCAACATGTTTGATTCATTATTCTGATTAGAAGAGAAAATGAGCGACAGAGAGGCCTGATGACAAATATGAGCTTTTCAGTGTGAGCGCCAACAGATCAATCAATACTCATTGCATCAGTAAAAAGTGGCACTAATTGCCCGGCAGTGACTGATGGACGATGTTAAAGAACATGGCAGCCAGATGAGAACAAGAAAGGGACTGTGGAGGCTAATCGAGGCATTCTTTGTAAGTCTCCATTTCACACATGAAATATGGCAGAGTGCAAGTTAAGCCACAAAAATTACATGTAATCATACGTAGCTATGTTGAGGAGTACGGAAGCCCAAGGTGGACATGCATCCATTTTATTGTCTCTGTTTTCCTGTGATAACGAGTCATTTCCTTTTTTTTCTCTCCTTAAGATCTTGACATATTCATCTCGTTATCTCGGGATAACAAAGCTGTTTTTTCTCGTGATAACAGGATAATTTTCTGTCGATCTAGAAAACAGGCTGCTCACTGATATTACAGACCAGGACATGCGATGCTGCCATTGCCCACACGAACAGGTACGCCTGTTTCTATGATTGTTTGTGCTTTCGCATACGTTGCAGTGGTGCAGCTTCGTTATCTCGACATAATGAGATCTTGAGAAAACAACTCGAAATTACTCGTTATCGCTGGAAACACAATAAATAAAAAGTATGGATGCGTGTCCGCTTAGAGCTTCCGTACATGAGCCAAATATTTTTTTTACAAGTAACCTAATTTAAGCTTTTGCTCAAACAAAGTAAGAGGTCATGTTTTGCCTCCACAGAGATGCACAGACTTTTTGAGGGGCAGGGTCTAAAGCAAAGCTCGCCTGACATACGTAGATGTGAAGAAGTAGAGGATCCGCCTTCTTTTAAAATGTGCCTGTTTTGTTGATACTCGGTCCAGGCCAAAGTTCATGACCTTTAACATGATCAAATTATACGGACAAAAGGTTTTTGGTTTTTTACTACAATAAAAAGCAGTTTGAGCGTCTTACATTACGGTGGTTTAAAGCCTGGCACGTCTCATGCTTAAGAGAGACGCACCAACGCTTGAGGCGACCTCGTGCGTCCGCATGAGACGCCAAGCTCCGTGTCGTAAGGCTGTTATTAAGAACAGCATTTTTATTACTCACTTTTTAACTTGACATGGTTAAAAGTGCCCTTGCCTCATCTACACCAGAGTGAACTTTGCGCACTGTTTACTGGAATATTTCTTTCAAACCCATGTTTACTTTGAAATGAGTTGGATGAAATTCAGCTACTGTTGGGGGAAACATAAATGTTTGTTCATCCACTGTTTTGAGTCTTGGCTGTGTGGATTGGTACCACACTCTGTGCTGCAGCTGGCAGGCTTCCAGCTCCTCAGAGCAGACCACAGCTGGTGTACTGACTGGTGACATGATCCGACCACACTGTTCTCCTGATCTGAAGCCCTCTCTCATCAAGTGCAAACCTTTTTATTCCCCCTATCATCAAGAACTTTTCCAGAGGACTGTATGTTAAAAAAAAAAAAAAGTGTAAGCAGATGGAAGGTTCGATGGACCGATTGATTGATGGCTGTGAACTTTTTGGTGCCAAATGAACGCCCGGCTTGCTGAGTGAAAGGTCAGGGAGAGATGAGAGATGATAATGATTTTTTAATGATGGTTCTGAAAGGCACCACATTTGCTCCTCATGTGAAGTGCTTTGAGGGAGGCGAAGAGTTGTGTAGAGAGAGAAAGAAAGCTTGACAAGACAAGCGTCTGACAAGAACAATCAGCCCGGCCCTTACACTCAGCAGATGAACACGATGACCTTACAAGGCCTTCTCCCCCCCTGCTCTGTTCACTTCTTAACTAATATCGTGTGATGTAACGACTTTGAAAAGAAGGTTATGCAACCATTTAATGAAACATCTTTTTCCTTACTTACATTCTAGTTTCAAAGTTGGAGCTGAAAGCACAGCAGTGGGCTCAGATGTAACAAACGTTAAAAAAGGTCAGTTTTCAAAGGGCTGGCTCAGTTAGAGGGACCGATGCTCAGCAGGTTTCATGTTCTGCATCGGAAAAAGGACGGAAGGAATAAAATAATGGTATTTACAGTGAGTTGGGACGGAAGAAATCTAAATTACTCTGAAAGAATTACAGAAATGAGTGAGGTCTGTAAATGAAACCTCCGGAGAGATTGTGCAGAAGAGTTAATTAGGTGTGTTCACATCAGACCCCACACACTGGGGATTAGTGCTGAAGATGGGCTGTGCAATTCTAAGGCCCTGATTGTAAGTATTATCAAAGTACTGCTACCTAAGAAAAATGACAAAGTGAAGAGGAAAAAAAACAACAAATGGAAGGAGACTTGAAAGTGCGTCACATCCTTCCAAACAAACATCAAGTCTGCAGGAGGAAGCCGCTGGTACACTACCCTGAACTGACGCGCGCATCCAGGCCAGCATTCAGGATTTATTATGCTGACCACTGAAACTGACCATTGGTGGACAGATGAATGGTTGGAAACTGCACCTTCACAAACCTTCAGGGCGTTGCATTATTTGACGGCCTTAAAATAGTCAGCAGTCACGTATGCTGTTGAAGCTGTCCGACTTGCATTCAAATACATTAATAGAATTAAAATCAAGACCCTACAGATCTTTCTGATTTTTCTGAACAAGTTGTTTCATCAAAGTTTGCCAAATAAGGGATAATGTATAGTGAGCAGATTATTATCGCGGAGGAACCACTCTGTGATAACAACCTGCTTTACATTATCCCGTGTATTACACGGCTATTTACTTATAAAATCAAGTATTTGACACAATATATTGACCTAGAGAAGTCTGTCTTTCCGTTTTAAAATAGTCCGGGGCCGCAGGAATCAGCTCAGCACCTGATGGAGGTTTTCTGTCTCGTCACTGTCAGTCTGTTGACATTTTCTTTTCCGTTCACCGTCTTTAAAGACCGCCGTATCCCGCACTGTGTTCTGTTTCATGTTTACTTCATATGTGTGTGTTTTTGCACTATGTAACCTTTATCTCTTTCTTTCCACTATTTTGTCTCTTATTTTTTTCTCTATGTAAACAGACCGACGTCAAATTTACCGGCCTTCTTTGTCTGATTGATTTGATCCAGTTCCACCATCAGGATTGCGTGATTATATCCCTAGCAACGGTGTGTTGTTCATAGCAACGGTCTGCTATGGAGAAATAACGGACCTCAGAAAGCCGTGATTAACCAATCAGAATTAAATGTTTAACAGAGCCATGTAATACATGTAACTGTTTAAAGTTACTCTATTAAAGGAAGCTTCCAGAGTTGTGCATCTGGTGTCTTATTATTGGGTTTCCATCAGTAATAATAACAATAAGCTCACTAGAATAAGTTATGAAAATAGGTGTGCAGTGGCATGACGTCTGATGGGAAAGCAACACGAGGAGTCAGACAAACTATGAAATAGACAGCAACTGTGCAACTTTTCCCATTGTTGGAGATTGGAGTAATGGCATGGTTGTCTTGTGCTTGGTGTTGGATGAGATAAAACTGTATGACTGTAGTTTCATGTGTGACACAATTTTTGTATTTGGTGTTTTTTTTTTTTTTTTTTAAAGGTCAGCATTCTGCTCATTTCAAAATAAAGTTCTTGCCAACCACCACAGCCACCGTGTGTACGTGTGTGTGTCTTTGTGCGAGCCTACCTCTGCTCTGGTGTCTCTCTGTCATCCAACGCTGGAAGTCTTCTGGCTCTATTTCACTTCAACTTCACTCCAACTTTGATCAGAGAAATCTGTAAAATCACAACAGAATCAAGGTTGACCAAACAATATCAAACTGTTTGAGGACGACGGTCATCGAACGGGACGATTATTCTATTTTCGTGTTTATTTATATTCTGTCTTTTATTCTTCTTATTGCTTCTCTTTCTTTTGTTTCTTTATATTGCTTCTGTTTTCTCTTTATTGTCGCTATCCTTCTTACTCTGCCTCCTCTCGCTGTGTTTTTACATCTTTTGTCTTCTTGGTTTTGCTTCATATCGACTGTGAAAAGGTGTCAGTCAGTACCTTCTGGATTTAATTTCATGCTTTAGCTGATGCAACAAACAAAAAGCACATTTACCTTATTTGTAATTCAAACAGGCAGAAAGAAACAGAGGTAGAAAATCAATAACAAATACATGTTACTTTCATTTGTGTGAGAATGTGCTTAGCATTCTGAGATACATTTATAATCCTGCAGGTAATAAAGGAGGGCTTGTAGGAGTTTTGGATCAAGAATCATGTTTCTCCCACACTGTTGTTTCCAGCAGAGAAAACACTTGAGTTTTAATGGAGTGTTTATAGTCGAGTGGATCTGTTGTACTTGACGATACATTAGTGAATAATGTGGTTACTGATGAATCCAGGACGGTACACACCTTAGCTACATTCAGCTGATGCTGCACATGCTCTATAATATCCAGGGGGGCTGTCCAGTGTGCTCTTGCATCCACATGTGTGTTTATGCAAGATTAAGTGTTAGTATTATAAATTACAATAATGATATGTGAAATCATACATGTAACACATCGATATGTTAAAAGACCGGAAACACTCAGGGCCCTATCGTACACCTAGCACAAAGCGCCGCAGCGCAAGTGTCACTGCAAGTGATCTGGTGCTCACGTCAGCGCGTTGGTCTTAAATTGAGGTGTGGTCAGGCAAACGGGTGGCGCGTTGCTACCTTGAGGACGCAGAAAGCAACTGCGCCACAGACCCAACAAAAACCTGCTCTAAAGTCTGTGGCACAATATGCTCCCGGTATTTAAAGGGCACATTATGGCCATACATCTGGGAGTTCACAACACTAGTCCGTGCTTGTCACTCACACGGCAGCGCTTCCAGTCATGAAGACAAACCAGCAAGTTCGCAGATACAGTGAAATGACGCTTATGAGACAGAGGACTGTGAGACGGCAAGCTTTGTTTCCCTCGCCTCCTTAAATCATGATAGTACTTTCAGTTTGTTACCGATCTGGTGAGAAGTGCCGGAAGACGTGGACAAGCTCACCGCTGCCTCAACACACACCTGCTTCACCTCAGGGAGATTCCTGCTCGAGCCATGCACAGGCCAAAAACTGCAGACACCAAGCTCTCCATCTCACCTACTCATTCTGATGCTTGCTCTTTCTAATACACGCAGAAACAGACACACGCAGCTAAGGGTGTACACACGCAGTGGAGAATACAGCCATGTGATCCAGCAGCAACAATAAGTGAACATTTACAGCCGGCCTTTCTTTGAAGGTCAGCACACAGAACTTTCGTAAACATAAAATCCTGTCCGATCCTGACGGCGTGTCTGGAGATTTAGTAAAAATGTTGACAGTCATTTGACTCACAGTAATGAAACAGCAAACAATGTGCCTGTCTCTCTGTTCTGCTCTCTGTCTGTCTGCAACAGAAAATACCGTAACTTTTACATCTTTATGAGACGTGAAACGGATGTCACCAAACGTCTCCATGTGCCGGTTTGTGAATGAGAACAGTTTGCTGTGTCTTTGCTGTAAGAGCTCTATGTGTGACGGAGGGTGGAGCAGACAAACACACAGTCGACTTCGGCCTATAAAAACTTAACCCTTTACCTTCCTGTGGGGTTGTACGGAGGTGTAGGTTGGTTAGTTTGTTGTTTAGAGCGTAACTGCTGAGAAAGAATCCGAAAATGAACATGTGTTATTTACATTAACGGCGCTCGCTCTCTTCACTTCCTGTCTGTGTCGCTCAACACAGCTGCTCTCTCTCTTTTGTTCGCGGCAGCTTGGAGTTGAAAATCTGACTGTAGATCTGTTGGGTTTTTTTTAAAGCTTTGGTATTTAATTTAACAGTAATTCATGTCCAGGTGCTGAAGGGCTGCATCACTTTCTTGGTCGCTCTTCTTGGACTGTCCAAATATCTAAAAAATAGATAATATCTGAACTTAACTTTGACTGAAAACCTGAACATCTTATTAGACTAATCAGATGTCTCCTCTGTGGATATCATTTACAGGCCTCCGGTCCCACTGCCAGCATTTTGGTTTTTAAGACATTTTGAATGAATTGTGAGTATGTTGTTGTTGTTTGTTTTTGTACTTGACACTTAACATGAAGCAGGAACAAACACACATGACACATGGCTCAGTGGTCTAAGTGTGTAATTGAAGGTGACATTAACACGAGAGACTGGCACATCAACAGCTTTTCACAGCTCCTTGATTCGATCAGCTAATGGCAGAAACACATACATAAATTAGAGAGATCACTTGTGTAGGGCATTATAATACATTATACACACAGGCGGCTGAACACAGCTGTTATTTTTAAAGGAAATGACAAAGATACTGAGACAGACGTGTACTGGCAATCGGGCAAAAAGGGCAAAGTCCCGGTGAGCAGACTCTCAGAATATCTGTAAACAGTGAAAATGTGCGCTCTATCTGCTCATAGTAGGGTTCACTTCAGATCATCTAAAGTCGAGGAAGCAGTAGGAACTTTTTGTGGAATGGGTGAATGACAAACTAATTCAGAAGGATAAGGACGCGGACCGAAAGGTGGAGGCCACAACGCTCAGTGATGTCAAGTATCCAGTCGTTAAAAGCCATTGATAGGATGCGGAGGAACGTCAGTACTCTCTGTGCACATCTTAATCTTCTTCATCCCAGAAGCTTTGCCCAAGTGTTGTCCTCTTCCCTTCAGCCCTCATGAAAGTGAGCAACTGCCTCCTGAAATCAAACTGCAATCAAACTTCTGAGAATTTGCAGTGTGAGATGAAAAGCTTTGCTCTGCAGTGGGACAGACCTCAAAATCCCCCTTTTGACAAATATCCAATCAAGACAGGACATAAATTAAGAGCAGTGTTTAGTCCTGGCCTGGCCTTAAAATTCCTCCTTATCTTTGCCCAGGTCGTCTGTGAGCGGACATTTCCAACCTTGAAGTGATTTGAAAAACACTTTCATGCTGATGGCATCAGAGTGGGACGTCCTCCTGTCTATGGACTCTGATTTCATCATCCACAGAGTCGCACAACACAGAGCGTTGTTACTGATACTTCAGCTCGTTCATTTATCCGTGCAGTTGTTCTGGAAGCAACTCCACATTTGCTTTCTGTTTCTATGATACTTTAAAATTGCCTAACCCTAAATTCTTGAGGCCTTTGTACTTTTTTAAATACCTAATGTTGTCGATCAGCCATTTGCAGGTTTGTTTCTTAGAGGCAGACGCTTCTCTCTCTCTTATGCTAATTTTGTGTATTAGCACATTCTGCAGTTTTATTCCAGAAAACAGGTGAATGCGGGCTGGTGTGTGGGCCGGTCTGGACTAAAGTCGAAGGCTGAATTTTAGAGAGGGAGAGAGCTGTCAGTCTGACCGGGAAAGCAACAATAGCAGTGAGGCAGAAACACTCCAGATGTCACCTCTCCCTTTGTGTGTGGATGTGTGTGTGTTGGCTTGCATGTATGTGTGTCCACTGTGTGTGTGCGTGTGTTCATAGCATAAAACAGTACATGCGCGTGCATGTCTAAAAAAAGAGTGTTTGTGTGTTTGCGTGTGTGTGTGTTTTGAAAAGGACAGGGCGGAGGGTGAGAACTTGTTTGGCCTCCTCTGCCCTCAAATGCTCTTTTGGGATCCCCCACAACTCAAACACACGCACACACACAGTCGACACACATACGGGCGCATTCTCTGTCAGAGTGCTTCACTTCACTCTTCCGGGTCACTGCCAGGTCTCAGACATCATGCAAGCATCAAACTGTGAGTGTGAATTGTGTGTGTGTGTGTGTGTGTGTGTGCGTGTGTGTGCACATCAGTGTGATAGAGCAATGGAATGGAAGAGTTTGTATATTAGTTTCTTCAAAAGTCCTGTGTATACACAGATACAGTATACAGTAACCTACATCACTGGTGAGGACAAACGTGGAAAACCAACAAAGTACTAGCTCCGCTCTCAGGTTATATTTACACACAGCACTGAAAATGTTGGATCACTAGACGTTTGTCTTTTTCACCCTGAACTAGGAAAGGGGAGCTTTAAAACTAAAAACTGAATGGGTTACAAAAAATATTCAATACAATTGTTCTGAGTCTGTTAAGTTCTGAATTTAACAGGTTAAAAAGGAAGGAGTGGAAGGGATTATTAAGCTATATAGGTAGTGACAGCTCACCACTACAGTGAGGAGGCACTCTCACAGACACACACAAAGGACCTCTGTGAACGAGCTCTCTCGTGCGGTGTTTGGTTGGAATGAAAAGCCGCCAGCCCTGCCCTCCGTGGCACATGCTTGCTGATCTCTGGCCTTGGAACATGATCGGTTCTACTAAAAGCACTCAGGTTTCCAATCCATGACATGTCCACATCTAAAGCTTTCTGAACATTTGAAAACTCCTCCTGTGCCTGGCCTGCTAGAATACATTTCGAAAAGAGGTCAGGTTAACAAATCAGAGGCTGCCGGCTCGTATGTTTCTGGTTTAGGTGAATGGGTTGGGGCTGAAACTACACTCGCAGTACATCCAACTCCAAGGAAACCTACGCTGGCCAACAAGGGCAATTGCGCTGCAACGGCCCAAACGGTTTCCAATAGAAGAAACAGGCTGCAAATTCTGTCAGTGATACATGGACAACATAGACACTCTGCTCCAGTGCCATCCAACGTTACAGGGTCTGATAATTAATGAATTCACTGTCTCAGGCCCCTTTCTTTTACGTCAATAATAAACCCGTTACACAGAGCACCCCCGACAGACCTGGAGCACTTCCGTTGTGTTGATTGCTGCGTTTTTCTTTTGCATGTGTTTTCTGGGTTTGTGTCCTTTTGACTTTGCATCGTTCCTACCTTTTGCAGCAAGTTTTTTTTTATTGGCAGCGGATTGTCATCGTTGCATTTGTTTCGGGCTCTTGCATGTATTTTTAAATTGGCATCATTTCTAAATGTGCAGCCTGTTTCTTCTAATGGAAGCTGTTTGGGCCGTTGCAGCGTGATTGCCCTTGTTGGCAACTCCAAAGAAACCCCTTCGAGAGACCGCTTGGTCATTTTTTTGTTCTCAATGTTCTTCATTAGGGATTTGACAAAGATTTATCATCTGCTTGGAAGTAAAAGAGATGGACTGAAAGAACACTTTGTTACACACAGAAACTGAGAGAAATGTGAAAGACAGAAGGAACATAGAAGCAGATACCTCACCCAGAGTAATAGAGACAGCATCAAAGTACTGAGATAATGGAGATAGCTTTCAGTCATCATACACACACACTAGGATGCTTTAGAGTGAGAGAGAGGAAGGTGGTAGATCAACTGTTTAGCCTCAACACAGCTAATGGGGACTGAACTTTCCTCAAACCTTTTAGCATTCATAAAAAAAAGAGCTTATAATCAAAATGGAACGTGTAACAATTGATCAGTGCACAGCTGTAAGCAACAATAAAGCATGTGCCGTTACTGGAGCAGCCTTGAGGACCAAGCATGCCCCTGGGGACACAGATGGTTTATCATGCTTTTCTGACTATTGAGTTCCAGGGGCCTCCTCAATCTCTGCATCACTCTAGAGCCATAAGCAGGGGAGCAAAGCCCCATCTCGCCCCTCCACATGTCCCGATGCTCTCTGCCCTGGCCTCCCTCGACACTTGGACAGTCCAGAGGGAGGCAGGAGACCTGTGCCGAACAAGCGTCTGTTAGCCACACGCTCGCTAATTTGCCAGTTGGTACCATTAAACTGGAATAAACTCAGCAGTGAAACTGTTTCAAATAAGAGCAATAATAATCAGCAAAAGTCTTTACCATACAGGAAGTGTAGGGCCCATTCAACGTCATCGACATGGCTTCTTCTCCGCTTAAAAAAGCATCTTAAGAGGCTGACCTTTTCATTTCTGTTTTTCATTAGTCTATGGTCAGCAGGCTGGACAATGTTCTCTTTGCATGCTGGATGTCAACAAATGAAAGTCGCCCTTTCAGGATTGTATCCAGGGTTTCTGCACACCATGAAAAGTATAGAATGTGATTGTGGTAATTTCCAGGTTTGGTCTTTTTACAGAACATTGCCCCTATTCTGTTTTCTAAAATATAAAATTCTGGGTTTTTTTTAAAGATAAATTGATCACAATTGGCTGGAGCACAGCCAAAATATTTACCTCTGTGGGCAAGAGAAGCTTGGTGTTGTTGTTGGCAAGGATAGAAGTACGGTTTGTGACTGAACGCACACTCCTACACAGAGCTGCCTCCACGCCTTCATGTCAGCCTGCAAAACAGTTCTGCCCAGTGTGCCTTGTAACTTATAACCAAATCCAGCTGCCCTGAAACAGTAAGTTTGAAAGACAATTATACTGTATCTTTGAATGACACAGCATCACAACTAATCAATATGAAGCTTTTCAGAGTATTTGAGCTGTGTAGTGTTCTACTATAACACCTTTAAGGCCGTGTTTATCATCATGTCCATGGGCACAGTGATTAAAGGAAGCTGCACAGATTAAGGTCAAGTAAGAATCTATTATTGAAAAGTCTGGAAATTTGATAGTGGAGTATAAGATGGAATGAATTATGTGTATGAACCCTGTGTATTGTTGATCTTTACATATTGCTCTCCTAGCTTCTCCTACACAAGAGTTTTTTATTTCAGGTTTTTATCGAGTAATACTTAACATTATAGAAGAACAGTATTGATCAACAAATATAGGATACACAAACCTCAAGTGCCTGCATGTTGCATTAATATTACAGTACTGTTTCGCAGGCAACTCTCTCCAAAATACCAGTGAGACCAAATGGATATTTGATTAATAACAGGGCAGGTACTTTGGATACTTCTTTAGATAGTAACTTAGATTTATTAGTTTGTACATTTTCAGTCCCTTTTTTAAATGTTGTCTCTTGTGACTTTCTATCACACCTTTCCAGGAGCGCTGGGGGGGGGGGGAAGGCAAACAAGGACTTTTCCTAAATTTTTTATTCAACTGAATTCAACGACAAAATTGACTTCAGTGGAATTGCTTGCAAGAGTCATTGAAATGATCTCGATCAGCGTGTTTAATGTGATACTTTAATGTCAGGTTTCTATCTAAGGCTGATGGCAAAAGATGTTGCTGTAAGGCTGAGCAAACAGTAGTGTAGTGGAGATAAATGTTCTCTGAAAGGTCAAGGGAGGTAATGCAGGAGAGAATGGAAGAAAATTGAACAAGGGAAGAAAATAGTGTGGGGATAAAGGGAGGAAATAATGGCAAAAGCATGCGGAACAAAGAGGACAAAAAAAGAGGACGACAGAGAGCAGAAGAGGTTAAGGAATGGAGAAAGAGAAGAATAGAAAGCCACAATAAAAGGTGGTGGAGAGGAGATGAAAGGGTATGGTGAAAGAGCGTGGAGTAGACGGGGCAAAGTGAAAGAAAATAGAATAAAGAGGATGGAGTGAAAAGGCACTGTTTGCCTATTGAAAACTAAAGCAGGAGTAAAAGACGGGAAAATCTAATAAAGACGGTAAGGAAGCAAATAATTAGGAAATTGATTCCCAGGTCCTCCTCAGGGAATTATCCCCAACAAAGGAACAGCAGAAGGTGACAGCAACTATATTAGTCCTTCGACTGCCTCCAATGTGATGACTGAGGGATTTGGAGAGAGCTTTGGTACTGCCACAGAAAAGCACTAGTTAGAGCAGGTGTGAATGCATGCAGATGAAACTGCCAGAGCATGTCAGGAGGGGGTCAGGCTTCGATTGCGATTGGATCTCAGTAAGGGTTAAATGATGTCTGTACAGTGTGGATGTATTCTTAGGAGATAAACTTCAGCCGGCGAGTTTAAAGGTCGCCTTATTATATTTCTGCTATCTTAAGCCGCCCATCAAAAGATATGATGCCCCCTTCCACTTCAAAAGAAAATTAAAACAGCCCACACAGCAGCGTCACTTTCCTTGACCTGGAATGCACCGTCTTTGTGAAGTTTGCCAGCTCTACCTACCAGTTTGCATATTGAGCAGAATTAAGATATTGAGAATGCATTTTATTACTAAGATTAGACTGTAAGATCCAACTTCATCACTGGATAACGTTTAGAAATCACATGCTACTAGTAAGGCAGGTGTCTGCTTGCTTTTGTTCAAATTGTTAACCAAACACTGTATTGTTATGCACGGGGTTTAAAGTACAGGCTCTTTTTAAATATGTGTGATTTACTTAGCCCGGGTTCACCTTGTATCAACATGCATCCTGGGTGTTCCAATCACAACTGGAGAGTACAGGTTTAAATGCAGTGTGGACTCATAATACAATGCAGTGCACACAATGAGAGTTTTGAAGGTATCCAATAACATATTGCAGACTTATGGTTTATAACCTCATCCTGGTTGGTACAGGAGCCACAGTGACCCTGATAGCATAAGATGGTCACCTCAATAAAACATTTGTCCTTCAGGTGATTTTTAGCAGACACTTCCCCCTGCGTCTTGAAAGGATTAAATGACCCGACAGAGGATCTGAATTCGATTTCACCTTTTGAATGGTCAGGGTTTGCATCATGCTCTAGGGTTCGGTTTTCAAACCTTTCTTCTCAATAATTGTTTGGTGAGGAAGCAGGTTTGTTTTCAGTCAATTGAGACAGGGTACAAGTTGTTATACTTAAACCATCTTGAGCCACCTCAACTGGCTCCTTTCGATGTGAAGGAGTAGCGGCTCTACTCCGAGCTCCCCCCCAGATGTCTGAGCTCCATCTCTAAGGCTGAGCCCAGCTACCCGTCGGAGGAAACTCATTTTGGCCTCTTGTATCTGCAACCTCATTCTTTCGGTCACTACCCAAAGCTCATGGCCGTAGGTGAGGGCTGGAGTGTAGAACGACTTATAAATTGAAAGCTTTGGTTTCAGGCTCAGCTCCCTCTTCACCATGATGGTCCAGTACAACGCCTGCATCACTGCGGATGCTGCACCAATGCATCTGTCAGTCCCACGATCCATTTTACGACCCCAATACCTGCTGGAGGTCCCAGTTTGATGAAGTCAACAGAACCACATCATCTGCAAAAAGCAGGGATCGGTGACAAGAGACAAACCTGGTAGAGGCCAACACGCACTGGGAACATGTCTGACGTGGAAGAGGCGTGTCAGCCAAGACAGCCCAACAATGTCCAGAGCCTTCAGCATCTCAGGGCAAATCTCATCTACACCAGGCGCCTTGCCACTGAGGAGCTTCTTGACTACCTCAGCATCCTCTGCCTCGGATATATATAAGGCTTCCCCTGGACCCTCGGACTCTGCCTCCTCACGTGGACGTGTTAGTTGGGAGTTCCTCAAAGTGTTCCTTCCACCGTCTGACAATATCCCCAGTCCAGGTGAGCTGTTCTCCCCTCCTGCTGGAAACAGCTTGAGCCCATCCCTGCTTCCCCCTTCTGAATCATCTAACAGTTTGCCAGAACCTCCTTGAGGCCAACCTAAAGTTCTTCTCCATAGCCTCCCCAAACTCCTCCCACACTCAGGTTTTTGCTTCCACAACCACCGAAGCCACAGCCCTTCTGGCCACCTGGTACCTGTCTGCTGCCTCTGGAGACCCCTGGGCTAACCAAACCCAAAAAGCCTCCTTCAGCCTGATAATCGATAGCTGATAGTTCTCAGGTTGTTGCCATGGCAGGCACAGATCTGGCCACAACTCCTTGCAGCCACTTCCACAATGCAGGTGGGATTACAAGACCTTGCGGACAGGTGCCTCTGCCAGACGTTCCCAGTTCACCCTCACTGCACTTTTAGCTTTACCAGGTCTGTCTGGCAGCTTCCCTTGCCATCTGATCCCACTAACCACTAGGTGGTGATCAGTTGACAGCTCTGCTCCTCTCTTCACTCGAGTGTCCAAAGCATACGGCTGCAGATCTGATGATACGACAACAAAGTGGATCTTTGATCTGCGGCCTAGGGTGTTCTGATACCAGGTACACTTATGAATCACCCTACGCTGGCGGGGATCAGCACGCCAAGGCCCCCTCCTTTGCCTGCTGTTTACAATGCACCCGGCCCCCATGCCTATCCCTGCTGATGGTGGGCCCATAAGATGGCAGCTCTACATTTCTTTTTCGGGCTAAGCCCCATAGATGAGAGCCTGGCCACCGAGCTTGTCGTTGAGCATCCCCTCCAAGTCTGGCTCCAGGGGGTAGCCCCAGACTCCTTGATCTGGGCGAGGCAGCTATTCATGGTCCAACACGGCCAATGGCACCACAATATGCAACCAAGTATTGAAACTGTTACAACTTGCCTATAGCGAGCATAAAACCTGATATATTAGCACGTCAAAGGGTTATTTAGCATACCAACTGTCAGGTCCAAAAGTCCCAACTGTTCTCTCAACACAACCATAAAATACCCAAACATATTAGACCAATTATTGTTCAGTTCCAGTCAGTACAGTCCGTTTGTGGGGGTTAGATTGTCTCACCTTAGCTTTTTCCATTGACTTAATTTGGATGGTCTCATTTCAGGAGCTTAAGAGGAAGTTGGCAACAGTAAACACAAATCAAAGCATGTGTGTCAAAGCGTGTTTAAACACGTTTTATCTACAAAAAAGAGGATGCCCTATTTTCTTACAAGATTTCCTCATCATCAAAACACTGTCACTGTGAGTGCTTCTTTCAGTTGTACTTCCCTTAAGCTCAATGTGTCTGCCCAAATAAACAAATACAGCAGTACTGAAGCTGCTCTACACATGTTGGAAGTACTTTTGCATCTGGAGGGTAACTGCTTAACATTAAGTCTGTGAATGTAAATGTGTCTACATGGCTAATAGTCAGTAAAGAACTGTTTGCCTGCAGCCTCTTTTGGCTCATCCAGCACAAATGGTATGTGTAATTCTAAGAATGTTAACAGTGTATTTTCTCTGTAGTAGTAAAGGAGGATTAAAACCAAACAGACTTGGACTGAACTTATACACCACCTTGTGTTTATACAGTACAACCGCAAAAAGACTTAATTTCATCATTGAGAAAAAACTGTTCGAGGTTCCAGCAAATTAAAGGATAACTTCGGGATTTTTCAACCTAAACCCTATTTCCCCATGTGTTTGTGTGTAAGTGACTAGTGGAGACAACAATTATTGAAATCGATCCAGTATTCAGGGAGGGAGCACCGGCCGGCAGCCGCCAAATGGGATACAATGTGACAAAACGGGGCACGGGGCAAACGCCAATACAGCCACTAAAAGCGCTTGTTTTTGCTACTAACAGGCTCGTTATAATCAGTGTCTGACAACACTGTGGCAGCCATGCTACTTTACTTAATGCTCTCTGTTGTTGTCTGTAGCCAAGGCTCGCTCACGGAGAAGTCTTGCGCGAGACCGTAGTTGTTGCAGGAAGAAGGAGAGAGGAGTGAGAGAAGACGAAGATGAAGAGGGAGAGAGGATCTTCAGCCATGACAATCTTTTAGATAGCACTGAGCAACGCTCTCTGTGCTCCAACACAACAAACAGCACTTCTCCCTCCTCGTCTTTGTGGTATTATGATTACACGATTCTGTATAAAGATAAGAGGGCACTTCAGTAATTACATAATAATGGTGTAATAGTGATTATTGACAATACAATTTTCATAAACCACAACAATAACCACTGATGCTTATACAGAGATGGGTGATGGGGCCCAACTAGGCCACCAGAGAGGCAAGCGACAGCCCCCCCCAAAATGCACCACCCCCAGCAGCACAGCCATAACCCACAGCAGTTGACAGGAAGGGCAAGGCCAGCAGAGTAACCTATCGTTAGTTACTTTTCAGTTTCACCCTCAGAGGAGGTCGATCTTCTGTTGACAGAGGCCCAGAGGAGGGTGCTGGCCGTGTGGAGACCTGTGCCCTGCCCTGCTGGGGTCCACTTCCAGACCATATGGAGGAAGTCAGACCACTGAGGAGTGGCATGTTTGTTTGTTTATTTATTTAGGGAAACAATACAATGGGAAAACCATTGTATTGTATTGCATTATATTTTTTGTTTTTGTTTATTTAGTTTTCATGAGTAATCCTATGAAACGTCACTGCTCCTTCATCCCAGGTTGTCGAAGCGTGTGTCTCTTTGGCGTGTGTTTCTCGGTCTGTTGTCTTTGTTTCTGACACTTGGTTCAAATGAAACTTTATTTCTGGTTTATGTTTAGGCACAAAAACTGCTGCGTGAAGTTAAAAAAAACACGTAATGTGTGGGTTGACTCGCGCTGACTTAGAAACCAGGTCTCCTAGATGAACAGATATTAATAAGGTACTGATCATGTCCCTACTGACCTTTACATTTTTTCCTCAAGAGCCTGGTCAATAATTACAACATCCCGGCCTTTCTAGCAACATAAAATCTAAAAGTGAAGGCTGATTTTTTCACTCTAATACCTGTGTCTGTGAAGAAGGTATAAACACTGAAAGATTTTTCTTTTCTGGTAACAGAGCACCTCGTAAAAAATCCATGTTAATGTGCTGAGCCCACAGGCAAGTAAAACAGACGGTGTTAAACAGTGGATTTAAATGATGAAGGGATGAGAGTGCAGCTCGGGGAGCCCTCAGCTCTCCTTTCTGTCCGTATTTCTCTTAATATATTACTCAACACTTGTGGGCACACGGTCTTTCTCTCATTGTGATGGAAGTACGTGAGGGACAGATGTTTTGTCTCTTACAATATTGTGTGTGTGTGTGCATGTACAAGTCGATGTTAGTGATAATAATTGATTTGACAAATTCTAGAAGTTATGTGTCAGATAAAAAAAGATAACACACACACACACACACACACACACACACACACACACACACACACACACACACAGTCTCTGCAGGGTTTAATAGAGTTGTTTCAGCTTGCCCTCATCTCATCACCGACACCTGACATGCACATGCATACACACTCTTTCTTCTCGTACTCACACACAGTAAAGCCAAACCGGTTGCTGTCTAAATGATAACATGAGCAACATGAAGGTTGATGAAATTATATTTGTGTGTATTTGATCTTTACAGCAGTTGTTTGTTTGTTTTTCAGAAAGTTTTAAGAAGTTTTCCTGAAGTTATTTCCGAGCCAAACTTCCGCTCTGACAGTAACAGCAGCCTCACTGGGCCTCCAGTGTTAAGTCAAAACATGTGCGTCAGATCCGAGAGCACAGCCAGTAATTAGAATAAGTAAGTGTGTGCATAATGAATGAGTTTTTCAACCTGCTTTCCGTGATTGGGTTAATTACATTGTGTATTGCATGGAAACATCACTGCTCAGTGTGGACAAATTCGAAGATAAAAAGTTTCATCACACTTCCAAGGTTACCTTCAACGTCTCTCATTTTTCTTTGAGAATGTTTTGACTTACATGGATGGATGGATGGATGGATGGATGGATGGATTGATGCACGAGGAAAACAAAGTGAAAGTGAAATCATCTGCTGGCATAAAATGAAAAACAAGTTTTACAGACTGAGTCTCTTCTTTGAAACGGCTCACGACAAAATGAAGCTTTCATTGATCAGGCAGTCTGCTGCACAAAATTAGAAAAAAGTAATCAGTTAAACCGTGCTCATTGATGAACGTGTTGCCTGAACCGAGCAAATGTAGATATAAAGCTTTTAATTAAACTACTTGTTGCACCACAAAAACTCATCTCCAGACTTCTTTTTAATAAA
Source organism: Semicossyphus pulcher (assembly GCF_022749685.1). Lineage (NCBI taxonomy): Eukaryota > Metazoa > Chordata > Actinopteri > Labriformes > Labridae > Semicossyphus > Semicossyphus pulcher. Next base: position 1,585,590 of record NW_027211701.1, read on the forward strand.
CAGGGTTATATTTGTTTCATAATTTATTTTTATTTTGTTTTTCAATAGGTGAGTAAGGTTGAATAATTCAGTAGCACGCTAATTTAGCTCAGGTGTGAAATGCTCTGGAGGCCTAAGTATTGTTAACCATGACTCGTGGCAGCATCACACCTGTTCTCTCCCTGCTCACCATTATAGAGACTGTTAAACATGCCAATTTCACCGTTTCATTTCAGACCTCATGGATCAATATTCTGACTATGAGAGAAGTGAGTCTGGTGACAGAAATGGCTTCATATAAAAATATATAAAATAATATTAAAATTACTTGTTGCGGCAATTGGCCAATATTGCAATGTTGAAAAAAAGTTATCGACTTCCTGGAGACTGATAAATGGACGTTAAATTTATAGTTACACATAAACATAATAATAACTTTTCCTCAAATAGCCAGGATGATGTGGGTCATTAATGCATTTGTCACTCTTCACTGAAGCTGATATTTATGTTGTTGCTGTGATTTTGAAGTATTCCTCACTGCTTAAAAAACTACGTAGCTGTGGTTTCAGTGGGACTGCAGGTTGATGGTTCACGGACAGCAGGGGGTCCGTGTAGGTCGGTGGACATGACAGATATTACCATGAAGTGTATTATACATCCCTATATCTACCTGGTAAATTACACATTGAAGGACATTTTCAGGTCTGATTTTACATCACAAAGAATCTCACTGTTTACCTGAGACTGAGAGGAAACATGTCAAACACAACGATGGCATTCGATACGTGCAACAGCTATAAAAACTATTTACTGTAATTAAATCTTTAGTGTAGCTGATCTGCTCGTCCATCAGGTCCAGGGTGAAAGGAAAGCTATTTCTGTAATCTTATGTCATCGTGTTATTTCAGATCCAACACAACGCTCGTTTAACGCACAATAACACAATCAAACCAACAGACCAAGGCAGCGATAGACCAACAACTCCTGTGTTCTGAGGTAAAACGACAATGGAGCCTGGTGGCTTAGAAGAGACCCCCACTCTCTTCTGCCCATATGTCCTGTCTATCTTCAGCTGTCCTGTCGATTAAAGGCCCAAAAAAGAATCTTAAAAAAACACACCATAAATGAACTAAGCGGAAGAAGTCACTGGGCTGCAACATGATGAACTACTTCCCCCTCCTCCCTCAAAAACTGTGCGAACAGTCTGCCTGCATGCCCCGGTCTGCTCAGTGGCCCGTAGAGCCAGCAGAACTCTGGTTGTATTGGGCAGCTCCCAGTGTGAACGCATGGAAGTGTGTTCTACAACTGAGCGTGAATCTCTGCTCGCTTTTCCCCTCATGGCAGAGAGAGTGTGGCGCTGTCCCTGTCTTCCCTCCTCCCTCCTCGCTCTTCTCTTTCCTCCACATCCAGACGTGCTGTCTTTCATTTGTCGCTCTTTCTTGTTTTCTCTCTTTCTTATTCTTTCTGTTTTCTCCCCACTCAGGTCATCTCTCGCTCTCTCTGTGTTTTCCTCTCTGTCTCTCTGTTGGTGACAGGGTTCAGTCGAGCGTATTCTCACTGGCCACTGTAACACTCCAGTAATCCAGGGAATGCTCAAACACACACACACACATAAAAAAAGCCCTGAATGCACCACTGTCAGTTTCACCTCCTCGCCTTGCTGTGTGTGTGTGTGTGTGTGTGTGTGTGTGTGTGTGTGTGTGTGTGCGTGCCCTGTCATCAGTAGTTTTTTGGGGGGCAGCTCATTTAAGATAGTGATTTTATCATTATGCAAATGACATCAGGAGAGCAGCCTCATCTATTTTGATTGGCTGCTGCTCCCACATCCCTGCATGTGTGTGTGACTGTGTGTGTGTGTGTGTGTCTATGTGCGTGTGGGTTCAAAATGAGCCTATCAACAATAATTGTTTCCTGTGTGTCTCTCTCATCTTGTCCGTGGAGAGGTGATGTCAAAAAGTCACCGTTAATTTGATGCATCCTCCGTCTGCCTGTGCTTCCGTGTGCTTCCATGTGTGTGTGTGTGTGTGTGTGTGTGTTTATGACAGACCCTTTCCCTTGAATATAGAGCAGCCCTGGCAGTGACAGTCACCACTGCCCCCTACATTACAACAGCTCCTTTTTGGAAACTCCCAAGGCCAAACACAAACCCAAACATCATCAGCTCCACAATGTGTACCTGCAGAAACCAGCCCCAGCAGGACTAACCCCATGAAAACAGAGCTGGAGATAGCTTATTGATTAATCCTGTTTAAATTGTTCGAAACGCTGTAATAGCTAAAAACATCATTCTTCTTGCAACAGAAGGTGTCTGTCTACCTGCCTTCATGTTGAAGGGTCGTTGATGATGTCATTATGTTACACTTTGCATTGTTTGAGTGGTAAAACCATAGACTGTATAAAAAGATGGCCGACATGACAGCTCCCTAGAGTGAAGCCAAACCCTCTCTGTCGCCCCCTGCTGCCTGGCTGCAGTATAGCTCATAAAGCCCGCCTCCTCCATGTTAACAGATGGGACATGAGTCAAACTATAAAATCAAAATACACATCAAATATATTTTTTTTTACACAAACACACTTTCTGTCATTATAGTTAGTTCTTATCATGCTGATTTATGTTCAAGTGTTTTTTTCTCACAAGTTTACTTTTAATTTCATGCTATAAAAAGGGGGTGTGGCCTCATGATTGACAGCTCTGTTGACAAATGGGGCTCCTGCAGCGTTCTGTTCCCGAGTAGCAGAGTAGAGGAGGAACGGCGAGAGGAGACGTAACTAACACTAACACTACAGTCATTGAACTTCTGCTTCAGACCGACACAAGAAGCTGTTCTGCTGTGAAACACGCATGTGGGATCTTTGCCGTATTTTTTCAGTAAGTTCCGTGTGTGTTTTGGTAAGTGGAAGTGGCTATGGCGGTGCCACCCATCCGATCTCTGTGCCCGTCACAGGGGCTATTTTGGCTTCAATTTTGTACAATGAGAGCAGATGGAGACGCGTCGTCCATCTATACAGTCATTGGGAAAAACGCACAGCGGGGGATCATCGTTTGAATAATCCACTTTATTCTACATCTAAAACAAAAACTATGAAGGCTAGAGCAAAACTTTTATAACCTTTATGTTCAACAGAGTTTATGGATATAAAGCATTTCAATACTGTCAATCAACTGACATCACAATAAGTAAAAATACCAATTTAGGCCCTGTGCTTCCTCTGCTGAAAACACCTTTGAAATCTACTCAAAAAATATCTATATAAATATGTCAATATCTTTAAAAATATCTATATAAATATGTCAATATCTTTAAAAATATCTAGTGTTAAATGTAGTGTTAAAATAACTTCATTCATTTTTTAAAGTTTTTAGTTGTTTTGGCTTTTTGTGTTTAGCAAAATTTGAGGAAAAAACAAGTTAGATTTACTTTTTTTTTTTTAAATTAAGGACACAATTACAATACCTTTATCAATTGTTATGGTTTATTGGCAAACATAACCTTTTATCTTAGGTTGCACAGATTCTATAAATACAGAGCATTTGAAGATATCAGAATCACCTATTCATGCACTGGTGGACTCATTTCTATTGCAGAGTTTAAAAGGTTCAAACTTACATGTAAATACATTAGAACAAGAAAGGTTTATAAACTAAAAAGCAATTGTTTGGCATTTGAAAGCTTGTCCGTGTGTGTCCTGGTGTGTGTGTGTGTGTGTGTGTGTGTGTGTGTGTGTGTTTGTTTCTCTAAACCTCAGCTTCTCTCTCTTTATCAGCGCTCCTCTGAAGGAATGCCCTGCTGCGCGCGTTCATGTGTGTGTGCGTGTACGCGTGCACAGGAGCGTGCACGGGTCAGCTGTGTTGATGAGATATTCATTAAGCGCCAAACCATGAAATATCAATTATGCTAAAGTCTTGTTTGTATTCGTCTGTCCAAAAGTCCTCCAAAGGCGGCAGTAAGAATGCCGACAGAAAAGCACAATAATGCAGAGAGCGGATTAACAGGCGTCATTACAATGTGTTTAAATGCCAAACAGAGCACACACACACACACACACATGAAAACATGTGTGTTCAGTTAGCGAGTCTCTTTGTGGCTCACACAAACCCGGCACAGCTAATTTAGTAATTATTTGGTTGTAATTAACAGCTGGCTTTGTCCTCTCATAAACATGTGGGGGTGTTTCTACTGGCTGCAGATGACACTCTAACCTTTAACCGATTTGGGTTGTTCATGCTCTCTTTAGATCAAAGCTCCTAATGGCCGGTGTCATCAGGATTTGCGGACACACCCACATGTTTGCTCAGGTCAAGATGGAGACAGCTCCTGACACAGCAGCCGGATGGTTTGAGGACTGCTGGAAAACTGAAACCTGATATTTGAGGCATTTTTAAACAATTAGCTTCTTCCAAAGAGGCAAACTGTACTTCAGATTTTTAACACAAATAAAGTTTATTGGTCTGAGGTTAAAAAGAATATAAAATGGTTCAAAATGCAGGAAGTGAGTCGTCTGTTGCTATGGACCAAAAAGAGAATTTGAGAGGGATTGGCCGGCTTGCTGAGAAAGGGAGGGCCGTTGTACTTACAATACGGGAATAATGAGAGTAATAATTTGAGTGGCTGCTGCTTACGCTCTCTCTCTCTCTCTCTCTCTCTCTCTCTCTCTCTCTCTCTCTCTATCGCACACACACACACACACACACACGCGCCTTTTTCTACAGAACCCACCAAACTCAAGATTTCCTTGCTTCCTGTGGAGCTCAGGTCTCTTTTAGGGAAGCTCTCCCCTCCCGGCTGCCCCCGCATTTCATCAATCCTCCTCTCCCTCTCTTTATGTGCCCTCTCTCCATTTTACACTCTATTAGTTATCCCCCTCTGTTTTTTTCTCTGTCTGTCTCACCAGCTTTCTTTTTATCTTTTTTATATGAAGATCAAATCTTCACGCCCTCTGTCCCACCCTCTTTTCGCTCTGACTGTCTCTCCATCGCACAGCCACGGTCAGGTCGTTCTAAAGACACTAAATGGATGTTTTTGCTACATTAAAATCACAGCACTCAATAAAAACGTTACTTCTCATTGGCTCTGATTCCCAGCTCCTCCAGTCTGCATTTTCAGGCTTTCTTTGGGCAAGATAATCAAATCGAGATCGCTCCCGAGCTCTGTCCTCGGTGTGTGTGTGTGTGTGTGTGTGTGTGTGTGTGTGTGTGTGTGTGTGTGTGTGTATGTGTGCGTGTGTGTGTGTGACTGTGAAACAGGATGCAAAGTAAAGCGGGTGGAGTTGTCAGAGGACGAGAAATGTGCTGTTTAAGTGCATTCATTTACTTTTTACACCAAAGAATATTTATCAGTTATTTCATCACTGTTGGTTATAATTTCATGATTTAATCACTTAACCTTCTAACCTCTTTAGAGAAGCTGTGAGTTTGTTTTTGGTAAATGACCCTGCAGTAGTATTCCAACCACTCAAAGCGCTTAAAGGGCGACCCGCTCTACCCCAGAGCCACAGTCACCCCCATGTTACTTTGTTTTATTGTGTTTTTGTTGCTCATTGTTTCAAAATGTTTACTGCTTCTCGTTGCCATTTCTTAACCAGTTCAAAGCACAAGTACAAGAAACGTTTTAAAGGTCGCGTGGGAGACATTTAGCATTTTTTGTTTGATAAATTATATGAAGTCATTTAAGTGTAATACCACTTCTTCAATTAATAACAGCCAATTCAATAAATTAGAAAGCACAGGGTTTTTTCTTCTTGCACATTCGACTGTATTAAAAACTTTACTTAATGCACATTAAATCTTATTAATGCAAGCACATTTGATGTCAGCCCTGTAACTCTAATTTTAACTCTCTCTCAAAGGGTAAACATTTATATATAAATGCATCTGAAATGAAGGTCGTGTGTGCAAACTGACTGCAGAAGAATTGTGGGGTAACACGAGGTCACGCTCGCTCTGTGATTCCTCATATTCAGCCTCTGTTTGAACTGCTGTCTTTGCACAACTCTGACTAAGATAAACACAATTTACTGCCGGACACGAGGGTTCAAATGATTGAGAATTAGCCCGCTCACATCTCGGCCACTCGCTGTTGTCTCCCCCCATTTTGTACCTGTGTTCATTAATATTTTTCGGCATTCACAATGAGAGCTTTCAGCAGGCCGTATCTCTCTTTCCCTGCCAACACCTGGAAACGGAACACGCTCACTGCAGTCCATTAATTAACATGCAATGGAATCATTATCTCAGCGCTCCAGCAAAAACCAAAGTGGAGAGAAATTCCTGTTCCAAAACATTCACAAACCACCACATCAAGGTTACACTAATAATGCAGTGCTATGTTGCCATCCTGTGGAGTTCAGAGGAGGAAAACACACACCGGAGTGCATCTGTTAATGCTGAACTGAAGTGATCTCGTCTCAGAGCCGTGTGTTAACACAAGGCTGCATCTCACTCTGCTTTTCAACCTGCCGCATTCAAATCAAGATGTCAGGCCCACAGATTCTAAGCGTGCAGCTTTTCAAACAGAATTCCAAACAGGATGTGTGTGTACACTATATCAAACACGCTTACAGTGGTAAAACACAGCATTTGATTGGGCCTGACAAACATGGAGAGAGGTTATCTGGTGGGTTTAGAGGCTCTCAAGGTCCAAAAGTGGTGCGGGATATTCCATCCACTTCATATCTGTTCACCTTCTCCTTTACTGGTAACAGCACAGTTGGATTATGTTGACATTCACATTATTGTTGAATTTGTGGTGTTCATTGTTTCATGTCTTACTTCTCATACTGTTCTGTGTCGTCCTTGTTGAAGTCATATTCATGGACTATCTACAGAAACAGGCACAGTGTTTTTGGAAAGACACACTGCTGTAGAATATTCCGAGAGAGAGAGCAGAGACAAATTTCATTTACCTTCAATCTATTGGAGCTGAGGCACAAATCTCAGGCTGACATTTAAAATCTCCACACATGGGAGACCAGAACCCATCTGCGTGTCTTGATACCGCTGGCTGGGTGTGACAAAATGTGGATTTAGATTTTTAGAGTTGCAGAAAACCCTCAAAAAAGGGGATGTGCCTTTGACATCCATGTGTACAAAACGTTCTCACTCCTAACCTGTCAGCGGACATGTGCTTCAAAATATGACGACCAGGGCACTAAAGTAGCATCAGTTCAGCATGTGTGGAGTTAAAAGATGAAGTAAGCCATAAAAAATCCAGAAGTTTAGAATGAATCTTCCGGACAAACATTTCCCATATTATGACCTTTGGATAAAGTATTGCTGAGGTCTCCTCTTCTAAAAACCAAACGTGCCTGTAATTAAAAACTGTAAACACAATAAAATAAGCAGTTTTATTCTGAAAATAATGTTCCTCTCTTCGGCAGCCTTTAAGCCAAGCTGCTGCTAACTTTAGCTTAGCTTCTTTCTCTGATTACGCCAAATCCTGAGTAACAAAGTAATTGGCCGGAACTGTTTTAACTTATTAAAAACAGGTTGTCAACCAGACAGGTTAAAAGAACAGACACACCTTTACACTGAACACCCACATGTGTGTATCATTGTGTGGGGACCGTGAATGTCTTTAGGACATTACACTGCATTGCATCTAATACGTGAGATATTTCAGACTGATCCAAAGTCGTCAACATTTTTATTAATTAAGTGCTCACACAGATGCAGTCGTTTACTTCATACAATAACTCTGAAAGCTTTCAAATCCATGTTCCTGAGGTTGGACTGTGGAGCCCAGGACAGGTGAGTGAAGAAGAGTGCACTCTTTCATTGTGCCTGAGATCATAATCATAAATGTGAGTGACACCACCTGCAGAAGTGGTCAGGACAATTCAACCGTATTCTCACTCATGCTGGATGCATTACACCCCCATTAACGTGTGTCATTACTACATCCATCGGCACATGGCACTTAAATGCCATTAGTGAATGGAGTATAACTGACATACTTGTCTTTCAAACTTGAACTCCATGGCTGTCTCTCTCTCTCTCTCTCTCTCTCTCTCTCTCTCTCTGTCACTCTCTCTCTCTCTCATATGCAGAGATCAAAAATAGAAAAGCCTCCATCAAATATCTTTAATTACACTTACAGTGAAGATGACGTATGACCATTGTGGGACCCACAGTCGTGTTGAACATATTAATGGACATGTGGAATTATAAAACATGTATTATTCTTTATGTCTGGGCTTCTTCTGTTAAATTGTTATCTCAGGTATGAGCATGTAACAGCAGCTGTGATATTTAGTCGGTTTGTTTGTGATTGCATTGAGTAAAGCTTTGGGCAGGTAGTGGCCTTAACGCAGCAGGGCCATCATGTAGACCTAGTTAACCTGCAGTATGAAGCCACACTACATGGATAAAAGTAGCAACATACATGTATAACGAATGTGTTGGAATGACAGACTGTCTGCAAATCTGAGTTATATATTGGAGTTTGTCAGTTAAAGGCTGGAATGCAGGATGTGTGAGCGTGCAGAGTCGTGTCAGTGTTTTGAGGGTCATAGTGTGAAAGGATGTTTCATATACATACGTTATGTTTCACTCTGTATCACAGACAATTAAAAGGAATTCTTACAAACTCCTGCATACCTGAACGTCCCCTTTTTGTCAGCGAGTGCTACAACATCTATTAAAGCTGGCAGTTGAGAATTTGTGAGCAGCTGTTTTTCTGCTTTTAACCTTTAGAAAATCAAGAGACATGAACATCATTCCCTTTCATTCGCTCTTATAATGGCTTTAATTGAGACAAATATTAAAGAAATTAGATTCATGTCTTTTCATAATGAACAAGTGCCATTAGCGCACTATGAGAATAATGATTAGAGAGGCGACTGGTGACACCCAAGTGAGTGTTATTTAGTTTTGATTAAAAGCTGACTTATAAGAGCAGAATTGACTTATTTAATTTTCACTTTGAATTATGGCCACTTTTCTCTGTGATGGCAAAGTCAAATCTATTCGATAGGAAGCCAAATTATAGGCAGCATCAAGAGCAGTTATAGCATCAACTCTTATTAATTCTGCCATGCCAGTGTGGCAGAGTCTGTATGTGTGCCCAAGAGCATCTTCTCAGTCCAATCCATTTCAAACGGGAACACTCTGACTTCATCTTGAGCAAGGTTTCAAGGTTGTGAATGGACACGTGATTGGTTCACCTCTTCTCTAGACTGAAGTATCTCAACAGTATTAATGAGTGCCATACCATTTGTTTAGGCAATCATGACACTCAGAGAAGAAGCCCACTGACTTTAACTGACTTTCCCTCTGGCACCACCATGAGGTTCACATCTGTGCTTTAAAGTGAAATGTCTTTACAACTATTGGATGGGCTGCCTTAAAAATGTGGCCAAAAATACTGTGGTTTAAAATAAAATATCTTAACTGATTGATGGACTGCTGTGCAATGGAATGAAGACCTCTCTCGTGTTTGTGAGCCTTGGTGACCCCCTGACTTTGTATGAAGTGCTATGATCATCAGAGTATTTATACAGCGCAGATTGCATTGCTTCTTATTAACACTGGACGGTCTGTATTCATACTTGTGTGCATGATAGCACAGGTAGTTATGTTTCAGGCTTTTAATACATTTACCTCTTAGTAACATGTGCCTGTGTGTGTGTGTGTGTTTGTGTGCATTTAAGACACTTTGGTGTTTTGCTTCAGCAGGTGTTGTCCGTAGCTCCCTCAAGTCAAGCAGGCGTGGGTGGAGGTAAAAAAGGAGCTTGATCTCATCTGTCATCACAACAACAGCCGCCCATGCCTGAAGTACCGTCTCCCAGTCCCTCCCCATCATCAATGATGCAATCAATTTCTGCTGTCCCAAGAGAGCAGTGACCCAACCCATTTTAAGACCAAAACGCCCATGGGCACACAGATGGGCGCAAGTACATTTGCTGCTTAGACAATGTGAGCGCTGGCTGTGAAAGTGAAAACCGTGCTGGCTGGAAACCAGCAATGAAAGTTGCACTGTGCCGTGCGCCACATTGCACTGGGTGCAAGCTGCAGGCCCGCATGTCTTTCACATGCCAAATGACTGTACTTTGACAGACTGGCAATGACATTTGGGTGGGATGTTCACACTCACCAGAGAATGATTCTAAATGCTGGAAGTAAACATCTACCTGTGGCGCCAACAGTCTGCGTCTTATGCACAGCTTTGAAATCCTCTGAACAACATTCAGGCCTCTAACAGGATCAAACCGTCCCACTGATTGCTTTGTCCCAGTTCAAAGGCGAGCTCAGCATTTCAACACTCATATATCAGAATGGTTTGACAAGACATGGTCACTTCCAGATGTGGGCTTCTTTTTCCTGTATTGGAAATACACAACTGGTGTGTCCTCTATTGCTGTAATACATTAAAACAAACCCTGCGGACTCGGAAAGTTAAAGTATGATGTCCCTGGTAATTGGCCTTCAAATATATCACACATAGAGGACCAAACATGGAGCCCATGAAGGGATTTTAAAGGAAGCCAGAAAAAAAAAACTTCACTGTTCTTGTTAGCAGGAAAGAAAAAAGTGGAAGTTTGACTTTTTCTTACAAAGTTCTGAATTTGAATTCCCATCAAAACATGTCGTCTTTCTTTTAACTTTTCGATGCTTTATACAAGAAAGTACAAAACCATTCATGTGAGCAAACCATGTTTCCTGCTGTTGTCTACAAACACAGTAATAACATGTTGATGTAAAGGCCAGTACATCTACCTCCGGGTCATTTTCAGTCGGGTCTGACTTGGACATCCGTTACGGTTTTCAACTATTATCAAAGTCAAGTCAAAATAATAATGCTTCCTCAAACGCTTAATTGGGTTTTTGCATCTGTATGATTTAGAGCCATCCTTTAACTGCGCTTTATGCTGGCACCTCAGTGGCCCTTTGTGTCCCTGGATCACAGGCTTGGCTTTGAATCGGCATCAAAGAGCACAATCTTCCCCTCTAAAAGTCAAGCAGTTTCAACGAGAGCTGCTTTCCATGTGCCATATGGAACGACGGATGGAACCGGGTTTTCTGTTGGCAGGAAATACAGTCAAAGAACGCAGGGCTCGTTTTAACAATGGCTTACCATTCGCGCCACATCAAACCCAGATCTGCGTTTTCAATCATCTCCGTGTTGCCAAGCTGGCACTCGGAACACGATTGTAGTACGTCTATATATCAGAAAAAGTCTGCTTTTTGTGACCTGCATCAAAGCCGTCCCGTTCTCCTTCTCCAAAAACCAAGGAGTTTTAATGACAACTTTCTTGGTTGTGTGGCACCGCTCCACCTTGAGACTCTGTAATTACTAATAGCAGATATAGCGTTCCAAGGCATGCTTCTCTGCCAATCCCACAGGCACCTCTCTGAGCACTGTTCACCATATCACAAAGGATCCTCATTTCAGATTCACATCAAAGTTCCCCGATCCCTGCGCCCCCAACCAAACCCTCAACAAGAGAAATGTTCACTGTGGTGAGTTCTGAATTAGCTACGGCCTGGATGAAGACCTTCATCAAACACATTTTAGCCACTGAGCAGACATTTGAACCAGATCAAAAACAGCTCACTGGTGACTTGGTATCCATTATGCTGGCTGGATCCCACGGTCACACTGTCTCTACTGAAATCAAAGTCTTTATTCAAATTACAGCTGATAAGATGACAGTGACATTGGCGTAAAATATCAGACGTATGCTGATGGAATTTTTACGCTACATAAAGAAGATTGTTTCAGAAATTGGCCAAAACACATTAAGAGAGGATGAGCGACCATATTACTCTGAAAATGTCTTATAAAGCGATGGAAGCTGGAAACGAGAGAGAGAGAGAGAGAAGGATTGAGAGGAAGGAATAAAAGTAACACCTCCAAGTTTTTCTTCCTCTACTTTGTTTTTTTATCTCCCTCCTTCTTTTACTCCCAAGAAGTGCTCCTAATCATATTCTTCCAGCACTGATGTTTTATCACAGCCATCGGCCAGGAGCAAATCATATTCTAATAGATGCTGGGAGGTCGGATAAAAAGTGTTTGGAAGGTAATGAGACGACAACAAGCCAATGAAAAGTTAGTTAATCTGTGTGAATGTGTGCGAGTGAAATGTAAAAGAAAGACCAGACCTTCCCCTGCGAGCGTGAACCTGTGCGCTCTCATCAGTCCTTTGTTCCACTGTAACATTTTTAAGGGGTAAACTCAGTAATAGCTGATCTTTAATAATAATAATTATAATAATAATAATAATAATACATTTTGTTTATATAGCGCTATAAAAGGTACTCAAATACATTTTACATGTAATAACAACATAGCAAAGACAGTAAAAGCAATATACAGTATAAAACAATCAAGGTGCTTTGAGTTCAAATGTGTATATATAGAAAACAAACAAAAAAAGCTAAAGCTAAAGTTAACCTGTTAGCTTGTGAGCTAAAATATCAGTTAAACACTCGAGGGTTTTTTCCCTGTAAACATGTTTGCTCGTGCAAGAATGATTTTGTTCCTGCAGATGGTACCAGTAATCTGATCGTGGGTTAATCCTTAATGGTGTCATTTTCTTCATTAAAAAAAGGGAACAGTTTAACAAACCTTTATTCTAACAAATTATTCAACTGCAATTTCTGTAAAAATAATTACGGCATCTGTTTCTCGGTGAGCACGGGCATCTGCGGTCTCTGGTTTTAGTGTGTCTTAGTTTGTGTGAAGAGAATGATTTCACCCTGACATGTATTCTTGTAATAAAACTGATTTGGATGAATTATTCTTCATGTGAATGATTTCTGCTGTAAGTCCGTTCTCCACCCTCCCCTGACCTTCTCCTTTGTTGGCTGTCTTTTGGAAACGCTCCAGTTTAATCACAAACTTACATTCCATACTTTATAAACATAAATATTAAGAGGATAAAAGAACATTAAATGGTTTATTTTTCATTATGGATTTCTCTCTGAAAGGCTGCTGGGATCGAGCCTTGACTCTGGGTGCCCCCTCCGATTATACTGAGTTTTCTTCGGTCATTAAAAGAGAGCGTTAACATCCAGTCAGAAATAACTAAGAATTATACAAAAGGTACAAATCTTCACTGTTATGCTTTATAGAGAATAATTATCCTCTAGGTCTACAGAATGTACTTCTAATTACAGCGTATTCATCACAAGGACAATCTCAGTACGCTCCGCTCAGTACGTGATGTCACCACCGTGTGAGGCCCGTTCTGAGCAGGGCATGTAAAAGATTTATAAATCATTATAATTACCTCCTAACTGACAATCGATGAGCAGTTATTGGAGGGTTATTGAAAGAAACAAATGGTCCTTTTACATGTACAGAATATTCATGCAGAGTTAGGCTTAAAATAGTGCTTTCTAATTACTTATATAAGAGCCTAAATGTGTCAAAGTAAGGGGAATATGTACACTTTAATATAGCAAACAAATGGTTTAATGAATGCTTACTTAATTATGATAATGTTTATGTGAAATGTCTTGTTTAAAAAGAGACTAAAACTCTAAATCAGACAAAACAAAAGGTCTGACAGCTTCACACTGACGAGGACAAAATGTCTTCATCAGTGAAGCAGCTCTTACATGCAAAGAGACTCCAGTGATGACAGGGATTTACTCAGTGTACCAAAGTGCACACGTTAGGTTGATAATAATATCATCACATAAAGTCGCACATTAAACTGCTTATATGACGAGTGCTTGTTGAATGTAGCTCCACAATTTGGTGAATTTTCTGCAGGGTTTAAAAGCAGAAATCATAAACGTCATGCATTAATCATATAAAACGAGTGTGTGTGTGTGTGTGTGTGCGTGTGTGTGTGTGTGTGTGTGTGTGTGTGTGTGTGTGCGTGTGTGTGTGTGTGTGTGTGATACCAGGATAGTGATATTCCTGGAGTAAGAGCGAGGCAGTTACTCCCTTCACTTGAAAAGAAGAGGAGTTCACTCGTAAGCTAAAAATGTTGCTTTCACTGTAAAAGAAATAAATAAATGACGCTCTGTGAAGTTGGTGCTCGATAGAGTTGTTTGATGGAGGGTGCTTCACCTTATTAAAACCCTCCGAATCACACCTTCCTCTCTGCGAGAGCCTCCTCAGCCTGGAGAGGATCTGAGAGGCACGCTGGTGTTTTCTGAACAGGCTTTTTCCGCTTACAGCGGAGAGAGAATTTAAGGGTGGGGGTGTTGAAGAAAAAAAAAGAAAGAAAAACTAGGTCACCATTTTTACTACGATCTCTCTTTTTTCCCTTCATTGTTGCTGAGCAGCTTTACACCCCCTGCTGTGACGTAGAAACCAGGGACTCCTATTGGCCCAGAGCTGGGGGCGACCTGCAGGTGTAGGGGATGCGGGTATTGGATGATTCGGGCGGAGAGGACATGATTGGACGGGAATGAGGAAGAAGATGGGGGTGTGGTTGCAGAGAGGAGTAAGGCAGGGGTGACGCTCCCCTCCAACTGAGCTTCTATGGCACCCTGGGGAGAGTGTTGGGGGTGTGGGCGCGGGTGTGTGTATATATGCGTAGCCGGGGAAGCAGGAATAGAATCGTGAAACATGGGAATGTAGCTTCATTGTGCTGACAGGAGAGACAAAGCGATTGGATGAGAGAAAAACAGACGGAGAGGGAGAGTGATTGGAGAAAGAAAGAGAACTGGCGGCGAGCGGGCCAATCCCGTCTTTGCTAGCAGCAGGAGATGTGTGTGTTTTCGTGTGTGTGTGTGGAGGATATCATCATCCCAATGGAAGCTGCTCAACATTCATATTTTGCCAGAAACATGCCCCCAAAGCGTTTGTCTCCAAAAAAACAGCTCAACAGTGTGATCCACGAAGAAAAGGAGAATCCTCAATGTGCCCGTTTGAGCGGCTGAAACACTTTCAGCTTCAGCTGCGTTTGGACGACACGTCGCCAGAAACGCAGCGTATAACTGGGTCATAGGACATTTGGTACTAGCTAGTTCTTTGAAGCATAACAAGGCTTTAACTTTAACTTTACTGCTGTTTATTAATGTTCCTCCAACCCTTGTTTTATTGAGGGCTTTATCTTAATAAATGCTCTTTTGTTCGTCCTGCTTTGGCCTTGAATTAAAACCCTGAACGGCCTTTAAAAAATATGATATATTTCTTTTATGGTTCCTAATTCATATCGCAAAATCTGATGAAAATAGAGGTCCAATTATTGAATTTTTATGACACAATTTTGAAACTTTCCTCAAATTAGAATGCTTTACTGACTCACCGTTCAGCTTTGGTCGCACAGGAAAAGAAATGATCCCTGCAGCCACAGATCTCCGTGAGATACCGAGTCATATTTACTGATGTTTGTACTTCTTCTCTCAGCAGTTCGATTCCAATGACTTGATTTTGCAGCACTTGACTAATTGGTCCTTATAAAATAAATACCCTCCTTTTTTCCCCTGTGTTGTGCATTTATTTGCATATGTTTTTCTCTGTATTCATCTCAGGAGGATTGATCACTAATATGAAAATCAAGAGGTCATGCCTCTGTCGTGCATTTTTGTTGTTTTTCTCGCACCAGAATGCCATAAAGAATTCCTGCCAGTATTTTAATCATGTCACAGAAACAATTTGTTTTTTTGTTGGAGGGTTTTTCATCTCTCTCGGCAGAGAACGTGGACGGGAGAAAAAGCAGCGGCATTAAAAACATGCGCTGATGTTTCCCGGGGGTCTCCCTTAGAGAGCCAGATCAGTGGGTTAGTGAGACGTCGCCGGGCTTAACCCTTGAAATTCAGGTCTCACAACGGTGAGTTTGCAGCAAAGCAGATCACCATGGTAACTTAAACTGCACCGCTAACCGGCTCCGACACAGGATGTGTCCGAGCTCCTGGACAACACGAGCGGGAGGATAAAAATATTTCACTGCCACGGTTCAACCTCTGAAAAATAATACACTATATATAGGCAGCTGTTGAATTACAATATAAAACAAGTTTACAGAAGGAACATTTAAAGATTTATTGTGTCAGACAAATAATAAATATGTGCAGCATTTCCAGGGCGTTTGCCCGCTTCTACGACACACTGCTTTTTTAAAATAGCACATAGCTTATATCATGTGACAGCGGTTATTAATAACGGCTGAAATTTACCGCTGATATTATTTTGCAGGAGTTATTTATTCAGTAGATTATTCCTGTATTCCATCACTGCAGACTCATTCTGCCAAGCCTCAGTGAGGTGACCAGCGAGCTGTGAGCAGAAGAATAAAGAAGATGCACTTCACTGTTTTACACGTTTTCACTGGCGGCAGCATTTGTTTACCTCATCAAAGAAACATACAGAGAGCACGCTTTGTAATGAAGCCACCATCAATGATCTAAGACCTGCATCTTCCACAGCCTTACCATCCATTGTTGCCTTACAGGAAGCGTGTGGTTATCACTTTACTCACCGACAACATCCCTGAAGAGACGGCCAGCAGGCTAGCCACCACAATTTAACCGGTTAAGCTACCATTACGTTTGGAGCTAACACTGAAAGTAAGGGCACGTCTAGTGTAACTAATAATCCCTTTAATAACTGCAGAAGATCAACCAGGAAGTCAGTCTGAAACTGTGAGGGATGTTAACGACAGATTATTGAACGCTTGCCATCGTTTCCTCTGTCAAATATTTTTGGCTAATCTGAATATTATCTTAAACAACTCGTTTAACCGCCCGACGGTTCACGTGCTTTGCTTTGTCCGACTTATTTTAACACCAGATTCCTGAAATGTACCTGGTGAACAAAACCACCTGAGCAGAGCCATGACAATAACAGCACATTTAATAAAGCAGAACATCATTTACTGTAAAGCAGCTTTAAGGTGGAAACATTGACAAACCTGCATTTAATGTGTCTGTAATTTAGCAATCAGTGATATATAATCAAAGGATAATTTAAACGGTTATATATTCAGTCATTCGCTTTATTCATGTGTTCTGAATTGTGAGCTCGCTCGTGGAAAATTAATTCATTTACATGTCCGTCTGATCTGGTGTGCAACAACTAAAAATCTAATGTCATTAATTAGCTGAAAGTTAACAACCAAACTAAATTATACTTTTTTTTTTAGGAAAGTCACCAAACATTTTCAGATAATTAGAGTCCACCAAGTTATTCCACTGATTCCAGCTACATGAGGAAATATTCAGACCAAGACGCCACAGTTTTTACAGCCAGTTAGAAAGTCGTTTTGCCAAATGTTTCTCATTTTCCAGAATCTCATCACTTACTTTGTATTTCTAAAAACTTTAAGATTAATTTCCGTGTGTCTGAACAACGTGGGGTTAATAATGTGCTTTAAGAAAATGTGTGTACATAACCTGACAGCGCAAAGCGATCCTCCTCCACTCAAGTTAGCCACAAGCTTGTTCAGTGAAATGGATCCAAACCAGGGGATGACATCAAGCTTTATGAAGCACAGAGGCAATCTGACGTGTGTGCTTTCAGAGTGCACACACACACACACACACACACACACACGACGCCAAGTTGATGATAAACAAAGCCTCCTGTATGAATGAGTGTCCATAAGTTCCCAGTTTTTCTTCTCAGTCCACTCAGCACAACCTGACAGCCGAATGTGGGTCAGTAGAATAAGTGTCTGTCATTGAAGCTGTTACGATGGGCGAAGAATCTAAATAGAATCAGTTTCACAGCCCTGACAAGGAGAAAAACTGTCCGAGATATAGAGGTCGCAGCAGAATTAACCTTATTAACCAGTGTGACAAACGCACTGCAGCCAGAAGTCTGCAGCATCTAGCCGCTGCTCAGCCGCTCAGTGTGCTGAGCTGCAGCACCGAGCCTGCTGGTCGTGTGCTCTTTGACACACATGCCACAAGCATGCTAATCCTGTTAGCTCTGTGGCCTGCTGCCTGACGCGCACACACACACACACACACACACACACACACACACACACACTGCACACACAATGCACACACATTCTAAAGCTGTTTGTAAAAAGTGAACTGGCTGAGCTGGAGTCAGGCGGACACACAGGACACAGGAGAAGGTCGTCTTTCTTTGCTCAGACCGACTGAGACGATTTGGATCTGAATGTATTTCTCTGTATTCTAACACTGATGACATGACGGTGATGATGACACACTGTTTCAACACTGCAGACTGGGGTTAAGCTCCAGCTTCGTACTTCAAAGCAGCATTGACACCACTATCTTTGCCTTCACTTCACTGCAGCGCACTGAGGAAACATTTTAAAGTGTTTTTACAGATGCATTCAAACAAATATCCGAGCAGCACAAGTTATTGATCTTTGATAGCTAAGGCCTTTGTTCATCTTGCAGCTGAGGTTTCGTCTTTCGTGTCCTCTTCTCGTACATTTGTCAGTGATGTCATTACTTTACGACATGTGTGTAAAACATGATGAACACGACAGGACGGTCGGGGCGGCCACGATCTGGCTGCAGGAGGCAGGTGTACTCATTATCTTTTAAATGATCATATGAAAGCTCATAACAATGATACATGATAGGATACAGACATGTTCAGAGTTCAGAGGTCAAATTCTGTCTGTGTTTATGTTTCTACAGAGTTATTAATATGTTTGTTTACATTTTAGCAAAATCTGATCATGACACAACGTCGATACTTTAACAAATTGGTTTATTGACGCCAATAAGACTTTAGCTTGGCCTGTACTGAATGTTAGGATATCAAGCATTTCCAAGAAACGACACCACAGTAAGCAAACAGCCAGAGAAGACACTGGCGGGTTTAAAGGGTTAAATCAAGCAGAATTGAGACAGGTATAACAGGAAGTGATCAGAGAACAGTAACTCAACATAATGGTTCTACATGGAAGGAGCTGCACTGTGCAGACCCCGGGTCACAACAAGTTCTTAGGCCTCAGATTCAGCCTCTGTCACGAGTGAATCCTTCACCACAGGACTGTTTTTATTTCCATTCTCCTCAGAAATCAAATATCACATACACCATATACCTCTCAGACCGTATTTCATCCGCAGCAGTCTTACACAACATCCACAAAGAAAACCAATGAAGCCACAGTGAGGCTAAACGATGGAGCTTACAGTATAAGATCCATGGAAACGTCACCACCTGGGCTCAACTCTTTCACACTCTCAGAAACACAAAATACTGAAGCTTCATTTCACGTTCAGGTCCGAAACATCGAGTCCCCTCTGACAGCTCCTGCTCCTTCTCCAGGACTCGGCACAAATGCAGGAACGCGTCACTACATATGTTTCACATTCACTTGTTCCAGGACTGCAGCCATGGTCAGCAACAACACACAGAGCAGTAACACCTCTTACACTCCACACATTCAGCTAGTGTTTCTTCACTTGTTCCAATTAAACTCATCCAAATAAACATTTGTCAAAAGTTATAAAATGTGCTTTTCATTCGTATTTTGTTCATGTTTCAGATTGTTTTCTTTGTTCATTCAGCTAAAGAGTGTAAATAGTGTCAGTGTTAACTTTGGCAGCTATTTTAGATTCAGTCTTCGTCTTGAGACGGACATTTTTATTAGTTTCAGTCATTTTTACTCTTTTTTAGTCGACGACAAGTCAACACATTGTATTCAAAACGTTTTCTCTTGCTCCAGGTAAAGTTAACACTTTAATTTCAGCAGATCAGCGGACAGTAAAAGAACGATGAGGACATCTGAAGATTACTTTTCATCATCGCTTCTCATTGAAACCGCCTGACTGAAGGACACGGCCGGTGATCGCTTGTTTTTGTGCAGAGGAAGCGTCTTTCTCTGTGAGCGCGCTCAGAGCCTGAAGCACAAAGTTAACAGAGGAAGTTACCGCCTTCATTTTGACGCTGACATTTTGTATTGTGACTGACAGATTAGACGCACAGTGACAGTAAAATATGTATTTTAAATGTCTGACAGCGACCACCAACATGTTAGTGTCGTCTCGTTAACAAAAACAAAACATACGTGTCGTAGTTTTTACGATCGCAGATCCATTTCACAGCTCGTCAGCATCTCGTCTTCGACATGAAAAAGATCGTTGGAGAACAGTTTCAGCACTGGTCCAAATGTTCTTTTCTGTGATGACAAACACTCTGTCAGTCTTTATTCTTTGTGGATTACATATTCTTTAGCTTCGTTAGATTGTAGGGACATGAAACATCTGGTAACACTTCAAGTACCATGTAGACTGACGCTCATTTCTATTGTTCAAAGGGGAAAGGCATTTTCATTTCCGTCCTCTCAGTCCATCATCATGCTAAAGATCCATTCCAGCATTATTCTGTAGAGAACCTGCATCACAGATGAATCTGATTCAAGTATTTAGTGCATGCTACAGTGTGTATGGTCATTCAGTCTTTGCTCGAGGGGGAAGAGATCCCTGAGATGAGAGGAGGGGAAGCAGAGGCTTAGTAAGTGTAGACAGAGGGAGGGGGGAGGAGGTAAGGTCTGAGGAAAGAAGAGAGGAAGGAGGGAGATAAAAGGGGAGAGGAAGGAAGGAAGGCATCCCCTTCTTTTGGTAAGGCTCCCTGCCTGCGCCGTGTCCTGATTTTACCAGGAAAACCTCATTTGGACGGAGAACACACAACCAGTTAGAACAGAGAAGAAATTGTATTGTAAACATGTCGGAGTAACCCAGGAACAGAACACACCGGATTTATTTAGCCTCAGATAAATAAAAAGAACTGTTTTCCATCTCTGCGCCTGCCAGACAAACCGCAGGGAATTCTGTCTTTAAATACAAAGTAATGAAGTCCTTTAAAGCCCCCAACATGTTTTGTTTGAGAGGCTCGTGATAAAATGGTTCTCATGCGTCGGGGGGTTCACCACCACGACAGATCTGTGTGTTTGTTTATCCGTTTGAACGTCTTAACCGTCCTCTCTGAACAAAAGGCTCTTTCCTCTTCAAGTCCGAGAGCTGCCGAGTCGCTTAGCTGACAGACTTTCAGGAGGACGCGCAGCAAATAATCAACTCTTGTAAAATGTCAAACAATTTCTAACAGCATGACAACAAAACAGAGGAATTAAATGAGGTGGTGCTTAAATATATAAACACTTTTATTATCATGTCATTTTAAAGCTGATTATTATCGCTACTGTAGAAACCTGAACACATCGTTTTAGCTTGACTTTTAGCTTCTTCATTTGTTGACATTGTTTTATAATAAGAAGAACTTTATTTATTTAGCACCTTTAAAAACAAGAGATGACAACCAAGCAAAGCAAGTCACAAACCAGGAGAACCGACACAACATGCACAGACCGAAACCAAGGGGACGCAGCAGAGAAGAGAACGGGCACGAGAGCGTCCATGAGAGAAGAAAGCAAGCTTTGTTTTGAACAGAAGACACAAATAAAGACGTCTTCAGGTTCAAAGACCGTTTCCAGGATATTTTCCTCCTTTGTTGGTCACGTGTCAAGGTCAGCTCTTCCACATTTTTCCTGTACTACTTCTTTCCATTCAAGGACTGCTGGAGCTTCCTTTATCCTGTCTTCTCAGCCCGGTTGACGCATTTCCCAAGTATATAACACTAAACTAAAATCAAGCTCTGTCTGAGCTGATTATTGATCGGACAAAAGCCAATATCACAACACGGCCAGACGCAAAACTGAGGGGACAAAAGATGCCAACAGACAAATGTTGAAACGCAGCAGAGAGGAAGCAGAAAAAAGAAGAACCAGAGTTGTGTCACAAAATAAGTGTATTTGTTCATGCATGGCCCAGATAACACATTAAACATGAAGCATGTTTCTGTTTGGAGTAAAAAGTGAAGGCTTCATACATATTTGGTTTGACTAATGTCAGAAGTAAAGATATAAAAACATCAAGAAAAGGAACAAAACAAATGTAGATTTTTTTAAATATTTTATAATGTCTCCAAATATAATCGCAAAAAACGACATTCTGTTTATTTATTTTATTTTATTATATTATATTTATATTTATGAAGTGTAATGTCCACTCATGTTGTTTGACACTGTATGTTTTTATCACAAACTAGCATATTTTTATTGTCTATATTGAATTGTTTTTGATGCCAATAACATCTGGCAGAAGGGACTACTGACGAAAACTTTCAGCTAACTCCAGTGCATTTACGTTCTGTTCAAATGTTGAATAATTTACATTGTCCCTTTTCCTCAAATAAAGTATTGATAATATTTTTTAATTGAAGCACCATTCTCATCCAACCTTTATTTTAATAAATAATAAAATCATGATAAAATAACTGAAGTAATGACTTTAACAATGACATTTACCCCTTCAGATATCCAACGTGTGTGTCTGTGAACCGTAAAGACGAAAGCCAAAGCTCGAAAACCGAGGACACAGAGGTCCTGGTTTGTGTTTTGCGTAATGAGAGCTGAGAGTGTTCTGTTCATCATGGACACAGTCCTGTTCTGATGCTTTTATTTTTAGAAAATAAAATTTGACATTTCATCAACACATTTTTGTTCCTGGCAGCTTTTAGAAAGCTTGAGTTAGACGTTCATGTGCCCAAATGATTCTGCTCATCTTTCGCTCTTGACCCACAAACAAGTATTTATAAAATCCTGCAATTACGACGCTGTAGCTTTAAGACCACGCTGCTATTTGACTCTGTTAGAAATATAACCTTTATTTACTATTTAAACTCATATGATCCTTCTTATGTTACGTTTTGTAATGGAAAGATAATAAAGTTTGGTCACTGTGGTCTGGATAATCTTTGGCTCTGTGTGTGATCACATTTAGAACATATCTATTTTCACAGTTTAGACCGTATAGACACACACGTCAAGAATAATGTTGATGAGATTTATTTTAACTTCTGTAAACAATTTAATAACGATTTTATTATCATATGTGCACGACTTTATTGTTTAGTTTTTGCATTCATTTTACTGAGTCTGTGTGTGTGTCTGATTGTCGCCATGGCTGCTAAAACAAATAAAAAACACAAATAAAAAAGTTTCCTCAGTCCACAAATCAATAAAATATAGGGTCATATATTATTGGTTGTTTCAACGCCCTCTGTCTGTTTGGCTTCACTGGAAACAGCGAGAAAACTTTCCAACATCTGCCGCGCTGAAAACAAGCGTCTATCTGTCAGGAATAATTTATCACACACAGATTCAGGGAACATAATTAATTAAAAACTGGTCTTAATTAACAACCTCAATCAATGGAGCTCATTACCAACGCTGCTGGAGGTATCACAGGTAGGCCTGCACTCCACACACACACACACACACACACACACACACACCGTCACACAGGCAAGCAAAGGCAAACACACAAACACACAAACACACACACACCAACATACACGCACAGCAGGATGTCCCAGAAGTAATTTTTGGTGCATTTCAAAAGAAGTCCTTTGGGTTCAGTGTCTTACCCGGGGGATGTACACACTGCCCCACACACACACACACACACACACACACACACATACACACACACAAACACACACTGGAGTGTCGCAAAAAATGTCTTAGCAAAGTTAAAAAGAATGGAAATGAAATCATCTGAAAATCAAAGTGAAATTAAGTAATAAATAAATCAAATGAGATTTAATGTTTTCTCTTTATTAATTTAAGCTGCAGCAGAACACCACACGGCGTGACTCTCCCCCAGAGCGACACCAGAGGATCCAGTGTGACTTCATGTTTCCTCAATAAAAACACCTCTGTCAAAGCTCACAGCAACATAACTGTACGAGTGTGAAGAGTTCCAGCAGCTCACATTGACACTAACGGAGCAGAGCTGACAGCTGCAGGGACGGACGAGGACCATCACAGACCTCAGAAACTGTACATTCACACTCCGAGCTCGTGAGAGAAGCTCAGACAGACTTGGAGCACGTCCAGGAGTTTGCTCCAACCCATGGAGCCACTGCTCCGCCTGGTGAAATTAGCAGCACCGCCATGTTGGCAGCCGTCCAGAGGGCTAATTTATAATTGATCACAACAGATGAACATCCGCAGTGGCACGTTTTTACATCGCAGAATGAATATATCATATTGTCTGCTATGAAAGCTCCTCGGTGCCACCTTGTTAAGCTTTAAAGCATGAACAAGTTTAATTCCTGCACCGTGGACAGAGCATGACTTTACCATCAACAGGAATACAATAAGTGTAAAATATATACAATAAACTACATTAACAATAAGCACTAATGTTGCAAAACAGCATTTAAACATCATTTTATCCAACTACAGTTCTTTGATCCTTAAAGAGTTAAATTTAATTTATTGTTAAAGTGTTGTTATTTTTGATTCAATAAAATTTTAATTATTATTTTATTGTTATTTATTTATTTTTTTTATTAAAGAAATCGTTATTTTCAATGACCAAAAATCGAATAACAATTAACATTTTTACTTTTATCACAACGTGGTGAAAATCTTAAACCCTCTTTATTATTTAATATAAATTGTCGCCAGAAACAAAATTTCTTTCTTGTAGTACTTTTAAAATGCTTTATATCCTTAAAATACGTCAAACCGAAGCTAAACATTTGAGTAAACTAGTCAATAAACCACAAGTATTTACAAAATGAAAGATTTAAAAATAAATAAATAAAAAATCAAGATTTGAACGTGAATTTTTTTTATCCGATTTTGCAAAATAAAACACAAAACACATTGATTCATAATTGTTCTAAATGTGGAAACATGAACAAAATGTCTTGTTTTTTCTTTTTTTTAACAAAATGTCTTGTTTTTTCTTTTTTTTAACAAAATGTTTCTTGTTTTTTCTTTTTTAAACAAAATATTTCTTCTTTTTTTTTTAACAAAATATTTCTTCTTTTTTCTTTTTTAAACAAAATATTTCTTCTTTTTTTTTTAACAAAATATTTCTTTTTTTTTTTTTTTTTAACAAAATGTTTCTTGTTTTTTCTTTTTTAAACAAAATGTTTCATCTTTTTTTTTTTTTTTTTTTACAAAATGTTTCTTGTTTTTTTTCTTTTTTTCAAACAAAATGTTTCTTAAAAGTAAAGTTAAAATAGTTTTGGTGATATTCTAATTTTTCTCAGCAGAGTGCAACCAGATAGTTTCATCTGCAACAGAAATACAGTTTGTTCTTCTGTACAGTCTGTACAGCTCAAGCTGGTCTGTTTTAAACTAGACATCATGTATTCTACTGCAGAAGACAGTGGAGTTTATTCCTGCAGCATCCAGACAACAAGGAGTCTAGCCGTAACCCTACCCAATATTTTGCTTACACATATATTTTGTAGGCTCCAGAATAGAGATCATATTGTGACTACTCACTATGCAAATAAACGTGTACTTATATTTTCACTTTTTTTACATAAAAAAAATATATTTTCACACCCTTTTACATAAAACTTCCATCACAATAATGGCAGCTCGTCACTGTGTGGAATGATCCACCTCACAGTATAACTTAATAAATACTAATAAATAAGTGATTCCAACATGAAATGTGATGGATGTGTTTGTAGCCAGTTTACACAGATATGTAACAATGCAGGCCAACGCTGTGCTCTGCCTTTGATCACACGCTCTCAGCTCCATCTCATCTTCTGTCCTCTCTTTACAACCGAGCCGGTCGTTTCTTTGTTGGTCTCTTTATCTACTAATTATTTAGACGAAGCAAAATGTAGGAAAACGCAGCAGTTATTCACTGAATTTAATATGTTTTGATTTAGTGTGAAAATGTACAAGTTAGGCTGTTAATCCAATTTGTTGGTGGTTAAGTTTGTGCTTCGTAATGAAAAAACAAACACATTTTCCAAAGATGTAAATGGTAGACAAATGTGTCTTTTTACAGTGTGCACTGGCTACGCAGCTTCCTGTTTGGCTGCTTCTGACCAGTCAAATGTTGGTGTGTAAGGATAGAGGTGAGAGGTGAGTCAGGCACACAAATCTCCTGGTAAAGGATTTGTTAGAAGGTCCGAGGGAACGTGCAGCCTGAGAGACCTGACTCGGGTCAAAAAAGTTCACATCTTCATCAGGGTGCACATCGCTTTCATGAAACCCGATCACATTCACTTGCTGCTGAAGCAGAAAAACCACACTAGGTCGTCACGTAGACAATAATTATTCTCCATATTCAACGCAACATGCAAAAAGTCTCAGAAATTTTCCCCCCGAAGTATCGATCTTAAAAACATTTAATATTTAGGCCCCCGTCAATCTACTTGTGCTGCATGTTTGGGTTGTAATTTTGTGACTTCAATGCATTTGTCGTTACAGCTGTGGGAAAAATGCTGATTGTGTAATCATATTGCTGTGAACACACACACACACACACACACACACTCACACTCACACTCACACACACACACACACACACAAAAGCAGCAATGCATTTTTTTTTTTTTAGCTCGTGACGTCATTGCAGTCGATAGCCAATCATGCTGAAGCACTGGTTGTGTAAGCATGATGGAGTTCATACATGTTGAGCTGTAGAGAGAGAGAGAGAGAGGGAGAGAGAGAACGTGTGTGTGTGTGTGAGAGTGTGTGTGTGTGTGTGTGTGTGTTCTCTTCTCGGGGGGATTTTAGCCAGATGTCAAACTGAAGTTACGGCCACAACTCAGCTCAGCTGCTGGGCGCCACTTCAAACATCCTCTTTCTGTATGGTTGTGTGTGTGTATGTGTGTGTATGTGTGTGTGTGTGTGTGTGCATGTGCGTGTACATGTTTGTGTGTGTCCATGCACGCTCACCAGCAGTGCTTTCATCTGCACACCTACGGAGAAACACTGTGGGGGGGCTCGGGCTACTCAGTGCTGACATACACACACACACACACACACACACACACACACGCAGGGCTGGGGCTGCATGTTGAGCAGCCCTGGTGCGCTGCGAGGTGTTAACAGAACAGAAGGACTTAGAAAATAAACTCATCTACTGCAACAAGTTTTAGTTTAAAGGTGTAATCCACCCAAAGTGAGCACACAGCTGAGCGCTGAGGTGGTGTCTCTTAAATGACCACAACAGTGCTTTTACATGTTGATCCCTTTTACTAAGTCATGTGACCTTCACATCACACGTTCAGTCATTCCTCCACCTCTTTGCGGCATGGCCACAGCTGGTGCTGATGTATTTATGTCACTTCAGTGGATGGTGTTGCTCCGTGGTGACAGGTTCACTTCCACAGTGTCTAAATATGTCTCTATTTGTTCTGCTCTCTCGGCCCACCTCAGATATTTCCTCGTTGGGATCAATAAAGTTTTTTGAATTAAATTGATGAAACCCATGTATGCCTGTATCAATGAAAACTCACAGCAGCTTGGTTTCAGTTTTTATTCAATGTGACAATCTATTACTCAACTTTGTGGAATTTCTCAAATTGTACATAAAAAATGATTCATGTTCACAAAGTTATTTTGGTGTAGCGCTGAAAACTTGAAGTGTTTGGTTTCACTTGTGTAGCAGTAATTGTGTTTACGAGTGTTTCATTTGAAATATAAATACATAAACTTGAGCTGGATTTTGGGATATGCCATTTAAAAAGCTACAAACTCTGAAATTAATACAATGTTTAATGTGTCTAACAACACCTGTGTTGCCCTTTTATGCTGGTTAGACTTTTATGTTGATAATACTTATATTTTGAAATTCGTTAGTCATGCGTAATGACCGTATGTATAGATGGACGACGCGTCTCCATCCGCTCACATTGTAACAAATTGAAGCCAAAACAGCCCCCGTGATAGACGCTGCCATCTTGCGATGCTGACGTCATTTGGAGCCAGAGTTGGGCAGCAGAGATCGCCTGGTGGAGCCGCCTTAGCGACTGCCACTAAACAAAACACACTTTACACACAAATTACCGGAAAAAAACCCCAGCAAGGATCCCGCACGCCGGCGTGTTTAACAGCAGAACAGCTTCTCTGTGTTGGTCTGAGCTTAACGTTCACACATACGGAAACTTTAATGACTGTAGTGATTGTGTTAGTTACGTCTCTTCCTGCGATCCTCCTCTACTCTGTTAACCCAGAACAGATCGGCTGCAGGAGCCGTATTTGTTAACAGAGCTGTCAATCATCCTTTTCATAGTATCAAATAACTATCAATGTTTTCCGTCTGTTACAGCGTTCACCCTGTTTGTGTATGAAGATGTAAAGAGCCACAGTGAGTAAAGCTAACTACGTACGACTCAAGTCATCTTTGTGCATGAAAGAGTTAAGCTAGTTGGAAAGCTGCAGCTCCCACGCTGTCGCCAAGACAACATACCACCAAATACTTTCCTGTGTGTAACGTCTGCACTGAAGAGATTACAGTTTCTTCTGTTACGGTATATTCTCATTAATTTTAATCAAAAAACTTCACTTATAGAAATGAAATACTCCAAACAAAGAATAACAAATTACTAAATTACTTCTCCTCTTTTGTTGACAAAGCTAAAGTGTTGTGATGTCAACTGTTCGTCTGTTCTGTAAATAAGATGTGATTGATGGAGGTGAAATGATCCAAAACACTGCTGTACTTCTATAAGACCATTACTCTGTTTTTCAGTTGGTGTGTTTATACGTATACATGTTTACACGTCCACTGTCTTCTAGAGGAGAACTTCAAACTGCTGTTAATACTGGACAGGAATCCAGTGACTAACATTTCCTCATGACAGGAAAAGTTCTGCAGAAGCAACCATCTCAGCTGTGGCTCATCACCAAGCCCCCTGCCTCCAGCCCTCCCCAGTCCATGTCATTATCACCTACATCACTGCATGTTCTCCTGCACGGAGTAACAGTAACGCTCCTGTGCCTCATACAGCCAGATCACTCTGCGGCCACGCAGGAGGCCTCCATGAGTGAGGAGATGAGAAGGCATGATGCAGAGATTTAACCTTTTGGAGAAACCTGACTTCATCATCAGCCCACAGCTCCTCCCAGGTGATATAACTGTGGAAACTTCTCACCTGCTGGGACGAGATGTATGTCTCGGAAATGAAAGGAATCAGCAAAAGCAAACACGGGCACCGTCCTTGTTTCTCACCGGCACACTGGAGGTGTTTTGCTCCTGTTAATCTTCACCTCGGGGCTGTACTGTCCACTTCTGCTCAATACAAAGGAGTCAAGTTTGCAATAATAAAATCTGAATAAACTTTCAAAATAAATACAGCTTGCTATGAAACCTTGCACATATGGTGCAACTCTTATCAACATGAGGTCAACGCTCTGGAGGGGTTTGATCGGTAATGGAAACAAAACGACACGGGTAGGTTCAGAAAACGATCACGTTACAAGATTACTGCCATTCAACAGTAACTTGTCACGTTCCTGCGTTAGCTCCTGAGAAAAGTGACGGGTTAGATTACTTTTATGTTACTAACAATTAAACCGCTTTTGCAACTTGTTACATGTGGGTTTTATCATCAGGACGGCGTCTCGCCTGCTGTACATCTACCTTTGAATGTATCGACTCTACCGTCATTGCAGAGCCTCGTTTACGGCCCATAATCTGTAACTCTGCAGCCTCATAACAGGAATGACAGGCGGACAGAGGCATTCAGTATTAGGCACAGCTGTTTCCATGACAACGACACAACATGGGCTCTTAGTCCCACCAGTGTTGTGGAGCTGTGTTTAGCTGCAGATGCTTCTTCACGTTTGAAGTCGAGCTCTTCACAGCTGACGAGCACTTCTCCTCCAGACACAGCTTACATTTCACCGTCATGTTGTTCTCGTCCCTTTCACCCAAACATTCAGAATAATGTGAATATTTCCACAAAGTAAACGCTGTCCTCTCTGACAGCTCGCTAGCACATGCGCACTGACACAGCTGTGTTTACCTTCTGCTGGTACGCAGCAACCTGCCAAGAAGGAGGAGAGAAACAGAAACAGAGCTTCAGGGAGTTTCTGTTTTTGTGGCGACAAAAGGAAAAGAGAAATCCGACAATTTATTTTCCAGGAACAGATTACTGTTTATGAAAAAGTAACTAAATAACTATAATTATTTGAATTGCAGAGCTAACGTGTTACGTTACTCGTAACAACAACACAGTAATCTAACGGAGTACTTTGTAACGCGTTACCCCGACACTGTTCTTCAGTCTGGCTCAGTTTCGAGCTGACTACAGAAACGTGGTCACCACATTGTTGTTTGAGCAGAAAGCCTCTTGTGACCTTCCTCGTTTTCTTCTCCTTCCTTCTTTGGCTTCCTGATTTATGCACCGGTCCTGGTGTGGTGTGTTTACTCTGACATAGCTAGCAAAGCAGTTGTCATTTGTGGCCTGTCTCAGGTCCTGAGATTTTGACATTACTTTCTCAAACTTAGACATGACTCGTGCCATTTTAACACGAGAACCGCCATGGACGACGTCATTTGCCGTTGTGGTAGAAAAGATTTTATTATTCTGTCATTTTGTGTAACACGTTTCCCTCCTGCCCCGACTTTAACTAAATACCTATCCTGCACAGGACTGCATTGTCCCAATGATGTAATTACATTTAGAAAAACTGATAGATGCCTAGATGACATCGAAACTAATTATGCACACGAGCACTTCAAATCACTCACGTGGGTTTAACGGTCTTTCTTATTTAGGAAAAGCTAAATATGCTTTTCAACTCAGGGGATATGGAGATTAAGAAATTAGAGATTAAGAAATTAGAGATTAGAAAACGGCAAGCCGACACAGCAGACAAAGTGACGCGTCTGATTCTGAGCCAGAACTGGAGCTAGAACCGGAGCATGAGTTTGACCCGGTCCCACCTGCCGAGACACCCCGACCTCCTCACCGCAAAAGGTCCCAATCTGAGCCGACTGAACAAACACAAAGACACGGGGGTAACGGGAGGGCGCGAGATGGCACCGTGCTAACAGTAATGGTGCACACAGTGCAGGTAGGCTGCCTGCGCATGGTTCTCACTGAGACACACTCAGAACAGCGGTAAGCGGTCTATTTATTAAGTACAGTTTTATTTACCCAAATACTAATGCTGAAATTGATGATGAAGGATGGAGAGACTTAAGCTCTGTGCGTAAAGAGACAACGGGAGCAGTGCTCATAGCATCCCAAATATATAATATATACATACATGTATATATTATAGCATGTTTTTAGATCATCTATCTGGCTTTGTTTGTGGGGGCTGGGTCGCATGGTGTCCTTGCATGCACCTACAGAGATGTAAAGTGATGACGTCATCGGCCCATTAACGAGAACAAAAGGATACTGACGCTCTTCAGCGCAGTGTTGCCAGATTGGACTGGTTTCCGCCCTATCAGGCTGGGTAAATAGCGTTGGGCTGGGAGATGAATTTTGGGCTGCTTCTGTCAACATGTGGTGACTTTTTAAACACCAAACAAGCTGTGATTTTATGGTCGAAAACAAAGACTCATTGTTTACCCATTTGATTGACATGAGTTGTATTCAAACCTATGAATAAAGGAGGACCTATTTACTTTAACGTCATTATCACTGACAATGATACATTTTCTTTTTATGTTTCTTAAATCACAAATATTAATTTAAGTCACATTTCATCAATTAATCAATACGTAAATAATATTAATATTATAATATTTTTGGTGCATTAAATGGCGTATTCATTTAACTAATATTTGTTATATTTATATATATAATATTCATGCTTGATTTTAGCAGTCTCATACCTCCACAATCCTATCGTTTGTTAATCAGTTGGATTTAGTTGTTTTGGCGTCACGTTTCCATGGTGATATTTGATCACTTTATCGTGGTTTCACCACGACACCAATTTGTGTATTTGGTTGTCTAACTGCACTCTTTTTGGGTTGCAATGGCATGTTAATCTAACATTTCATCTTTGGTGATTTGATGCAGGTATGAAGCTTTGCACGCTGATGATCTGTTTTCTATCGTAATGGTTTTACGGTTGACTCTGGTTTCAAGGTTACGATTGGAGCTGCTTCTGAGTTGTGATTGGGCTGGACGCTGCAGTCTGATCTGGCTGCACTGCTTGAGCGTCGGAGTTGGCCAAAGTAGCACCCAAAAAGTGCTTGGCGGTTCTGGTGTTAACGAATGGGGGTTTGCGCTTTGAAAAAGGCAACAAAATGAAATATATTGTTTTGTAGTTTTAATTAATGGTGCAAGTTCTGTTCAAATGAAAATGTAATTATCATTCATGCTTAAAGAAGTGGTTAAATGATAGAGTTTGAGTAAAACAGAAAATAAATGTGAATTTAGACGGAGAAAGAGAATCATACTGGAGAACAATGAAATGAATTCTGCAGAATAATGGAGAGATTTGGACCAGAGAACTACAGACAGATGGAAAGGGAAGAAAAAAGGAGAGAACAACAGAGAGGAGAGAGATTTGGTTCATAGTCGTCACAGTAGCAGATCCCTCGCTGGTCTTGCCATCTTGTAATTCAGATGCCTCTGTTCCTCTCCTTCTCTGACTCTCCTTATGGGTGACAGTTGGGTGTCTCTATTTGGTGCCAATTACAGATTGTTCGGCGTTGGCGTGGTGCTGAGACTCAAGGCTGTGGGGTCCCGGGCCCCCGCAGATCCCAATTTACCCATCAAACACTCCCATCCACATTCCGACCACTTAGGAAAGTTACACTGCTCCTTAATAACTGCCTGACTGGTCGTTACTGCTGGAGGGAGGAAAGTTAAAGAGCAACCTTTTGTTTGGTGAGGAAGCATGAATAAAAATGAACAATGGAGCTGTTCGGCTGCAGGCCGCTTTGAGGAGAAAGATCATGTTTTTTTATTGCTCTCTAATTCCTCCGGACTCATTTGAAAAAGATTTTTCTCAAACTTTACAAGCTTTGGACAAAAAGAGTCCCTGATGAGAAAACGAGGTTCGGCAACCAGCAGATTGACACGTTACTGGACAGCTCCCAGATTCTTTCCAGTAATACAGTCATGACACGTTTTTCCTTGGTATGTACATCGTCTGAAGTCGATTACCAGGAACATCACAGATATATGATGAAGTATTTTTTCAGTGTCGGCCTCTTGTAGAGGAAAAAAAATCACCAGATTTGTTATATCTGGATTTTTTATTACAGCTCAACATTTTAGTCCCGTCTCGTCTCGGAAACAAAACATACGTGTCGTCAGAGTTTTTATAATCAAAGATCTATTTTTACCTCGTCAACGTCTCGTCCTTGACGAACATTTCTCGTCTTAATTTCCTTTAACAAAAGAGTCCAATATATTTATTTGATGACGCTGTTGTACCAAAGACAGCGTTTGGGATACAGGCTCATCTCGCTAAAGACGATCACATGGAAACAGAAAGCTTTTACCTTAGGTGCACGACATGCAGGCATCCACAGTAACATGCATTTAAGTGGTACATATTGCACAGTAAATAATGTGTAAATTAATGTAATAAATATTTACACCAGAAACATATATTGCACTGAAAGGAAATGTGATAATTGTGCAAAGAAGAGTGACATCTCAAAGTGATGGATGACATCGATCTTCCCACAGGTTCAGCAGCCATGATGTTAAAGCCTATTAATATTAACGTTTGAATGTTACGCAGAGCCAGAACCACACTCAGGAGATATTGTCAGTAAGTTTGAGATGAACACACTTTTTGTTACCCTGTGTAAATCAGAAGCACATAACATCCCCAGGTAATAAAGTCCTGTTCAGACTGAGGTGTGACCTGAGAGGGACAGTGAAAGGACCACACATCCACAAACCTTCTCCAGGTGCCTGATCTAAAACAAACTCGTCTCTGTGCACGCCGTACAGACGACACCCTGCAGATCTCTGCTGGATCTACATGTTGATCTATGAGTTAAAAACAGCTCGCAGCATCAGTACAGGTGGTTTGACCAACTGTAAGTCTCAGTTTTAATTTCACTGGAGTTTCTTCTCCGTAATGTTGAGCTGAATTTTTGACGGCTTAAATCCTTCTTCCTGTTTCTATAACAACCTGCCGCCTTCTCCACTCACAGAGAAGAAACACACCGAGCTGTCCGTCCTGTTTCTGCAAACTGGTTCACATCTCTTATTTATTACATGTCAAACCCACGTGTTATCTGTGTTACTGGATTTTTATCCACAACATACATTAGATTTTGTTATTACGCAGCTTTATTGGTTGAGTGGTTCTGATATTATGTCTCCCTTTAACCTTTTACCCAAACCTTCCTCTTTTTCATCCGCTCCTCATTTATTGGATCATAGGCGACATTAAATGTTCATTTTCAGCTCTTCAAATGGTAAAACGATCAGTGTAATAAAGCTTATGCTAAAGCTCATCACTATATGTTTTTGCCACAGGCAAGATGTTTTAGATGCTCCTGCACGCACTGTGAACTGTCTTAATGATGCACATTTAATTTCCCTTCTGTGTTTGGATCTATACATGAGAGAGTGCTTCTGGGCTTTAATGGTGTCCGATATAAGGATCATTAAAACGTTTTATTGACATTTGAATGCTGACGGTAAAACAGAGGTAATCACTACTTCACTGTTTCTCCACCTCCTCTATATCCTGATCTTTTATTGTCACCTTACTCTTGTTCTCTCTCGGCTGTCTTACCTCGCTTTCTCTTCAACTGTCTGTCCCCTCTCTGATCTTTGCAGCCCATAGCTTAAAGATGTTCCTTCTATTCGTGTCCAGCTAAAGGTTGTGCACAAGTTCAGGAAAGCCTCTTTGACAAACCAAGATATCATCACGTTAACCATCTGGAGAACACGACGGCCTGAATTTCAACATTTCCGTCTGCGTAGACGTGGTGGATCGACCAACTAGCACAAGTTCGGGAGAGTTTCTTAAACAAACTAAAACATCTTCATGTTCATCATCTGGAGACCACAAATGCCTGAATACATCCAACAGTTGTTACAATATTTCTGTCTGGACCAACAGACGATCGATGGCAACATGGAAAACTCCACTTGCAAAAGTATCGGTCAACCCTGTCCAATGTGTTAGTAAGAATGTGTGTGTGTGTGTGTGTGTGTGTGTGTGTTGAGCTCATCTCCGGAGATCCAGATTGGTGCCGCTTCCAGTCCAACACTCCGATCATGACGACACAAACAGTGACTGAGAGCCTTTAAGAGTTGAGGAGTCTCAGCCAACGTTCTCTCGTTTGTTGGGCTTCTCTGTGCTTCAAACGTCGTTAAATTGTATTAAGCAGCACTGTTAGATTGTGATTAACACTTGACATTGTGAATCTAATTGAGGAGCAGGCCAGGAATAGTTTCAGCAAGGTCACACTCACTCATGTAGTATTTTTCTTTTTGTTAGAATCACAAGAAGCAGAGCTGCTGTTCTGATGGGTTTCATTTAGTCAGAAAGGATTCTAATTGAGGTTTTATTTCCATTTTTATTTTCTTTTACTACGGTTGGATTAATAGTAACTCGAGTTCAAAAAGTCCTGCATTTCATTTTTGATTTGAGAGGCACCATCGGGCACTTTGTCTTTTGGAGCTTGCCTCGTTCTTAAGTGAAAACAACCAGTTTTGTTAATAACTTTATACCTAGTTGCATGTTGCTTCCCTTCCTTATAACACACTAGGATATTACGATACCTAATGGCATAGCATGTACAACAGGCTACACACCAGTATACAGTATTTATTTTACCCTTTAAAAATGCATCTGAAAAAGTAGGATCATCTTATATTCAGGGTCTGTACTTCTAAAGGCCAACATACGTTCACATCAGTAGACGGTGCCACTTAAGTGGGTGTACCCCTCATGACTGAGGCCAGCCGTCACTCACAGCTACAGAGCCAGGGGGATGACAGACGGAGAGACACGGTGATCGTCCCGGACAAATGGCTTAAAGTCGGCCGACGGAGGCGGAGCTATGATGCTATTGTAAGATAGTTGTTGTCACAGAACATAATGTCTGAATATGATGAGCTGAAAAAGATCAGGGGCCACCGTAGCAGCGAGGGAAATTCAGGGATCCAGTAACTTACAAGACATATAAAATCTCTGTCAACGTAACCCGACACCCCCTAAAGCTCGTAAGAAAATATTTACAATTACAGACAAATATAAAAATAAAGGCTATTAATAGTAGTAGCCCTGCAGCTAGCTGAGGAGCGCTGTGTCCCGTCCTGCTGTCCTCTCAGCGGGCTCAGCCCGGCCCTCCGCACCGTGGTTTAGCTCCTGGAAGTCCCCCAGGATCCCCGGCCCCGAAAAACGCTGCAACGTGTCGCCGTACCGCTGCGTCTTACAAATGCTAACAGTCTTAGCTAACAGATGCTAACAGAGGAAATCGTACTGCAGCGTCCGCTTCCAAGAGACAGGAGAGTGTGTGAGTGTGTTAGTGAGCAACAGAACGAAGGTCTGCCCGTTACAGAGCTGACATCCAGCTGGTTACAGACATGGGTCATGATTTATTCAAAATTTTATTTAAATGTGACGATTTAATCCAAATGTTATTCATAAGGTAAAATAAATGTTCCAATTTTTTTATACAAACAAATTTGATCTTCAAAAAGTCTTTCTCGGGTCGTCTTATAATCAGACCAGTACGGTACAAATATCTGGTAAGCGTACTAAAGCAACCTATACAAAGAGTATGTTAGAGTGGACCATTTCATATTAGAGACTCTGTGCTTGTCATTAATAAGAAGTGTCCCTCGCTCTTAATCCAGAGCTGCTGGTCTGAGAGTAAACGACAAACAACACACAAGTTTAAAGAGGAGGGAGACCGAGAGAAGTATTGAACTTCCATCGCCAAGGACATGGGAGGGTGTGTTGGTGCGTACGCAGCGTGACGCCTGCTTCTGTGAAGAAATTGGTTCAAGGATGCAACATTAATAAATGATGCTGCACAGACAAACACACACTCACATGCACACATAGAAACCACAGCATCGCTTGGCGTAAGGGTTGGAAAGCAGCAGGAAACCTTCCTTGGCAGCACACACACGGTGACTCCAGTATGGAACTTTTATCTGGGTCAGCTAACCTTTGGTTTTCGTGGTCAGATCATAGCGTGATTCTTACTTGGACTAATATGTGGACTAATGATCTCACCATCAGCCTGTGGTTGTGCTGGGAAAGCAATCAGACGGGAGAAAATAAATAGAAGGAACTTTAATATTATGGATCTAACACCGTCTCTCTCTGTGTTCCTCCCTTGCAGCTTACTGTGTGTGACACATACGCACACACAACCACACACATGCACACACCAGTACGGCTCCCCTTGAGGGTCACACTACGGGGGGTTTGTCCCAATTAGCACAGAGTCAAGGTGTTGAAGGAGACATACTGAGCTAGCAGGTTATGGTAACTGGGAACACACTGAGCCAGTATGCTGGCTAACTGCTAACTAGCCTGCTTCACAGGCACAGCGTGCCTTTTATCAAAAAAACACTTTCATCCACAGGCTCTCCACGGCGCCGGCTGCAGCATTAACACAACTTCTGAAACGTTTTCATGCCAAGGACTCCAAATAGGCAGACGATTAGCCGAGGATGCCAAAATACATAAACAGCCATGGTGATGTGTTAGTTGGCTGAGAGATCAGCACTTTCTGCTGTTAGCAGTCCTCCATCTTGCATAAATATTGCAACGGCAACTATGTTATAACAGTCCATCATGCTCCATCTGTCCTGTAATACTGCTACAACAACAGTTATTCAAATCTTTCATCAGAGCCACACATTTAGTGATCATCTCTGCCTGGCGTTCAAACTGTACCCATCCTTTGTCCGCTCCACACTCGTAGCTGCTGTCGCCCATCAGCTCAGTTTTCACAGTTTTCATTTTCAACTCAACAGTTTTCATTTGTTGTTTGTGCTCTCATCACCAGCTGTAAACATGCGCGTGGCCCTCAGTGGACCCTGGGCTGAGAATCAAGTTTCAGAAATCACTCTGAAACTTTGAGTGCCACAGAAACACGCTGTGTGACGTGTCTATTACACTACGTACTCGCTGTGTGACGGCAGGTTCACTGTGAATGATGACAAACATATCTGGATCATTTGGACAGGAAGTTAGTTCTTTACACCGTCGGTGCACACTGATCTAACGGAACATTCAGATGCTGGTGTTCTTTCTTGTCTTTTCTGTCGAGAAAGAATTTGATGCCTTGGTGTCTTTCAGCTGTATCGTGCAGCTAACAACGCCACGCACTTCCTCATCTGGTTTCGAGCAGACAGTAGTTTGCTCAAAGCTGGAAGCTGCAAAAACGAACCACTTAAAGAGCTGAGGAGCCTTTTTTAAGGAACAAAGTCCTCACTTCAATGAGGGCGAGCTCATGCTGCCATGCTCACAGTGTGGCCTCTCTGTGAGCTGCACGAGGTCAGGACGTCTAACTCTGGAACACAAGTTAATGTTAACTTTTTAAACATTGTTCTAGACATTAAATTGGAGTTAACTGATCACCTCTACTCTCTGTGGCACGCTATTAGGAACAACTGAAGACGTAAATCTGACTTCATAAATATTCACTTAAAATAACGGCTCAGCGTCAGACAGGTCGCAACAATTCCTTGTTTGGGACTATTTTATTAGCTTATTTCGATGCTCCAGGACAGTTGGTCTTTACCTTCTCTCACCTGTGACACCTGAATATGAAGTTATATCACCCTGTGATACGTCCTCACAAACTCTGTGTCTGCAAGCGAGGACTTTCTCTTCTCTGATTGTGTGAGTTTTCACAGGCCTGCAGGATCAACAGAAAAGTCAAAAAGCAACAAACAGAGAAAAGTCAAAGAACTGAAATTAGTTTGTGTGTTTGTTTGTTTGTTTGTTTGTTTGTTAGCCAGGTGATCAAATTGCAACCCCTTGACGGAGTCCTGACCCCCAGGTTGTGCAGGTCGGGGACCACCGCTTTAGTTCTGCCTGTTGTTGAGGAAACAACAAAAAATCATTAGTGTGTTCATGGTGAGGACTAAGTGCAGTGTGGCTCTCTCTCTCTGAATGAGGTAACACATGGTGACTGAGCCTACGGCCCACTGATGGAAGCCTTTACATTTGCAGTATATAGTATTATTATGGGCGCCCAGTTAGTGACGCGTTTTCCATCAGCCAGCAGTGGTTGGTCTGCCAGAGAGGGTAGGCGGAGCTAAGCGGTTGCTTTTCCGCTCTCTGCAAGTGTTGCGAGTAAACAGTAATCTACTATGGCTGAACAAACAAAGAAAAGATGGATGACTACAGATACAACTTCAACAAGAAGTGAAAATCCAAAGAAGAAGAAACAAACTCGAGTTACAACGGGAGCCGACCGTGGACGTTACACATGCAGCACTGTGTGGATATCTGGGAAGTGTGCTCCCGCAATTACCGCTTAGCGCCACAGGTGCCGCCAAAGAGAACGAAACTGAGACTTTAAATTAAAGTTCAAACTTTAGTAAAATTGTAATAACAGAAAATGTTCAAAAGATTTAAATCAAGATGACATCCATCTTTCAGCCACTGAAACCGTCCACTGTGTTACTGAGGAGAGGCCTTTGTATAACGACCACACGAAGAAACCGGTTCAATCCTGTTCTTTCATGTGGCGACTCACTGGTTAGTCTGTTTATAGCTTTCTAATGCACCTTAAAGGAGTCGGTCAAAGAGCTGTTATGAGTACAGTCTCGACCATAATGATGGTTTTTATTCTGGGATTCTTGCTTTGTGTGTGTGTTCTTGTATGTGTATGTGTGAGGTTGTTCAGGGGTGGTCGGTATTGTTCAGCCTGAAGAGGTTCCATTACCTCTGAGTCTGAAAAGCTGATGGAGGTGGGGACCATTAACACCGAGAGCCTGTTCCCCAGGGAAGACTTGAGCAGGTGCACCATACTGCTACACAAATAGAACGTATAGTGCGCCAAGGCACAAGGAGTGTGTGTGTGTGTGCGTGCGCCTATAAACAACACACCAAAGAGAGCTGAAGAAAAGACTGAGAAGTAGGGCGGGGGCAAGTTTTCTGTTTAAATGTGTGGAGAACATTTGGAGCCTGTGACCTCAAACTGACTCAAAGAAGAAATTAGAAAATTCACTTTCAATTCACGGATATAACGAGAACTTAAACGTGGACTTGCAGCTCCGGTGAGACAGCGTACCTCTTATTTAGTGAGCCGACAGCTTTGCTCGCGGCGTCGAATGATGTTGAATGGCGTTTACGGATGGAGGTGTGTCGTGACCTGTACAGGTGTGTGAGGAGTGACCCAATATGATGATGGGAGATCGCCGTGAGATCGCTACAAGCTGATAATGTTTTTTGGCTTGCATCATTAAAGCATGTCGATGTGTCGAAAACTCTTTAGTCGCTTTAGACTGTGGCCGAATGGCCCGGATGTTTCTGGCAAGATGTCAGAAATGAACCTTTAGAAGTGAACATCAGACACAGACGACTTCAGAGATTGAATTAAGAAATACATTTGATTCTAGGCCCAGAATATTTAAATAAGTGCAATTTGTTTTTATGTAATACAGTGTCACTGTGAGGTCATTTTGTGTTTCTAGGACTTACAGTTTTTGCTACACGCACTTTTACACCTAAAAATAATAAATAATAATGAGAACAAGAATGATGTAGTCACAGCATCTTCTCTGCTCGGACCCTTAAAGAGACAGAACATCAATGACGCCCTTGAATGTGAAGCAGGCTGCCGGCACAAATATATAC
The DNA here is from genome assembly GCF_022749685.1 of Semicossyphus pulcher. Taxonomy (NCBI): domain Eukaryota; kingdom Metazoa; phylum Chordata; class Actinopteri; order Labriformes; family Labridae; genus Semicossyphus; species Semicossyphus pulcher. The sequence goes on from NW_027211701.1 coordinate 1,626,012, forward strand.
ACAAAGCCTGCTTGTGGAGCAACAGCATGTTGGTGTGGCCAAAATACATACATAATTGTGTTGACCAGAGACACAAGAGCAACCCTGGCATGACAATCTGGACGAGAGGCTGGAGCAGGATGAATACATTAATGCAGCACAGCGCCAGCAGGAGAAGCTGGGTGAGTCTCAATGTCACAATAAGCAGCTACACTCGTAACTTCAACCATTTTCAGGGACACTGATGGCAAACTGAAACAAAAACTTCACTTCATAGAGAGGAGATGCAAACATCTCCTGTTGTTATCATACGACAAACTGTTGGAGATTCAACCTGGTGGGAAAAGGTCATTTTTGGAAATATTTGCAGATGAGGAGCTGCATTACTTCAAAGCCACACACTGTTGTTGATAATGATGTTACAAATGATATGAAACGACCACCCGGAAAACGTAAAAGCCTCACAATGCTATAAAATTGCTAATTCTGAGTAATGACTCTGACTACCTGAACTTGATTTGGCAGAGGGGCCTGGCTGGTGAGAGTGAACCTGATAAATGGACAAAAATTGTGGCTGATTGTGGTAGATGTGTGAGAGAGGCCAGGGCTAAGCTATCACAATATACGATATTACATAGATGTTATTACAACCATCCAGATTGCACAGAATGAAGTGGCTGAATGGTGACGTATGTGCAGAAGTGAAAGGGGGACTTTCTTTCATCGTATTTGCAGTGTGCTTTGGTCAGACCCCTCTGGAGTCTAAGTAGTCTAAGCAGCTGGTTTGGTTCAGAAATGCCCTGAAGTCCAGAGTCAAGATCAACATGTGAGCTCTCTGTAACCTCTGTGGGCACAGTAACGGATCTGTCGAAAGATACTGGAAGACACTGGAAGACATCAGTCCACAGGTGAAGGAATGGGCCAATGCAATGGCTGAGTCGGCATCTGATGAAAGCATGCGGAACAGATTACGTAAATCAATAAAAAATGTTTTAATTCCAAATAAATAAAATAAAATGAACTGTGGCTATGTGTATGTTATTTGGTTCTCTAACTTTTTTGAGGAACAGGGAACAGTTTTGGTTCGACTGTCCTGACTCCGAGCTTCGTCGTAACAGAACCAGCGGTCTCCACAGGAAGTGAAAGCCTTTCGGGAAAAATCGCAGACAAATGAGATGCAGAATAAAATAAAAGACAAGCATTTACGTAGGCAGTTATACAGGAGGGCGCTTTGAAGGGCACTTAGTGTGTGCTCTGCCCTTGAGGTTGCTTGCTTGCAGTGTGTCAGGCACAGGTGTGAAGCATGATGACTTCTTGGGTACAAATATCTTTTCGTTTTAAGATGTAATGAACATTTCTAACCATAATTGCACTTTGATTCTTAAAACAGAACGCAGTATAATTAATCACTACTTAGTGTTAATTCATTTTCCGTTTCTGTGTTTTTATTTTTTTTGCCATTATTTGTTGGAACAGTAAAATTGGACAGGTCATGTGGGGAGGAGAGAGTGGGGGTAAGACATGTACCGAGAGGCTGCAAGTCGGAGTCAAACCAGCGGACGATGCGTTGAGGCCTCTGTACACAGAGCGCCTGCTCTACCCACCGAGCTAAACCAGCGGCCCGACATTATCAGTGTCGATACATTGATGAGGGTGCTAAGGTAAATCCTGAATGCAAGTTTTTTCCCAGGAAAATCTGCTGAGCATTTTCAAGATATCAAAATAAGCTGCAGCTCAGATCTTCTCTCCTCCTTCTTACAGCCATCCTTTTCAGCCTGATGATACGCTGAGCTACTTTATGGGGACAGACTGAGAGAATTTCATGAACAGATGCTGTTATTGCTATTTAAAAAAAAGAATAATTACAATAATACAAACACTTTATGAAAACTTGGGACGTCAACATTAAAAATAGACAAAGTCAGAATACATAAATAAACTCAACAACACATTCAGAGAGAAGCTCAGAGAGTCGCTCCAAACGTGTGGAGAACAAGCTCCAAACTGACGGAGGGTGAAGTTCAAGAAATGTTAACTCTCTCTTTCTCCTTGTGTGTGTGTGTGTGCGTGTGCGTGTGTGTGTGTGTGTGTGTGTGTGCATTGAAAGAGTGTCACCTCTTATTATGGTTACAAAAATTATCATGACAGAAATCTGCACAAACAAGCAAACAAGGAGGGCTACAAGTTGCCCAGTTTTAACAAGCACTCTCCACAATGTGCATCTGACAGCTGTGTGTGTGTGTGTGTGTGTGTGTGTGTGTGTGTGTGTGTGTGCGTGTGTGTGTGTGCGCACGTGTGTGTTCATTATGCCATTTGCAGGGATTGTCATTACTTATTGATAGTGCTTCTGTTTAAAATGCAGCATCACAGCAGTAGGTGGCACAATACTGTCATAAACACACGCGCACACACACACACACACACACGTACACACACGTACACACACGTACACATTACATATGTTTGTTCTTTCCAGACTTTCGTTAAAGGAAGTGAGCAGGAGCCGAGCTTTCAACCTCCCCGTCCTCTCTCAGTCCTCTCTCTCTCTAATCTCGCTCTTTCACTCTTCCTCTCGTCCTCTCTGTGCCCCCTCGTCTCTTTACCTTCCTCCCTCTTCCCTACCTCCTCGTCCTACTCTTTGTCGACCAAATTTCAACCTCAAACTCAAATGATTGGTATTACAGTATTGACAAGTCTGTATGAAAGACATACTATTTATTTTTGTATTTGTTTTCAGGTCTGGTCTTTGGAGGAATAACAGATCCAAGAACTTATTTAGATGAAATGAAAAGACTTAAATTGTGTGCATCATCACAGACTGGAGGAGCACGTGTGTCAGGAAAGAGTTTTTCATCTCTTTAAGAACTGCTAAGACAAAATGCACCAGATCAGAAACTTTACGTGACGTTAAGATGTTATTTGTTCATGCACAGGGAATCAAAAGGATGCGTGTTGTGCAGTGCATGTCATGAATGTAAATGACATCAGTGGATGAAGCTGTAAATTATGATGTGGCTCATAAACAGTGCAGCCACAGTAGTGCTAGAATTGGCAGGGGAAAGCTGGTTAATCAAAAGCATGTTATCTAAAGGCTCCCTGTGGACTTTCTGACAGCTGATAGAGCTTTGGAGCAAAGTTTTTATGAGCGAGTCTCATCTGGTTTGTTTGAGGACGACAACAACAACACAATACACATTCCTGTCGATGGTTTCTCGCTGTTCAACTGAAGGTTTCCTGAACAATTGCAATCGTCTTCTTGAAAGAATCTCGAACAAAGAAAGCTCGACTGACAACCTCCTGAAGTCTGATTCTTATATAAAGCTTCAAGTGGTTATTGAGGTTTCCTCTACATGTCTATCTGTGTTCAGAACAGAAGCAAAGTAAATGTTTGCCTTGTGTTACTCACACAACTTTCACAAATGTGAATACACACAAATTATTTTGCTGTCAAACACAACCTACAGTGATTCAACCTTCCAGAGACATCGAGAACCAAACACCGTCGTGTCTGGGTCCGTCACATCCCACAGAGGACCGCACATCCCCTCTCCAGGAACTCTCCTGCTGCTTCCAGCTCCTCGGGCTGACCAGTGCCCAGTGTGATGAGCTGTTAGCTCGGATCAGTATCAGGACTTCTCTGATGGACACCAACTACCGGCGTTCTGTTTCAGCTGTGGAGCGCCTGCGCTGAGTGGCAGTGTCACTGTGTCTGGAAAGTCACACGTGGACTGAAGTCTGTCTTAATACAGCGCCATGAATCCAAAATGAACAGCTGTGACTGAGATGTTGCAGCTTTGTATGAAGTTCCATTGGACCATGTCCGATGCATCAGGAGGTCAGGAGCAGCTCATAGCTAAAAGACTATAGCGACGTAGCATCAAACTTATTTCTCGTAGACAAAATGAGGCCAGCATAAATGTGTGTCTCATCTCTGCATTCACTTTGGATTTAGCTGCACCGAGAGACATTTTCTTGTGCTGCTTCCATCGGCGACAAAACTCCGACTGCTGTTTATCGAGTTTGAGAGAATGGTGAATTCTACATTAACCTTGAGCAGATGATTCGATTTAATTTCGGAGACTCCAAAATAGTTTTCAACGAGGACAAACTCTGTGCTTTTGTATGACAGCTAATAGTCTGCAAGGGTAATGTGATCACCCCTCGACCTTCCAATAAATCCCTCATGCACTGTTTCTGTACCGTGTGGACATGTTGCACATGGTGCAGTAAGTCTTGTGCACTAATGACAACAATGTTTGAATGAGTAATTATTCCTTATTACATTAAACATTGGCTACACGCTGTTGCTGATGTATTTGGTTGGGTAACTTGTATGCTGATCTGAATTCATTCATCACAGTTCCCACACACATACTAACAAATGCATGCACCACATTACGCCTACATGTGCACAAGGGATTACTAACACTGTCAGAGCCTTGGCACCATGACTGTATAGATCAGATAACTATTTAATTATAAGTAACCTCCACGCAAAGTCACCACTCGTTAAATCTGGCTAGCTGCCTTTTCTGTCCAGAGCTGTGGAGAAAGTAGTTCTCACCCAGCTTCACCCAGCTTCAGAAAACTATGACATCTACGAAAAGTTCCAGTCAGGCTTTAAACCACGCCGCAGCACTGAATCTGCCCTGAATTTATTTTCTCCTCACTGTTGATTCTGGGGATTCTTCTGTTCTGGTGCTGTTAGACTTGGACTTAGACACACCTTCCAGCAATCCTTGTATGTTCATTCTGTTTATATTTTATCTCTGCTCTAATGTGTTTTATTCTACCATCTGTTTGATTATCTGTGTAACATTGTGTGTGTGGATGCTCTTGGTCGTACAGCACTTTGGTCCACATGAGTTGTTTTTAAAAGTGCTCGATGAATAAACTTGACTTCTGTCTTCAGTGTTGTGTTTACCAGCTAAATGTGCGCCCATTGTCTTTAACTGTACATCTGTACTTCATGAACTCAATATTTAAACATTTAAAACTTATTGTCTACTTTGTGTAATTCGGTTCTAAATATTTATGATGTCTAAAGTATTTTTGTTTATGTGTTTGGTATCTGTATGAATGTTTCCATCTTTCTTTCACAGCTCTTAGGGTGTGTTTTGTGGAATAACGGACGGTTATGGAAAATAAAAGTTTCAAACCATCAGCCACAAGAGTCTGATCATTGTGACTACAGTGTACACTCCGTTAGGACCTGTCTATAATGAGTCCAGTGATGGAAGCGATGACTTAAGCAGAAATAAATCTTTGCAGCTGTTGTGTCCAGGCTTCTAACCCAATGAAATGTTGACCATCCCTCCTAGTGCATCCAGATAGCCGTCCTGGTGCAGTGTGTGTTTTTACATTACACTCTCTCCAGGTAAGCCTCTGATTTGCACTGTAATCCTCTACTTGGCATGGCAGGCAGGCCGGCCACCCGCCTCTGTGCGTCCCTGTGTCTGGTGGAGACTTTTTGTTTTTACTGGTTGTATGTATGAGAGTGTGTCAATGTGCCATTATGCATGAGTGCACCCAAGGAGGACCCTCTGTGTGTGTGTGTGTGTGTGTGTGTGTGTGTGTGTGTGTGTGCGTGTGGACATGCTAGGCTGCATTTCATCTCAGGGCTTAGAGCTCATCTTGGAATGGCAGGGACCCAGGTGTTATTTAGAACTAAAGCAGAGTAACACACAAAAGTGAACACTGATTATACGACTGCCATTCTGTCTTTGCACAGACAAACACTTGTACACACACGCACACACACACACACACACACACACACACACACACAGCTTGTGGTTCTGCACAGGACACTGCTTTCTGCTGTACGCTTTAATAGAATAGCAAGTAAAGCCAGCAGCATGCCAGAGGACAGCTGGCAAATTTACCACTTCAGAGGTGTCTTCTGCATCGCTCTTCGTTTCTCTCTCTCTCTCTCTCTCTCTCTCTCTCTCTCCCCCTCCCTCTCTCCCTCTCTCTCTCTCCCTCGCTGATGGACTGATGCAGTGTTCAGTGTTCAAGAGGCCAGCGGGTCCAACTATGTCAATCTATGTACTACAAAAATGTTTTTTTAGCTCTTTCCACCGATTGGTTATCCTCATGTCAACAACGCTAAGGCTATGTCTTCCAACTTTACTCGTACTACAGAGGCGTCTATGCAAACACAATCTTCTTTTTACTTGGAACCGACTCTGTCCATCAGTGTTACACGAACTTTAACCTGCCTGTGAAGTCCTGTTAGACCACGACCGGATATACATACTTTTAATGAACACCTGTTAACATTTGGCGGGAGGGTAGGAGTTGGTAAAAGGACCTCTACCCAAGACATCCAGCATTTACCATCACAGCTGGCTAGGAGATTATCTAGACTGGATCGGACAGTTGAGTCAAGTCCCTATTAACATAGCACCGAATCAGTGGTTGTCTCAGGGTTCATTTCCATCAGATCAAGTTTTCTGACATTATTTAAAGAGGCCCAACAGTTCCACCATGAGCAACTCAAGTCAAACTTTATGTGTATAGCACATTTAAAAACAACCGCAGTTGGCCAAAGTGCTGAACAGGCTCAAAGAAGACAACATACAAACAACAGATAAGAATAAAAGAAGAACAATAAAACAACAAGGTGTCAGACTCAACTCGAGTTGAAAGACAGCGAGCAGAGGTGTGTCTTCAGCAGGGACTTAAAGGTTTCTAGGGTCTGAGCAGTTTCTACATGACCAGGTAAGCTGTTCCAGAGATTAGGGGCAGCCACCGCAGATGCTCGGTTGCCACAGTGTTTTAGTTTAGATCTGGGAACATCCAGGAGCATCTGGTTTGTGGACCTTAGTGCTCTAACTGGAGGATGCAGATGCAGGAGTTCTGTTAGAAAAGGTGGCGCCAGCTCATTTAAGACCTTAAAAACAAACAATCAAATCTTAAAATCAATTCTAGGACGGACAGGAGGCCAGTACTGGTGTTATGTGCTCACGCTTTCTTTTTCCAGCTAACAGACGAGCGGCTGCATTTTGCACTAACTGCAGGCGACGGAGGGACGACTAGTCTAAGCCCACAGACAAAGAATTGCAGCAGTCCAGCCGAGAGGTTATAAAAGCATGAATAACTCTCTCAATATCTTGAGAGAGACGGGCCTTTACCTTGGGAGAGAGACGGGCCTTTACCTTGGCTGAGAGTCTCAGCTGGAAAGTTTGAAAGAGCTGAAACAAATCACACCAAGATCCTTAACATAAGGACGATTTTAAGAAGCTAAGGGGCCAAGAACAACATCAGAGTCGTCCATTGGGTCTGGTCGTTCAAACATGACCTAGAACAAGCAAGAGCTCTCCAGTAAAAGGTAAAAACCCGGCTGTGTGTTCGGTTGACCCATCCTCGCCCCCAAATGCCATCCACAGCAGACTTACATGCTTTCCGTACTTCAGGACAATGTCCGGAAATACACGAGAGGGGAACCGACAGAGTCACGTCTGAAGCATCAGGCGACTGAACAAGCTGCTGGATTTGATACGTTAGGAGTCTGAACGGGCCGCCCCGACACATGAACCATTTGAACTTCAAACTCTGCGTGGTTCCTTCTAGAACTACAGTCTGGCCAAATGCCAACTTAAAGTGTCACCACATGTATGTTTTGTAAAACATATATGCTGATAAACTGTATTCTGCTCCTTGCACAGGGCTTGTGACTGCAGAACAGTCAAAACAGCAGGTTGCAGCACTTTGAGACTGTTATATTTTAAAGCATTTGACAGGCTGGTTATGATGAAACGTTGAGCTGTCAGACGCGTCTGATATTTGGATGATGGAATCAGGAATGAACAGATTTAGAATGTAGTGTTAGTTCATTAATAATTGTTTTCATTCTAGTCATTAATAGAAGTCAAACTATAAGGGCCTGTGTCCACTAACAGCGTCTTTTGCAGTCTTTTGCCCAATTTCAGAGCGTTTCTCGCCGGCGCCTACTGTTGCTAGGTTACGATTGTCGTCTGCCGGCTCTTACGTTTCCCTTGGTAGTGACCGTTAAGTCTGTTTTAATTTTTTATTATTTATTCAAGGAAATTTTACAAGGAAAACATCCAAACAATGAAAGGAATCGTGTCCCGGCGTTAGCAGCAGCTCTACGCCTGGAAATTTTACCCTTGAACAAAACAAACGATACGCTTCTCCTGACTCGGAGATCGAAGGATCTGAGTTACAGCCGCCATCACAGACACAAATTGGCTCAGCATGCGTCTCTATTAGTTTCAAGTCTATCACACACAAATATCCTAATATTTATCTTTTTTAAACCTCTTCTTCACTCACCTCATCATCCGGTTTTGTGTCAAATCCATTACTGTAACTCAGTTATTGTTTCTGCTGCTTTCTGCCTTTTTGATTTTCCTGCTTTTCCTTAATAGAAAACGTATTTCCATGACTCCATGGGGCCGCTGTTTCAAATGTTTCAAATGTTTGCTCACACACGACTCAGATCAAAAGTGAAAAAATTGGGGTTAAAGAAAGATTTGTTTTTGCCTCGTGGAAATAAAACTGACACGAGTCACATATCTGTGAATTTATAATAACAATACACACCAGAATGCACTTTTAAGTGCGAGAATATGCTCTCTTTTTTTGGCCAGAACTGAAACAACATTGGCCATAGGTTTCTCACATTGCCTCAACGGATGCAACCAAATTCAACGCCGCCACCCCAGCTATCTCTAGCCATCTTTGTCGGGCCTTGACCTTTGTAAATAGTGATGTGATGGTGTGCAGACAAAAAGTTTAGCTTCTCACCAAAGTTACTCGTGCAGTGTTGTGTGGGAGGTGCAGATAACAGTCAGATTTACAGCACTCGGCATGCATCCGGCATGGCTCATGCTGCTAGGAGTTCAGACAATGCAGCTACCGGTACTGCTGAAGCCAGTTCCTATGAACATTTAAAGGAGTTTTATGAACAAACCAGAAGACTCCAACGGGAAAAATCACATTTTTCTGCAAACTGTGCCCGCCGGGTCTCTCAAAACAAGTCAGAAGTTACGACACATCAAGCTGAAGCATCCAGCCAGTGTTGGGAAATATCTGCGAGTGAATGATGACTACAAGAAATCATTACTGTCCCACTGAAGAGGAGCAGCTCGCTGCAGCTAAAGCAAAACAAATAACTGAACATGAACCAGTTCATTTGTTGGACTGTGAGCTTAGTTCAAACGTTCAAATTGGAACTATGACCATGAACTTTGAGCTCGCTCTTTTTAAGTGTGAGTTTGCACAACGCTGCTCATGTGTGCATGTTGTCGTAATGTAACCAAAGTAATCAAATGAAAGCATAACAGATTTATTCAAAGCTAGCTGTCAAGGCTCACAGTTTGATAATCTGTCTGCAGATAGACCAGAACAACGATGTCAGCGATGCCCCCTTTCTCCCTCGTCTGTGGATGCAGCAGCATCAAAGGTGATTCGATGATCCTCGTGCTCTCTGACGAGTAACCGTGTTTTGCAAATGATTTGAGCACCAGTCGACCTGCCTGACTGAAAATGAATCACTGTTAGATTTTCTGCTGAAGCTGCTGAAGGCTACGTGCTGGTTTTATGTTTGTGTGATGCAGAAATTCCCTCCTTCCTCGTTCTCGCCTGTTTGTGATGCTCCTTGTTAGCGGCTCCGGTCGTGTTAACAATTTTTCAAGCAGCTGATGAGATGATGAGACTCTTTCATGGTGCAATTCTTTTTTGCCCTCTGTTATTCCATGTTGAACTTTCAAGTAGGTATCATTGCGCACCTTTTCATTTCACCTGACCAGACCACCCGTTATCCCACCTTTAACTGTTATCTGCCACATTCCAGGAGTGGACTGCTGATCCTTTAAAACCAGATGTTTCTGTGTAATTTAGCGTCTTTTACAGGATCTTTAGAAGTGACAAAACGATGCTGCTCTGCTCTGTCTGAATGCAATCTGATCACCAGGGTGGATGTTGTTTCAGTAGGAAGGTTGTCTAAGAGTCTTAATGAGAAGCTTGGCTTTGCTCTGATTGGAGCCACCACTACGAGAAATTACAAGGCCAGTTTTAGCTGCCGCCACTTAAATAAATCACTTCCCTGACGAGCGGATTGGACACCGGCTGCTTCTGCTTGATTGCTGATGATCAAATCCCTTCGTGTTGATGGCGTCTTCAGCCTGTCGTTGTTATTTTTCACATATTTAATCATTTGTAAGTTCTTGGTTTGTTTTTCTCTTTGACCTGCTAACAGGAGCCCTCAGGCAACGTTTATCCAACAGTCAAATGTTTGGCTTTGAAACACATGACCTCTGCAGCCCGGGGGCTGAACGCTTCTCATTGCAAACAGTCCATCCGGGTCGGGTTCAACTGCATTATGTAAATTTAGAGTCCAGTATTGAATTAGAATTTTTTTGAATTGAATTTTTTGAATTTTGAATTTGAATCCACTTCAACATTTGCACACAACTTCCCTGAATGGATTTGAAATCTGTGACTCTCTCGTGCCAAAACATTCTCATTCTGAACTCGTGAAGGACGGGCCGTTGGTCTGCAGCTCTGCACCTCAGAAGACAACAACAAGAACTGCATCAGAATGAAATCAGCGACCTGAACCCACCTCTACTCTCTTTCCTTCTGACCCTTCTTCATGGCCTTATACCGACTCTGCACACAAGATGTTTAAGGTATGATTCAATTCATTCTGCTTTATTGGTGTGAACGATTACAGACCATCAGGTACACTTTATATGAGTGTGTGTGGACATGAGTGCATTCGGAGCAGCTGCAGCCTGCTGATGCAGCAACAGTTGGTTGAGCTGAGATATGACTGATCCTGCAAACGGCTCTAATTGCTGATTATTATGGCTCATATAGGGGGGCTGTGTTTGTGTTAGCATGTGCACGTGCTGTCTGTCTCTTTTGTTCTGCATGTATATACTCGTCCTCACAACATATACCTGTGTGAGCACTCACACAGCGTGTATACACGGTGAGTGCAGCAGTGTGAGCTCAGAGTTATTGCTGGTATAAATCAGGTCCTGTAATTGGTCAGGAGCTATAACCACAGCAGGAGGTCCCGCCTCAGGCTGCTGCTAATTGGCCACCTGCTGTGTGGCTCGACGCACCATTGGTCCAAACTAGGAGTCACACCGGAGCATCAACAGGTGTGCATGTTTGTGTGAGGTAAAGGTGTGTTTTTCTCCCTTTATGTATTGTGTGTTCTTATTTCAGCAGAGCAAGTTCAGGCACTGTGTGTGTTTTTAACACAGTTTAATTAAAGGCGTGTTGTAAATGATCCTCTGTTTTTAGGTCTTGTCCTCCCACAGGGCTGAGACAGACAGCGTGAGATTTACATAGCACTGTGTGGGAAAGTTTGTGTTTGTTCAAGTGAATTCTCAGATGAAAAAAATATCCTCTCTAAATGTCACGAGCTTTTCAAACAGTCTTCCTTTGTAGAAACATCAGGAATATTAAAGCCCCGGCTGAGACAGAAGTTACATTTCATCATACAGTTTAACTTAACTCCTCATGATTCA